>NC_056682.1:179747683-180060183 GCF_018350215.1 Panthera leo
TACTTTACTACTATGAGTCGTGAAAAGCCACATAGTTGTGAGTGTGTAACACTGTGAGTTAAGAAAGTAAGTTGCGTCAGGGTACCTGGGTGGTTCATTGGTTAAGCATCTGACTTCAGCTCAGGTCATGATCTCACAGTTTGTGGGTTCAAGTCCCACATCGGGCTCTGCAGCTGGCAGCATGGAGCCTGCTTGAGATTCTTTCTCTCTCCCTCTCTCTCTGCCCCATCTGACTCTGTCTCTCTCTCTCTCTCTCTCACTTCCTCTCTCAAAAGAGATAAGTACACTTAAAAAAATAGCAAGGTGCCTTATTTTCAATCTCAGTCTCTCAATAATGAGCCATGATCTGGGACAGCTTACTCATTTTCTTCATCTGTGAAATGAGAAAGTAAATGTAACTCTCTGATTGGGGTGTTGTGGGAAATAAAGGACCAAATATATGTAAAGGACTAATTGTTCATATTTAACAGTGATCCCTCTTGTTGCTTGTTGCAAATAGACCATTGGAAGCCAGACAGGAAACAAGGCATTTAGGAGGCTACAGCGTCTGGAAGTCCATGCCAGAGATACAGGAGCTCCTGGTCAGTGATTACTGTTTCAAGTAGTGAGATGTGATTAGACTTTTTTCCCCCCAAGTTTATTTATTTATTTTGAGAGAGACAGGGACAGTGTGAGCAGAGGAAGGGCAGGGAGAGGAAGAGAGAAAATCCCAAGCAGGCTCCATGCTACCAGCTGCAGAGCCTGATGTGGGGGCTCAAACCCACAAACTGTGAGTTCATGACCTGAGCCAAAACCAAGAGTCAGTTGCTTAACTGGCTGTACCACCCAGGTGTCCCGGGACATGATCAGATTTAACATATATTATGACAGAGAACCTGCCTCTGCGTCTCCAGACAGAGGACGGCCAATAGATTAGATGTGAATTCTAAGAGAGAGAGGAAGCAGAAATCACAACGGAATAAGTGTCTCAATAGTTGTAACAACTGCTGAGATAGGGAAGATTATTGGAGGTGGTGAGTTGGGTGGGATGGGGAAGAATCAGTAGCCTGGTTTGGGATTGTTAGGGTCCTGATATCTATAAGACATTTATATGGATATATTGGGCAGAAAGCTATCCAAATCTAGCAGAACTGTTGATGACTGGAGGTGTAAATTTCAGTCACAGGTTACAGGTAGCATTTAAAAGCTTGGGAACGAACAAGTGTGTACAGGCAGAGAACTGGCAACGATGAAGACTGATGCTGTAACACTCAGGAGGAGAAAAAAAAATGAGTTGCCGGAGAATTTAAGAGAACCAAGGAGACTCCAGTATTATAGGAAAGCAGTGAAGAAAATACTTGAAGGTGTGGGATAAGAAATGACACATAAATGCTCAGTTTGGCATGATGAAAATCAACGGCCACTCGACAACCACAGTAACCATGACCGAAGCAGTTAGAGAAGAGTTAAGGTGTAAGTCCCAGAGTGGGTCAAGGAGGGCTGGGAGGTCAAGATGTGGAAATGCCTTAATGAATTAAAACAACTATCAGAGGAGCTAGAAGAAAATAAAACTCAATATTTAAATCGGTGGTGACTTCTAAAACTTTGAAATGTTAATAGGAAATACAATGAAAACATTTAAATATTTGAGTATATACATAATAAAAGCTCTGTAAAAATTAAGGAAATTACAAAAATAACAAATGAAAACATTGAAACATGACAAACCAAACATCTATAATAAAGACAATTATTTTTTTTTTTTTTTAATTTTTTTTTTTCAACGTTTTTTATTTATTTTTGGGACAGAGAGAGACAGAGCATGAACGGGGGAGGGGCAGAGAGAGAGGGAGACACAGAATCGGAAACAGGCTCCAGGCTCCGAGCCATCAGCCCAGAGCCTGACGCGGGGCTCGAACTCACAGACCGCGAGATCGTGACCTGGCTGAAGTCGGACGCTTAACCGACTGCGCCACCCAGGCGCCCCAATAAAGACAATTATTTACAAGTAAAAACATAAGCTAACAGTGCATAAATAACTAATGTACGGGAAGAGATCTTCATATAAGACAAAGTACAATTGAGCTTGACAAATAAATTTTAAGTTAAACATATTATTAGCCATTTTTAAAGATAATGCCAAATGATAAATAATACATTTAATACTGGTACATTATGCATTAGTTAAATCATTGTATTGTGAATATGTTTTAAAAATGTGTATTTAAAACCATACAAGTGTTCCATTAATTTTACCTATTCTACTCAAAGAAATATATTTCTAAGAACTAATTTAATAGATTAAAAACAACCTATAATAATAGGAACAACTACCATTGATAAACACTCAATGTGGTCTATCTATGATTAATAATCTATAAATATTTGAAACTTACTTCATAAAAATACTTCAAACATTATCTTGCCCATAACAGTAGTTATAAATTTGGACAAAGAATGGAAAGGAAGCTGTCAAAATGGATGACTGTACTTGTTATATTACATTTTCTTTAATATTGCTGTGTGTGTAAGTCACGTGTGTGCCTGTCTATGTGTATCCCAATTAGAGATGAGTCTCTAATTCAGAGGTCTACATTTTAATGTCAACAAAAATTTTACCCGACCAGACTCTAAGCTCCATGAATACAGTTGCCTTTGCTTTCTCATCATTGTATGTTCAGTGTCAAGCCTAAAATGTTTAATTAAATGTTGTTGAATAAATAGGAAGGAAAGGAGGGGGAAAAAAGAAAGGAAGGAAGAAAAGGAATCAATGACTCCATTTTTTCCTCAGTTTTACTTCCAGATTCTCACCAATACCTCTCTTCACCTCAAATCAATTTAAATCATGTTTTCCTTAAAAAAAAAAAATATCTCTCTCTGGATATCTAAAAATCTAATGATGGCTTCACCAGCTTTCTAGCTAATAAGTTTTGAGCCATTGTGGTCACCCTTGATTTATTCTTCAAAGTCTATATACAATAAGACTTTAAATCCTAGAGACACCCCATGCATTCATTCATTTGTTCACACATTCAATGAGTACCATTGTGAGTCACTGGGGGTAGAATGAATACAGGGTCTACTGTTGGGGAAATCATGATCTAGTGAGGGAGACATAAATATATAGACAATATAAAGAGTGATTAAATGCTCAGATTGAGTTATGTATACTTTTGAAACATAAGAGGTTTCATGGGTGTTCAGATCAGGACACGTTTCCAGAGGAGATAGCTGCTTTGGGTCCAATAGGAATAAGAAGTTTATATAGGTGATTAAGAACAGTTAATTCCGGTGCAAAGGCACAAGTCCTTGGCAGCAAATATGCTTGGTAACTTTTAGTAATTTGGTATAACTAGACTTAGGGTATCTGTCTATTAGTCTCGTAGGGCTGTTGTAACAAAGTGCCATAAATTGGGTGGCTTAAAACAACAGAACGGCATTGTTTCTCAGTTCTGGAGGCTAGAAGTCCAGAATCAAGGTATCAGCAGCATGGGTCCTTCTGAGTGAGAATCTGTTCTATGACTCTTTCCTAGTTTCTGGATGCCCAGGCATTCCTTCGTTTGTAGGTACATCATTCCAATATTCCATCTTTACATGCCATTCTCCCTGTGAAATCTCTGTCTACACATGGGTGTCTTCTTATAACATCAGTCATACTGGATTAAGGGCTCATGCTACTGTAACGTGACCTCATTTTAACTCATTATAGCCACAACACACCTGTTTCCAAAATGGTCACAATATGGTATCGGGGGTAAGACTTCAATATATCTTTCTTGGCACAATATTAAACCTGTAACAATGAGTTAGGATAAGGCATAGAGAGACAGATCCTGAAAAGTCTTATATAGAATGCTAAGTAATTTGGGTTTTATTCTAAACACTATGGAAAGGGAATGGAAAGATTTTAAATAACATGAGTGCAATTAGTATTTTTTATAAACATAATTAATTTAATTTTAGTAGCTCCAGTAAATAGATTTTAAGAGAGAAGAAAAAATAGGGTGAGTATTAGAGAATAAACTTGAAGACAGGACATAAGTTAGTTACAGTCATTTAGGAAAGAAAGAAAAGAGGAGCGACTGAATTTGAGTATTAACAAAGGAGTTAGGAAACAAAACAAAACAAAACAAAACAAAACATGATTTTCTCCACTACCACTGTCACTTTCTTGAGAATCTTGTCATCTTCTTAGGCTCAAACATCTTTACATCTCGTTAGGATAATAGCCTCTTAAAGGGTTTTCCAATTTCATGACATTTTCCACTCTGGTCTTAACTACATTATTTCTTAAACAGTTAAATATAATTCTTTAATGACTAACCTTTGACTATAGAACATCTCACTCAACTCAGCCTAGTATCTGTTTCAGTTGCTTTTGGCTACAATTTGTCCCAAGCAATGAGAAAATGTACTATGCTAATAGAAAGTCAGAGATAGAACAGACACCAGGGGTGGTTGATTCAGTGGGTCAGTTACATCATCATCATCTTGCTGTTCTATGCCAGTAATTCTTTCATCCTCAGGCTGGTAATAAAATGTCTTTTGTGGTTATCAGACAAGACAACAAGGGAAGAAAGAAGTAACTATCTCTGCCTCTTTTCTATCTTATCTGTAGGGAAACTTTACCCGGAAGCATTCCTACTACATCATGTCTCGGTAGCCAAAAATGGCTTAGGATTACCCATCTATGAATTCATCACTGGCAAGCAAGAGACATCTAATTGCTATGATTGATTAAGATTAATCATATGAAAAAAATTAAAAAAAAATTAATCATACGAAGTAGAATGTAGGTTGAGTGGTCAAGACACCGTCCTGCGTTTTATATGCATTATTTCAGTGAACCCATTTATATTATTATCTCTGACATATATGTCCAGCTCTGTCTTTCACTACTTAGTATATGTGATGCATCATTGAATAAGGTATCTGTATTAGATTTTAGGGCCGCCATAAGAAGATACTGGGTGGTTTAAACAATAGGAATTTGTTTTCTCACAGTTCTGGAACCTGGAAGTCCAAGATCAAGAAGTTGGCAGACTCGATTTCTTTAGAACCCTTTCTTACTGGTTTGTAAATGGTCCCAATCTCACTGTGTCCTCATGCAGCTTTTCTCTGTGGGTATGCACCCTCAGTGTCTCCCTGTGTGTGCAAATTTCCTCTTGTTATACGACACCAGGCAGATTGGATTAGGACCATTTCACCATCCTCACTTTAACTTAATCACTTGATCTTGTAAAGGTGCCATCTCCAAACACAGTCACATTTTAAGCGCTGGAAGTTAGGCCTGCAGCATATAAATTTGGAGGGGAAAGGGTTTAGCCTGTAACAATAAACTATGAATATACTGTGAGCATTTTCATCTCCATACCTTAGTTCATAGTTATTTAGCTGGAAATATTCTCTACCTTATCACTGACTGCCAAAATTATTTCATTTTGTTCAGAATCTACCTCCGTTGTCATCACAACTAAACCTTTTTTCAGCAGCAGCTTTTAATATCCTCCTAGATTTTTTCATGTACTTTTCTTAGGGAAACTTCTTGACTTTCTTTAAAATTACAGTCATTTGTACAATTACCATCTATCCTCCTCATTAGATTGTAATATTCTTGAGAGCAGGGACTATATCTTTTTTTTTTTTTCTTTTTTAACCATAGTATCCCTTGTATTGTCTAACAGTGTCTCGGCCATAGTTGGCATGCAGTATAAATGTGTTAAGAAAATGTCTACAGAAATATAATTCATTTATAGCCTCATAATAGGAATTGAGCAGAAGAAGAAACTATGATTTCTTAAGTGACAGAGAGAAGATTGGTCAATGAGTTGAAGTTTGAAACAGGGCCTGAAGTATGGGTAGGATTTTGATAGATGGAGATATGACAAAAAGGAAATTAGAAATAAGGTGAAATCTCCTTTCAAACCAGAGGTAAAGGAACAGCACAAGCTGAACTCAGACTCTAAAAAGTGTATTTCTATGCAATAGCATGTAGTCAGTTTGATTATGCCACAGAGTTTTGTTATATAGTTGTAAGAGCTAAATCCAGAAAGACAGTTTGAGACTAAGTTATAAATGATGCAAATGGCATTTTTAAAACTAGTTGGAAATTCTTTGATAAGCGATGGTGAGCCACTGAAGGATGTCACTGATGGGCATCACAGTTACCAAAGCATTGGTTGAGGAAAAAAATGTAAGCTCTAGAAGTATCAAATTTTCTTAATAAAGGTAAAATGAAAAATGAAAGAAGATTTGAGAGTGCGAGAGTGATGAATTTGAAAATATGGAAAGATATCAAGTGAAAATGTCCTGAGGCCAATGTGAAAATAACATTTACAGAAACAGTTCTTGCTTTCCAGCATGCCATACATACTAGAAAGTAAAAGGTATTTCAGTTATTTGAACATATCTACTCGCTTATGTAATAGAACTAGTCTATGGCTATACATCAATGCTCATATTTAGAATCTGTGCTAATTGTGTCTTCTACATCAGAGTAATGCAAATTATTAATCTTTAAGTTTTTTTAAAGCCACTTTAGTTTGCTTTGTCAGATATTTAAGAACATATTCATGTGAACAAAATTACATGATATATGATGCATATATATCTTCTTAAATATCTACCTTTTTAGCCACTTAATTTTTTTTTTAAAATTTTTTAACATTTATTTTTGAGACAGAGAGAGACAGAGCATGAACGGGGGAGGGTCAGAGAGAGGGAGACACAGAATCTGAAACAGGCTCCAGGCTCTGAGCTGTCAGCACAGAGCCCGACGTGGGGCTCAAACTCACGGACCGTGAGATCATGACCTGAGCCGAAGTCGGACGCTTAACCGACTGAGCCACCCAGGCGCCCCAATTTTTAATTAATTTACAGAGTGTACATCAAACATAATGCTCCAGATAGCTCTTCATTAATAAATATAAATATTACACCAGCTTAACTATATTTTATTGTGTTCTGTTTTTCTAGCTAGTGAAATTAGGTAACGGTTATACTAGGTTTTAAATTTTTCATTAAAATTGAGCCCAAATCATTGCTCCAATTACTTTTCCTTTGGAAGATACTATTTTTCTTTGACACAGTATTTTTAATGAGGTACTATACATTAGTTCACATTTACCTTTTGGCTATTTGTTTTCTATTACTAATTATAATGACCAGCAACAAACTGGGGTGTCTATTAATTTACATAATTAACTTATTGGCAATATTTGCCCTATGTTTGTTAAACTATCAGTATATCCATCTTATAATGATTTTAAAAATAAAAATTCATCTTTATCAAAATTATTGTTATAGCCAAAGTCATATTATTTATTAACATGAAAATATGTTTCGCACTTATAAAAATAACAATACATATGTATGTATACAAATATATATATTTATACTTTTAAAGCAGGCTATATATATGTAGACATAAAATGTAGAAAAGATGCAATAAATCAGACAACCTAAATTAAAATAATGTAAATAAAACAATGTTTTAAAATTGTGGTGAGGAGACACTTCAAATAATCTGGAGAAAAAAATTAAAATTGTACTCTCCTTGACCACCCATATTTATAGTCCAAAGTCTGATTTTGTTTCTTATTTCCCTCAGTGACCTATCTTAATTATTAGTTTATTGATTTTCTTCAGCTGTCTCTTTTGTGATATAGTGAGTATAGCGTTTGAGTAGAATAGACATGATGTATTTTCTCCATACTTTTGTTTCCCCATTTTCCAAAGAAGTCATTTCTCTCTATCTAAAATTAAAAAGTTTGCTCATATTGTTTGCATTATTTGGACTTAGGGACTATAGTAGTGTGACCCCTTCCCTACCTTATCCTACCACAGGAATTTGGAAATAGATATAAGACTACTTTCATAGCATTACTCTGAAAATTTAATCACAACACACAGAAAGAAATATAAGTTCTCTCAAACTATTCTGGGCTATAAACAGAGAATGTGTGAATACGATAATAAGTGGAAGATGAACAATCATGGAATTATAGAAATAGAGTCTCAGGGCGAATAATTCAATGCCCATTTGAGATGTTGGGGAGACAAATATGAGCGAGATCTGATTCCTGTTCTATTGTCTGTTTCATAGTGAGAGAGAAAGAAAAATCAACTGAAAATAAGAATTTAAAGCATTAACTATATGCGGTAGAGAAGTGCCCAAAGTACAAAAGAAACATGAAGGTTGTAACGTTGTACCACCATAGGGTAGGTCCAATAATGCTTAAATGAGAATGAGTTATTTAGTGAAGAGGGAAAGGATATTTGTGGCCAAAAAGAAATCATGAGCAACGATATAGGAGTGACAAACAGCACAGTATATTCTAGAAAAAAGAAGTCATTTGGTGTGAAATGTTAAAAGGTAGGGGTGAAGTTAAAAGGCAGGTAGGAATTAGGAAACAGCCTATTTGGTGTTTTGTGAGTTCTGCTTTACCCTACCATGTGTTTCCTATCCCCCTCTCCCTGATTCTCTTTTGTTCTATAGCACTTACCATCTTCTAATATACTCAGTGATTTTGTTTATTGTTTGTCTCTTCTATTAGTTTCAAGAGGGCAGATTTGAGGAGCTCAAGCCCAGAAACAAATGAAGACTCTAGTGGCCTTCTGAGAGAGAAGCAAAAATCCAGATCAAGAATGCTGTGATTGGATTGGAGAAAAGAAGGGTGAGGGACAGGTGGGTAGGGGGAACAAGGGCAGGCCATTCTTTAAGATATTAAAAGCAAGAGGACTTGGTGATTGGTGTGATTCGAGGGTGAGCGATAAGGTCAATGGAGAGTTGACATCTTGAATTAGTTCGTTTAGTAGGCAGTTGGATATGTGATTTTTGACCCATAACAAGTTTTGTGGCAGAAGTGTACATCTAGGAATGGTTACCATGTTTTGTACTGGAGACCTTAAGATGGATGAGGTCTTCTAGGAAGCGCTTGTAGAGTAAGAACAAAATGGTTCTAAGAACAAAATCCTGAAATGGATCGAGGGTGAGGAGGCTATATAGGAATGGGAAAAGGTAAGGTATGATATCCATGAAGGGATTATGCGGATGAGTTAAGAAGAAAGCAAATGTCAACAATAATGAAATTATTACCAAACTTAAAAGCAGGAGAAATTTTCGGTATGCTAAGCAATGAAATGTACTCTTTTAATCTGGCAACACATTCTGTACCTAAGATCTTTTCTGTGTCCTGGTTTGCTGGTCATTGATAAATCTGGTCATCTCTCATTTTACTCCTTTGTGCTCTGATTTTAAAAAGAAAGTTTCCAAAGGGTCAATAACTTGAAAGACAAAGCATCTCATGATAGGAAATGCAGCTCATATACAGTATAATACCTGTGAATGTAAGCTCTAATATCACTACTACATATCAACCATGGCTCCCTGACCTTTCTGGCCCCTTCTCCAGCAGCACCCTACCTCCTCCTTGGGATCCTCCTCACCACTTTCCTCAAAGCAGCCTAATTCACAAAGACAGCAGTGATTTAGCAAGTAGTCAATAGGTACTCAGCCAAGCTTAGCAAGGGATTTTGCTTCTCAGCTTTTAGGCCATGTCTCTATAGCAGGACTAAGTTGGTTCTGGATTGCTTGATTTATTCTTCATTTTGCCTCGGATGTATTAATAGAACAATCAATCAGATCTTGGCAGGGATCAGAATAGGGCATTAGAAAGTCTAGTACAATGAATCGTGCATAGATTTGCTTCTTCTTCTTCTTCTTCTTCTTCTTTTTTTTTTTTTTGGTAAACAAATAGACTTGACCTTGTTTGTGCAAATGTTAACAGATAAATGCACTATGTGGCTTTTTATTACACTTACACTATCTACTTTTCAAAAGCATTAAGTGAGAATTTTTCTGCTTTATAATCCTTTTAAAAATACAAAAGTTATTAAATATTCAGTATAAAATATACTTAAGCAGGTGGCTCCATACTCCGGGTGTTTCAGACATGTATTTGGGTTGACAATCATTTAGTTAGCAGCTGGAAAAAGAGATGATCAAGAATGTTACGTTTGTTGCAATTTTGTAAGATTATGTTTGTTTTTGAACACACACTTCTGACTTTTTAAAATGAAAATTATATTGTTTTACCATTGGAAAAGGTGAGGCGTGCCTTATATAGACTAAGAAAAGAGAATGATTTACAAGGAAAAAAACACGTTTTAAGTAAGAATTATTTATTATTTTACTTGGGAACTTAAGAACTGAAATGTTTTACAAATATACCTATGCATCTGCAAAAAGGAATGAGGTAGTTTAAGGCCATGCAGAAGATAAATGAAATAGGCTTTCATTTCTACATGATCCCAATTTTCAGATTACTATTGGATCACAATTGTGAGAAAAATTATGTGTATGCTCTAAGATCAAAAAGGACTGAAAAAAAATTGACCAGTCCTATGCTTATTACCATATAATCATTACGTACCGTAGACAAATACATCCCTAAGGTATCAATGAATGTGGTTGATTATCTTGGTACTTTCACTTTGGGACTATCCTGTACTCTTGTCCACTGGATGATGGCTTTGAAAGACATGAAGTTTTGAGGGGATTTTCCAAGAAGAGAAGTTCTTTAGCTACCAATAACATAAATCTGGAATTATCAATTTCCTCTTCAAGAATAAGCTTAATGATCACATTTAACCAAATTTTCTTATATTTCACCAGTTCTTCATAGTACAAAAAAAATACCGCTGGTGTGAATGAGATATGCCCTATATGTTTTTCTGATCTCTTTTACCAAGACATTATTGCTTATTGGGGCTTCCAAGGACTTTAATCTAGTTGAAAAAAATGTCAGTCTCTTCTGCCACCATTCTTACAACCAGAGCATCTGCCAAAATCTTTTGGAATCTGCTCAAAATTCAAGTTACCTTAATTTCTTTGGATCTGTAATTGGATATAACAAGAAAGAAGTGTGGTCTAGAAAGAAAACTGGTGCAGGGTAGGGAGAATATTATTAAAAATATTCTTTATCCAAGGGATTTGTGAAATGTTACTTATTCCGTAAAATTATTGAAGTTTTGTATGTATAACTGTGTATAAGAGACATACATGAGTGACTTGGAAATTAGAATATATTAATTAAAGGTAGTTTTCATGATGTGTTGGCCAGACAAAAAAGTTTGTTAACAATTTTTAGCGTTATTTTACTTGCATTTATTTTTTTCCCTTTTCCAATCCTTTTGGTTATTTCATATTCACCAAAATGTTCTCCTTTTCATCATTTGTTTCTCATGCAAATTTCTTAGCAGATTTCCCATTATAAATGTCAAAAAGGACTCTGGTGAGTTTAGAACTTGTGACCCCAAGGTGTTAAGAGCATTAAACACTGAGAGAAGATCAACTCCAATATCAGAATGGGTAAATGGCCTGGGAACTTTTTGTTTGTTTGGTTTCTTGAAACAGGTGAACTAATAACCCATTCTTCAAAATTACCCTGAGGTATAAAGCTTTACATATATAAGATGCTTTACAAATGTTAATTAATGTTAATACCAGCCATATGGCAGAACAAAATTATGTTTGGGTTCAGACTTGTAAAGGCTCCTATAGTTATTTCTAAAATATGACCATCTACTTTGGGAATCTTCTCTGGGATATGTAGCCAGCTCAGAGGATGTAGGTGAGACAAGGGTGTGCAAAGGTGATTCTGGTACTACCTAAAAATATTAACTGTGTGGACTTAAGCAAGTTACTTGGCTTCTCCATGTCGTAGTTTATTTGCTTATTTGTTTTGTTTTGTTTTTCATTTGTAAAAGTTACCTACTTCATAGGGTTGCATGAGGATTAAAATAATTCCTTTCTTTAAAGCCCTTAGTCTACTGCCTGGAACGTAGTAAGAGCTCATTGACTGTTAGCTAATGTCTCACAATTAAGCATTTTTAAATTCAAACTGTATTTATTGGCTACTTTGTAAGTTTAAGAACCTGTAGCAATATCATAGGAATCTTTTAATTAAGGATTTCTATTTAATACCTGGATATTACAATTCAGCCATTGTTTAAAGCACATAATTGTTGCTTTGTCTTCTGGCAATTACACGTTGTCCTCATTCAATTAAATCTAAAGTTCAGGGTGTTCAGTCGTTGGGTTGGCTAATTTAATCTTAAGATTTAGTGCCAAGACAATTATTCCTTTCTGCAATTCTGATTAGCTGTAGTTTAAATCCACCTATTTTGAAATATAATAACAATTATTTGAAGGAAAAACAACATGAATCCTCCATCAAAGAAGGAGGAACTGACAGATAACTTGTTTTTAGCTGAGGAATAAATAAAGTTTACCTGTTGACATAGAATCTTCCAGCACCTACATTGATCCAAACATTCTAAAAACCATACTTAGAGTACATGGATCTCTACTTAATTTCAGAATTGCAGAAAGTTAGTATTGAGAGGGGCTTTATGCAGTGGCTAATGCAGCTGCCCACACTTAGAAGTTTCTGGGTTTTCTAAGATCACACAGTTGGTAATGGAAGTGAAACCAGAAAGAAGTTCTCTTGATTGTCTGGACAAAAGGATATATTGCCCTGAGTCTCATGTGTTTTTCAAGCAAGACACAGAGAGGTTTAATAAGAATTTTTGGACTTAAATTCATGGCTCTTCATTATTTCTTGATGTCTATAACTTTAATAGTAATCCAGGCTCTGATACCAATATGTTAATATCCAGGCCTAAAATATATAGATTATCTTTGGTTAGTGATCCCCAGGGGAAAATTAAACAAATATTATTGTATCCTGGCTTGGATTCTGAGGTCCTTTGTCCCAATCACTTGGGTCCTGTTTCCATGTGATATGTTCTTCTGTGGGGTAACTCAGATGAGTAGCCACTGGGTAACTACCCTGTGCCCGTCTTTCCCAGTAGCTGAAAATCTGTCTTGTTCCTTTCTCCCTTCCTGTGACCTGACAGCTGCCAAATCTCTTCAGTAAGGCAATTTTTCTGGGCACTTTCATTTCCAGTGACTGGATTCACTATGGATAGTTTTGTTGGGTGCACCTTTATTCTGGTCCTTTTCCACTCTCCTATTTCTTGGCTCTCCTCTGATCACCTGCCTCCCCTTTTGCAATGAAAGATAATCTGCATTTTTTACTCAATTGGGAACATTTGCTGACTGTCCTCTGCCTATACCTTCACGAGATTCTTTTCTTTAAAAATTTTTTAAATGTTTTATTTATTTTTGAGACAGAGAGAGACAGAGCATGAACAGGGGAAGGTCAGAGAGAGAGGGAGACACAGAATCCGAAGCAGGTTCCAGGCTCTGAGCTGTCAGCACAGAGCCCAACGCGGGGCTCAGACTCATGGACCGTGAGATCATGACCTGAGCTGAAGTCGGACGCTCAACTGACTGAGCCACCCAGGCGCCCCATTCACGAGATTGTTTAGTTGTCCTGTAAGTCCTCACTAGTTTAGAACACCGTAATCTCAAAACCTGTTTTCACAGAAATAATTCCATTTATTTATTTATTTATTTATTAATTATTTTATTTTATTTTTTTAAAGTTTACTTATTTATTTTGAAAGAGAAAGCACAAGCTGGGAAGGGGCAGAGAGAGCAGAGAGACAGAGAATCCCAAACAGGCTCCACACCACCAGGACAGAACTTGACGTGTGGCTCGAACCCACAAGCCGTGAGACCATGACCTGAGCTGAAGTTGGATGCTTAACCGACTGAGCCACCCAGGCGCCCCTTGCAGGAATAATTTTAAAATAATTACCTATGAATTGAAGCAAAAAAAGAAAAATGAGGCTAAAGAATCATCCAAAGAAATGGAGATTGTGTTTGAGTAAATCTGTGGAAAGTACAGTTTACACTGGGAGGGGAAAATTTCACCCTTTCTGGAGTCGAGGAACACTAACTGCATGTGGGTAAGGCGCTGCGAGGTGGTAGTTACCCTTCTCATCCTGGTTGCTATAGCTGGTATTATCTATACTGTGTCCGCTATCTCTCCAGCTCTGAAAAACAGGAGCCTCGACTTGGGCCGGCTACACTGGTCAACGAGTTCACCTCTAAGCATTACTGTGGCTGAGACATGTTCTCTGTCCATCACATCCCACTTGATTCAGAGAGTTGGCTGCAAATCACAGCATTGACTGGGAACCCTCCGTGACTTAGTGCCTGTTCTAGAATCTGAGGCTGATGCACTGTCCAGTTTGTAAGGTTATTGTGATGATTCATTGAATTAATACATGTAAAGCCTTTAGATCGAGGCCTGGCACATGATACGTCCTCAAAAATATTCATTACAATAAATATTAATTTGTGGGACAAAAATGCCTACTGGAAGTTAATTTTTTTTTAAATTTTTTTAACGTTTTTATTTTTCTTATTTTTGAGACAGAGAGAGACAGAGCATGAACGGGGGAGGGTCAGAGAGAGAGGGAGACACAGAATCTGAAACAGCCTCCAGGCTCTGAGCAGTCAGCACAGAGCCCGATGTGGGGCTCGAACTCACGGACCGTGAGATGGTGACCTGAGCCGAAGTCAGACGCTTAACCGACTGAGCCACCCAGGTGCCCCTGAAATTAATTTTTTAAATACTTACTGGTTTAAGAAGCAATTTTTTTTCCCACTGAATCAACTTTAACAGTCAATAGAGAACGTGTATACACTACAGTTTTTTTTTTTTTCTCCCTACACGCAAGTATTTGCTGCTCCCATTTCATAAACAGAACAAAGTAATCATGTGCCTGGGAATGTGTGGGGAGACAGGGCCCAGGGTACTATGACTTTAGATGTTTCCCATTCAAGTAGTAATGTTGGCAGAAGTCACTGATGCCGAGGTGAATCGTTCCTATCCAGTCTATAATGAAGAAGTCTTAGCAATTGGAGGATTCAAAGGAAAAATTATTAGTTCTCAAACCAGCAAAATCTCTTAGATGTCTGTAGAAAAGGTAAGTTATTATTGCACTCATTGATTCTGCTCTTTTGGAAAGTAGTCAAGGTAGCATCAGCCAGCAACGGATCTTTCTCCTTATATGCTTACGGCCTGAAAGATTTTCCTTTAAGGCCATGATGGTTACTTTTATGTGTTAACTTGGCTGGACTAAGGGATGCTCAGAGAGCTGGTAAAATATTATTTCTGGGTGTGTCTGTGAGGGTGTCTCTGGAAGAGATTAACTAGCAATTGATTCAGTAGACTAAAGATCAACCTCACCAAAGCAAGTAGGCGTTGTCCAATCTGTTGAGGGCCTATATATGTTAAAAAAAATAAAAATAAAAAAAATGAAGGCAAAGAAAGGGCCAATTAAGTCTCTCTGCTTGTGCTAAGACTTCCATATTTTTCTGCCTTTGGATGTCAGGCTTTCAGTTTCAAACTGGGACGCATACCAATGGCCCCAAGATGTTTAGTCCTTTGGACTCAGGTTGAATTACACCACCAGCTTTCCTGGTTCTCCATCTTTTAGGTGGCAGATCGTGGGACTTCTTGGCCTCCAGAGCTGTGTGAGACAATTCCTTCAATAAATCTCCTCTCATATCTGTATATATCCTTTTGGTTCTGTTTTCTCTGGAGCGCCCTGGTCAAGGCCATGGCATCTCACGGTTATGTGTGAGACGGATTGCAAGTGGAAAGATATTCCAAGCAGCTTTTACAGCTGTCCAATGGTCACTATAGCAAGACTAGAGAGAAGAAGGCAGTGCTTAAATTTTGGGAAGAAGAATCCAATAGATTTGGAGATTGACGATGTTTGTGAATGAAGGAAAGGAAAATATTAGTTATTACATGAAAAGGGGGGCTAACGCAAATGATAAGTGATGTGAAAGGATTGGATGGATTCAAAGTGTGGAGAAATGCAACCTGACTCACAAAGATTCCTCCTTCAAGGTAGCTGCAACTTTTTTTTTACCACGAGCAGCCCTACAGAGGAGACTACGCCAAGGCCATGCAAAATTTATAAAGCATCATGTTTGTACAGGGGAGATAACATCTAATGGAAAGTTCTCCTTCAAGTGCATTTCATTGACGAATTTTTTTTTTTTCATGGCAATGAACTCATTTTTCTGTATTTAAGTTCACAGCATATATAAGCAAATGTGGATCTTTGGACAGATACATGTATCTTTAAGATACACGTCTTCTCCCATCACATCTTCCATTATAAGCAAATTGTTATTAAATTTCAGGAAGCATACGTGCATGTGTGGGGATTAACAACTTTGGGAGGATTCAGCAAGTGAGTGAGTTATACTGGAAGTCTGTTTAAAGTAACTAGAATGATGGAACAAGAACATTACCCATATTTGCCATACAATAAGAAACCATAAAATAATACTTCCCATTTATTCAGGTTAATATTTTGTTCAGGCTTATTTTATAATTTCAAAAAAAGTATTACAATGTTTGTATGGGTAAGTGGAATCCTTGTATAATCAATCAAGAAGAATTTATTGAGTGTCCGTAATATGCTCACCACTAGGCACTAGATGTGGCGAAGATTGTTGCTTGCCCTATATTTCCTTTTCCTTGTTTTTATTTATTATTTTTTTTTTCTAAACAGAGGCCTGGTATGAACCAGACTGACCCTTTTAAGACATCTATAATTCATTTGTCAAAAATAGGCAATGCCTCCCACACTTTTATTCAGAGGAAAAGGCGAAGTTCTTACACACGCCTCTAAATAGCCCTACATGGTCTCAGCCCTTTTTACATCTCTGCGTTTGTCTCCTACCCTTCTTCCACCTCAATATGCTCTGATACCTCTGTTGGCCTCCTTGTTTTTCTGATATGCCTCTCATTATTCAAATCAAGAGCTTTTGTACTGACTGTTCCCTCCCTCTGAACATATCTGAAATGCACTTTGCACAGATATTGATAAGGTTAATTTCTTCCCCTTTGATAAGTCTTTGCTTAAATGTCATCTTTTCAATGAGAGCCACCCTGACCACCCTAGTTCTCTTTCTCTCTGTCTCTTTCCTTAAACAACTATATTGATGTATGATTATCATACAAAAAGGTATCCATATTTAATGTATACAATTTGATGAGATTGGAGACAAGTATATATCCATGAAACCATGAGCAAAAACTATGACATTAACATATCCATCACTTACAAAACTTTCTCCCTAGCCTCTTTATCATTCTTATTCTTTTTATTTATTATCATTATCATTAGTATTATTAAAAATACTTAAGATCTACCTTCTTGGCAAATTTTTAAGTATATGACACCGTGTTGTTAACTATGGATGATACATGCTATGTAGTAAATCTCTAGGACTTACTCAATTTGTGCAACTAAGATTTTGTACCATTTCTCTCTCCCTCCAACCATAATTCTATTCTGTGCTTCTATGAGTTTGACTATTTTAGAATCTTTATATAAACGGTATTATGTATCTGTCCTGTGACTGGCTCACTTTACTTGCATAATGTCCTCCACTTCCATCTATTTTGTTGCAAATGGAGAATTCCCTTCTTTTTTAAGGCTGAGTGGTATTCCATCACATGTATATACCGCATTTTCTATATTCATTTTTCTGGTGATGGAAACTTAGTTTGTTTCCAACTATTGGCTACTGTCAAAAATACTGAAATAAGCATTGTTTTTATTTCCTTTGGAGGTATACCCCGAAGTAGAATTGCTAGATCTTACAGTATTTCTATTTTTCATATTTTGAGGACTGCCATGAGGTTTTTCATCGTCATCGTGCCAGTTTACATTCCCGCAAACAGTGCCCAAATGTTCCCTTTCCAACACTTCTTTATCTTTTGTTTTCTTCATAATAGCTATTCTAACAGGTGTGAGAAAACTTTATCTTTTGTTTTCTTCATAATAGCTATTCTAACAGGTGTGAGGTGATATCGCAGTGCGGTTTTGATTTGAATTTTCCTCATGACTAGTGATGTTGAGTGTCTGTTTATACATCTGCATATCTTTTTGGAGAAATCTTTACTTGGGTCCTTTTGCCATTTTTTTTAGGCA
Source organism: Panthera leo (assembly GCF_018350215.1). Classification (NCBI taxonomy): domain Eukaryota; kingdom Metazoa; phylum Chordata; class Mammalia; order Carnivora; family Felidae; genus Panthera; species Panthera leo. The sequence continues at coordinate 179,765,600 of NC_056682.1, forward strand.
GGTTATTTATTTTTTGAATTTTGAGTTCCTTGTATAATTTGAATATTAACCCTTTCTCTGACATAGGGTTTGCACATGTTTTCTCCTGTTCCATAGATTGGCTTTTCATTTCATCAGTTGCTTCCTTTGCTAAGCAAACATGTTTTTTGTTTGTTTGTTTCTTTCCTTTTTTTTTTTTTGATGTAGTTCCATTTGTGTGTTTTTGCTTTAGTTGTTTCATTTTTACTTTTGATATTATATTCAAGAAATCATTGCCAAGGCTAATACCAAGAAACCATCTCCCTGTGATTTCTTCTAGTAGGTTTATGGTTTCAACTCTTATGTTTAAGTATTTAATCTATTTTTGGGTTTGTGTGTGTGTGTGTGTATTCTGTAAGATAAGGGTCCAGTATCATTCTTTTGCGTATGAAAAAATAGTTTTCACAACACTTTATTTGGAAGAGACTATCCTTTCCTCCTTGTGTATTATTGGCATCCTTGTCAAAGATTAGTTGACTATATATGAGTCAGCTTATTTCTGGGCTCTCTATTCTGTTCCATCATCTATGTATCTGCTTTTACGCCAGCACCACACTATTTTGATTACCATCACTTTATAATACAGCTTGAAATCAAGACGTGTGATATCTCCAGCTTTGTTCTTCTTGCCCCAAATAGCTTTGGCTATTCAGGATCTTTTGTGGTTCTATATAAATTTGAGAACTTTTTTGGTCCTACTTGTGTGAAAAATGCCATTGTGAATTTTTATTTAATTTTATTTTAGTTTTTTACATCTATTTATTTTTGAGAAACAGAGTGAGACAAAGGGAGAATGGGGGGGGGGGGCGGGAAGAGAGAGACGGAGACACAGAATCCGAAACAGGCTCCAGGATCTGAGCTGTCAGCACAGAGCCCGACATGGGGCTCGAACCCGCAGACCGTGAGATCATGACCCCAGCTGAAGTGGGATGCTCAAGCGACTGAGCCACCCAGGTGCCCCGCCATTGTGAATTTTGATAGGGATTGCATTACATCTAGAGATGGCTTTGAGTAGTGGGGCCATTTTAACAATACAACTTTTTCAAACTCATGAGCGTGGACTGTATTTTCATTTATTGTGTCTCCTTTAATTATTTCTTTGGTGCTTTATAATTCTCAGTGTACAAATCATTTACCTCCTTTGTTAAGTTTATTCCAAAGTATTTTGTTCTTTTTGATGATACTGTAGACAGAATCGTTTTCTTAATTTCTTTTTTAGATATCAGTTTGTTGTTGGCATATAAAAACAAACTTTTTCTGTACGTTAATTTTTGTAGCCTGCAACCTCATTAAATTCATTATTACTGCTTTCTTGATGGTTTCCTATTAGAAGGTGGAGGAGGGGAGGTAATGTATCCTAACAGATAGGGCATTTTGAGACCAAAAGTAAAGCAAGCCACTCCATACTGTTTACACAGAGTTTTATTCGGGGTAACTTACTGGTGCCACCCACTGGTTTGGGTGGATGATGATCCAGCCACTGGTCACCTATTCTCTGCCAAGTCTGGACCTTAATCCACAGATTTTGGAAGGAGGGGAAGTGCAGAGGTCATTGTGATGAGGTCAAAGGGTTTAACATTTAACAGACATCATGGGTCCATCTGTTCACCAGACGGGAAGGAGGGGAAGAAAGTGTGTTATCTTTGCTAGTTATCTAAAAAAAACTTTAGGGAGGATGAGAACCAACCCTCCTGCAAACTGATGTTGACTTCAGTTTGCTAATATGTTGTTCAGAATTTTTGTATCGGTGTTCATCAGGGATATGTGCCTGTAGTTTTCTTGCGTTGTCTTTGCCTTTGGTATAGGATAATGTTGGTCTTAAGAAATGAGTTTGGGAGTGTTTCCTCTTCTATTTTTTTGAAGAGTATAAGAAAGATTGGTATTAAATCTTTTAAAAAAGTGTTTGGTATAATTTACCTATGAAGTTGTATGATCCTGCACTTTGTTAGCAGATTTTTGGCTGCTGATTCAATTTCCTTATTTATTATTGCTCTATCCAGACTTTCTATTTCTTCTTGATTCAGTCTTGGTATGTTGCATATTTCTAGGACTTTATAAATTTCATAGGTTTTTCAACATTTTGGTATTTAATTGTTAATAAAATTTCTTATCTTTTTTTATTTCTGTAGCATCTATTGTAATATGTGTTCTTTTAGTTTTAATTTTATTTATTTAAGTCTGCTCTCTCTCTCTCTCTCTCTCTCTATTTTCTTGGTTATTCTGGTTAAGAGTTTGTTGATTTGGGGGAGCCTGGGTGGCTCAGTCGGTTGAGCATCTGACTTAGGCTCAAGTCATGATCTCACGGTTCATGAGTTTGAGCCCCATGTTGGGATCTGTGCTGACAGCTCAGAGCCTGGAGCCTGCTTCAGATTCTGTGTCTCCCTCCCTCTCTGCCCCTACCCTGCTCTGTCTCTCTCTCTCTCTCTCGCAAAAATAAATAAAACATTAAAAAATTTTAAAAAAAAGAGTGTTGATTTTGTTTATTGAAAAAAAAACACGTGTTAGTTTTTTTCAAATTTTCCTAACATTTTTATATATTCAAATTTGTGTATTTCTGCTCTAATCTATTTTTTTGTGTTTACTTTGGGTTTAGTCCTTTTCAATTATTCTTTGAGTTATAAAGTTAGGTTGTATATTTGAGATTTTTACTTTTAGTGTAGGTGCTTGTTACTATAAACTTTCCCTTTAATACTGATTTTGCTATATTCCGTAAGTTTTGGCATGTCGTGTTTTCATTTGCCATAAGTATTCTAATTTTCCTTTTGATTTCCTTTTTGAACCACTGGTTGTCCAATATTGCGTTGTTTAATTTCCATGTATTTTTGAAGTTGTTCGTAGTTTTGTCATTGCTTTTTATTTTTAATACGTCTGGGTAAAAAAGATGCTGAGAATAATTTCAAATATTTTTAATGGTTTAAGATTTTTTTTGTAAATTAACATGAGTTATCCTGGAGAATGTTCCATTTGTGATAGAGAAGAATGTATTTTCTGCTGCTTTGGGGTAAAATATTCTATATATGTCTTTTAAGTTCAGTACTGTTCAAGTCTGCTATTTTTTTAAATTGATTTTCTGTCTGGATGATCTATTCATTATGGACAGTAAGTTATTGAAGTCTGCTACTATTATTGTATTGTTGCCTATTTCTCCCTTTAGACTCATCAATAATTTGTTTATATATTTATGTGCTCTGGTTTGGGATATATATATATATGATTTTGTAGTGATGTTCTTTGTCATTTATGACAGGTGTTGACTTATGGCTTATTTTGTTTCATATAAATATAGGAACCCTTGTTCTTTTTTTATTACTATTTCCAAGGATGAACTTTTCCCCAACCCTTCCCTTGCAGCCTATGAGTGTGTGTTTTAAAAATGTTTTCTTTATTTAGTTTGAGAAGAGAGAGAGTCTGAGTGGGGGAGGGGCAGAGAAGAGGGCAAGAGAATCCCAAGCAGGCTCCCTGCTTATCATGGAGCCTGATGTGGAGCTTGATCTCACAACTCTGAAGTCATGACCAGAGCCAAAATCAAGAGATGGATGGTTAAGCCACTGAGCCACCAGCTACCCCGGCTTATGTGTGTTCTTAAATCTAAAGTGACTTTCTTAGAGACAACACATAGTTGGATATTGTTTGTTTTTTTTTTAACCCATTCAATCATGCCATTTTCTATTTATTTATTTATTTGTTTATGTGTTCATTTGTTTATTTATTTATTTTTAATTATTTATTTTAAATTCAAGTTAGTTAACATACCATGTAGTATTGGTTTCAGGAGTAGAAACTTGTGATTCATCTATTGCATATAACATGCAGTGCTCATACCAAAAAGTGCTCTCCTTAATGCCCATCAACCATTTGGCCCATACCCCTCCCTCCTCCCCTCCAGCACTAATCAGTTTGTTCTCTGTATTTAAGAGTTTCTTATGGATTACCTCCTTCTCTGTATTTATTTTATTTTTCCTTCTCTTCCCTTATGTCCGTCTGTTTTTTTCTTAAATTCATATATGAGTGAAATCACATAATACTTGTCTTCCTCTGACTGACTTATTTCACTTAGCATAATACACTCTAGTTCCATCCATGTTGTTGCAAATAGCAAGTTTTCATTCTTTTTGATTGTCAAGTAATATTACATTGTATAAATATTCCACATCTTCTTTTTTTAAAATTTTTAAAATTTATTTATTTTTGAGAGAGAGACAAAGCACAAGCAGGGAGGAGCATAGAGAGAGGGAAACATTAAATCTGAAACAGGTTCCAGGTTCTAAGCTGTCAGCAGAAAGTCTGATGCAGGGTTCGAACTCACATACTGTGAGATCATGGCCTGAGCTGAATTTTGACACTTAACCGACTGAGCCACCCAGGCATCTATATATCACATCTTCTTTATCCATTTATCAGTTGTTGGACATTTGGGCTCTTTCCGTATTTTAGCTATTGTTGATAGTGCTGCTATAAACATTAGGATGTATGTGCCTATTCAAATCAGCACTTTTGTGTTCTTTATATAATTACCTAGCAGTGCAACTGCTGAGTTATAGGGTAGTTCTATTTTTAATTTTTTTGAGGAGCCCCCATACTGTTTTCTAGAGTGGCTGCACCAGTTTGCATTCCCACCAAGAGTGTAAGAGGGTTCCTCTTTCTCTGCATCCTCAGCAACATCTGTTGTTTCCTGAGTCTATTCTTAGACATCTTATGATTTTTGGTGCAATTATAAATGGGATCAATTCCTTGTTTTCTCTTTCTGCTGCTTCATTATTGGTGTATAGAAATGCAACCTATTTCTGTCCATTGATTTTATATCCTGCAGCTTTGCTGAATTCCTGTATCAGCTCTAGTAGTTTTTGGGTGGAGTCCTTTGGGTGTTCCATATAGAGTATCATGTCATCTGTGAAGAGTGAAAGTTTGACTTCTTCCTTTCCCATCTGGATGCCTTTTATTTATTTTGCCTCCTGATTGTGAGGGTAGGACTTCCAGTACCATGTTGAACAATAGTGGTAAGAGTTGACATCTCTGTCGTGTTCCTGACCTCAGGGGGGAAGCTCTCAATTCTTCCCCATTGAGGATGAAATTAGCTGCGGGTCTTCCATAGATGGCCTTTATGATGTTGAAGTATGTTCCTTCCATCCCTACTTTCTTGAAGGTTTTTGTCAAGAAAGGGTGCTGTATTTTGTTAAATGCTTTTTCTGTATCTATTGAGAGAATCATATGGTACTTATCCTTTCTTCTATTAATGTGATGTATCACATTGATTGATTTGTGAATATTGAACCAGCCCTGCAGCCCAGGAATGAATCCCACTTGATTATGGTGAATAATTCTTTTAATGTACTGTTCAATTCTAACTGCTAGTATCTTGTTGAGAATGTTTGCACCCAGATTCATCCTGAACTGAGCCGAAGTCAGACACTTAACCAAAGTTTAATTCTTCTTTTTCCTGGGGTGTTTGTCTGGTTTTGGAACCAAGGTAATGCTGGCCTCACAGAATGAATTTGGAAACTTTCCTTCCATTTATATTTTTTGGAACATTTTGGAAAGTATAGGTACAGATTCTCTTTTAAATGTCTGATAGAATTCCCCTGGGAAGTCATCTGGCCCAGGACTCTTGTTTTTGGTACATTTTTGATAATTGATTAAATTTCTTTGCTGGTTATGAATATGTTCAAAGTTTCTATTTCTTTCTGTTTCAGTTTGGTAGTTTGTGAGTTTCTAGGAATTTGTCCATTTCTTCCAGATTGCCCAGTTATTTGGCATATAATTTTTCATAGTATTCTCTTATAATTGTTTGTATTTCTGTGGTATTGGTTGTGATAGCTCCTCTTTCATTTGTGATTTTATCTATTTGGGTCCTTTCTTTTTTCTTTTTCATAAGTCTGGCTAGGGAGTTATCAATTTTGTTCATTCTTTCAAAGAACCAGTTCTTAGATTCACTGATCTGTTCTACTATTTTTTTGTTTATTTGTTTCCATATCATTTATTTCTGCTCTAATCTTTATTATTTTGCGTCTTCTGCTGGCTTTAGGTTTTATTTGCTGTTCCTTTTCTATTTCCTTTAGGTGGAAGGCTAGATTATATATTTGAGAACTATCTTGCTTCTTGAGATAGGACTAAATTGCAATATACTTCCCTCTTAAGATTGCCTATGCTGCATCCCAAAGGGTTTGGACTGTCATGTTTTCATTTTTTATTTGCTTCCATATATATATATATATATATATATATATATAATTTCCTAGATAATCCATTCATTCCTTAGGAGGATATTTTTTTTTTTTAATTTTTTTTTTTTTTTAACGTTTATTTATTTTTGAGACAGAGACAGAGCATGAACGGGGGAGGGTCAGAGAGAGGGAGACACAGAATCGGAAACAGGCTCCAGGCTCCGAGCCATCAGCCCAGAGCCTGACGCGGGGCTCGAACTCACGGACCGCGAGATCGTGACCTGGCTGAAGTCGGACGCTTAACCGACTGCGCCACCCAGGCGCCCCAGGAGGATATTTTTTAACTTCCATGCATGTGAGGGCTTTCCAAATTTTTCTTGTGGTTGACTTCAAGTTTCATAGTGTTATGATCTAAAAATATGCATGGTATGATCTTGATCTTTTTGTACCTGTTGAAGGCTGCTTTGTGACCTAGTATGTGATCTATTCTGGAGAATGTTCCATGTGCACTTGAGAAGAATGCATATTCTTCTACCTTACGATGAAATGTTCTGTACATACCTGTTAAGTCCATCTGATCCAGTGTGCCATTCAAAGCCATTGTTTCCTTGTTGATTTTCTGCTTAGATGATCTGTAAGTGTGGTGTTAAAGTCCCCTACTATTATTGTATTATTATCAATGAGTTTCTTTATATTTGTTATTAATAGGTTTATATATTTGGGTGTTTTAAGTTGGGGACATAAATATTTACAATTGTTAGATGGATAATTAATTATGATATAATTCCCTTCTTCATCTCTTGTTATAGTCTTTGGTTTAAAACTTAGTTTGTTTAATATAAGTATGGCTACTCTCCAGATTTCTTTTGACGTTCATTACCATGATAGATCTCCATACCCTCACTTTCAATCTGCAGGTGTCTTTAGATATACAATGAGTCTCTTGTAGGCAGCATATAGATCTTGTTTTTTTATCTATTCAGTTACCCTATGTCTTTTGATTGGAGCATTTAGTGCATTTACATTTAAAGTGATTATTGAAAGATATGAATTTAGTACCCTTGTATTACCTCTAGAATCAGTGTTTCTGATGATATTCTCCATTTTGTTTGTTTGTTTGTGTTTTTTTTTTTTTTTTCTAGTCTTTGCTGCTTTGGTCTTTTTTGTTTTTGTTTTTGTTTTTTTCTTCTCCACTCAAAGAGTCCTCCTTAAAATTTCTCCCAGGGCTGGTTTAGTGGTCACACACTCCTTTAATTTTTATTTGTCTGGGAAACTCTTTATCTCTCCTTCTATTTTGAATGACTGTCTTGCTGTATAAAGGATTCTTGGCTGCTTATTTTTCTCATTCACCACACTGAATATTTCTTGCCACTCCCTTCTGGACTGCCAAGTTTCAGGGGACAGGTCTGCTGTTAACCTTTTTATCTACCCTTGTAGGTTAAGGATCTTTTGTCTCTAGTTGCATTCAGAATTATCTCTTTATCTTTGTATTTTGCAAGTTTCACTATGATATGTTGTGGGGTTGACCTGTTTTTGTTGATTTGGAGGGGAGTTCACTGTGCCTCTTAGACTTGAATGTCTGTTTCCTTCCACAGATTAGGGAAATTCTCAGCTATAATTTGTTCAAATAAACCTTGTGCTTTTTCCTGCTCTTCTTCTGGGAATCCTATTAAAGGATATTGTTTCATTTTATGGAATAATTAAGTTCTCTAAGTATCTCCTCATGATCTAATAGTTGTCTTTCCCACTTCTTTTCTGCTTTATTATTTTCCATAATTTTACTTTCTATATCACCTATTCTCTCCTCTGTTTCTTCAATCCTCATTGTGACTATCTCCAGTTGGTTTTGCATCTCAATTATAGCATTTTTTATTTCAGCCTGACTAGTTTTTAGGTCTTTGATCTCAGCAGCAATGGTTTCTCTCATGTCTTCCAGGCTTTTTCAAACCCAGCTAGTAGTGGTATGACTATTGCTCTAAATTCTTGTTCAGATATATTGTTTATATCTGTTTTGAGTGGAAATATGCATGAAGAACTTTGAGTTGTGAGCTGAATTAGGACTTTTTATGGATCACCATTTTTTTACTTGAGTGAATTACTGACAGAAAAAAAAAATTATTCTTGTTTAAAATTGGGTATTAGTCAGACATTTTCTAAAATAAATTAATGAAGTGAGACTGTTATTTCATGGGAAAAAACCTGACAGCATTGTGACCAGTGATATAATTCAAGGCTTCAAATAGAAGAATTTTGGAAATCATCTCTTCAATAGTGAGCATGAAAGCCTCCAATACCGAAAGATTTTGCAGCTGAGATTAGTGGTGTTATTAACAATTGTCATTTTAAGTTTCTTTATTTATTTTGAGAGAGAGCTTGAGCACAAGTGGGGAAGGCATAGAGAAATAAGGAGAGAGAGAATCCCAAGCAGTCCTCGCACTGTCAGCACGGAGCCCGATGCAGGGCTGGAACCCACAAACCATGAGATCATGACCTGAGCTAAAATCAAGAGTCACTCAACTGTCTGAGCCACCCAGGCTCCCCAAGAATTGTTATTTTAATATATTGTGTAAAAAAATGTCAAAAGCTGAAAGATCTACATAACTCAGTAAACCCATTTTTTTTTCAGATGACCAATGCATAATATTACAAAATTATGCTTCAGTAAATGATTCATTCAAACTGCAAGACAAATAAAAGATTTTAACATAACAGTATAAAAAAGTTAGTTACAAAAAATTTAGATTCCTTTACTGCAACTAACCTTTGAGAAGCTATGACTTGTTGGGTATTTTGGTCTAATATCAAATAGGATTCATAATTACCCGAAGAACCTTAGAACACTCCTCTTTTCCAACTACATGTTCAAGACCAGATATCCTTTATATACCTCCATTAAAATAACATATCTGGTGTGCCTAGGTGCCTCAGTCAATAATCTGACTCTTGACTTTGTTTCAGGTCATGATCTTGTGGTTTGTGAGATCGAGCCCTGTGTCAGGCTCTGCACTGGCAGCATAGAGCCTGCTTGGGATTCTCTCCTCCTCTACCTTTCTCTGCCCCTCCCCTGCTTGCATGCACCTCTTCTCTCTTGCTCTCTCTCAAAATAAATAAACTTAAAAAATATATATCTGAACAGCCTGAATCCAGAAATAGATAAAAAAATTCAGTTTTGTTCTACTGAGGCAGCTATAAAGAAGTCGTAAAAATGTAAATAGATGCAACACTTCTCACTAATTTTGTTTTCTTTGCATATACATTTATTTTACATAAAATATGTTATTTTACATGTATTGCAAATTAAACATTGAAAAATTTAATACATTTCTGTTTTAACTTGACATACAAGAATTATTGAAAGGTAAAACACACATAAAAGCTCCTTGAAGTTCTCCATAGTTTTATTTTTTTTAATTTATTTTTTTAAAGTTTATTTATTTTGAGAGAGAGAGAGTAGAGGCAGATGAGGGGAGAGAAAGAGAGAGAGAGAGAGAGAGAGAGAATCCCAAGAAGGCTCTGTGCTCTCAAGGCAGCGTCTGATGTGGGACTCAATCCCATGAACCGTGGGATCAGGACCTGAAATCAAGAGTTGGCCGCTTAACTGACTGAGCCACCCAGGTGCCCCTCTTCTCCATAGTTTTTAAGAGAGTAAATGAGTTCTGACAGCAACATGCTTGAGAACTGCTATCATAGATGCTTCTTTCTCATTCATATTACATATCTGATGCAAGAAGATAAAAGACTGTATTCCAAATTGATGTTCAGTGACCCAGGATGACAGAGACTCTACTCTCTTATATTTGTACATCTGTTACTTATGAATCCTATTAACAATAGCAAGAAAGCAGACGTATGACACACATAGAAACATGTTAAATTCTGTGCAGTGGTTTAAAAATACCCAGAGATAGGGGAAACTAGTGAGGGAGGATGCCACTAAGGAGTTTTAAGCAAGAAGTGGCACTTGAATTGGATACCCAGTGAGTGGCTGCATATGAACAGGTGGATGGTACACGAGGAGCATTCACAGTGAGATAAATAACATTAAATAGGTTCTGCTAGATTTGTCACAAGTTGCCCTTATGATCAGGAGGAATTGATCCCAACTTTAAAGGAGAGTCTACACTGGCTTATAGAAGGAGAACTGTATTTGGAAATCAACATAAGATTTGATTGTAGTGGCTTTTAAAAATGAAGCCAAACAGTTTAGATTTGATTTACTAAATGCAAGAGGCTTGGTTTGACGGAGAGGTATGGTGATTGTAGCCTTTGAAGAAATATAGATTGGTGTTAAATAGTTCATAGGATGGTTAATTGGATGTAGCTGAGACTAAAATCAGAAAATCCAGCTAAGGATTTTTGAACTGATTTTAAGCATTAGCACTGTGGATTTGTAATTGGGGGACAAGGGAGGGAGGATAGAAAAGGTTACTAGAGGACACATATAAGATACAACTGGAAGGAAAAATAAATCACTTTTATTGACTGACTGAATATTGGGAATGAGATATCTGCCTGTTACTAGATATCATTTAATATATATTCTTCTGTAGGGCTTTCCTTGACTCTTAAGCCATTCCTCTACTGAGAAAGCATTCCTCCAGGCACTATGTGCCCATAGGAAGTATCACTTCTAATTTGTATCATAATTTTTTCCTCATGTGCATATTCTGGTGGGTGAATTTCAAAAGTCATTAAGATGATTTCCATGTACCACTGTAGCTTAACACAATGGTTGGCGCATAACTAGTGTTCAATAATTATTTGTTGAGTCCATGGCAGTATTGTGTAATTAACATTTCAACTCAAGATAAATGATTTATTCATTTATCAAATGTTCAGAAATATGTAGATGATTGATATTACATGAGAATAGAAAAGTATGTTGGTCAAATTTTTTACTTTCAACTTGGACCTACTAAATTTTAAAGGCAGAGCTGGAGTACAATAGCATACGATGCATAGTAAAACATTCTTCTTCCCTTTCTATATTATTTAATAGCGTGGCATATGTTCCTAGCAAATATCATTATATAAGTCAATGCGAGAAACTCTATCAGACAAAATGATGATGATAAAAATTAAAGCAAGATATAAGCCTACACTTAGCACCAGACATTTGCTAGATACTTTACTAACTGCTTTCTACATATTCATCAATTTAATCCTCAAAATAACCCTATTATCTCTGCTTTCTATACAAAGAAACTGAAACAGAGGATAGCTAAGTAACTCACTCAATGTCACATATATGTGACACATACAGATGTGACAGAGGCAGTATTTGAGGCAGTCTGTGCTCCTAACTTCTGTCTTTGGAACTGGAGATTTTTCCCAGTAGGACATTATAGAGTTATAGAAATCTCATAAAAATGTCATTAAAATCTATGGGATAGTGTTTTGCAGTTGTAAAGGGTGTTTTTTTTCCTCTTTCAACAATGAGGAGATTGGCTTTTGCCAAATGGAGTTTACCTGAATAATTCACAATTGCTTAGAAAACCTGATGTATTTGTGATATAAAATAGTCAAATGCTTCTTTTACAAAAAAAAATCTTAAAGATAAGAATTTAAAATAGAGGAATAATAATGAGAAACTCTACTATATAGATTTAGAAACTGGAGTTTGGAATACAAATGCAAAATTGGATATGTAGATGATTCAAAGCCTATGCGAATCTTGCAAATAGCAAAAGACTTACTAAAAGAAAAAGCAACACATTATATGCTAAAAATTTCTCAAAAAATGTGCATGCAGGAGCTACCAAAGCCATGAACACATCATAATTATTATCATTATCATCATCATTTTCATCAGTTGCAATTTTTTTTAAATATACAGGGTTCACGATACTGAATTAAATGCTGCAAATCCATAAAATTATTTTTTTAATTGCAAAAGAGCTCAAATAATAAAACCACTGCGGTGTTACTAAAAACATTAAAACAGTGGCTCATTTGTTGATCAAAGGTTAACACTTTGTAACAACCAAAAATGTTAACGTTTCTTATTTTTCAAATAATTTATGTAAGAAGGAAATCCTACATGACAGATTTAACGTAGACTTAAAATTATCTGCAATCAGACTCTACTGAATGTTGGAGAATCTGACTCAATATTTGCAACCAATTAAGTTTTCCTATATATAGAGCTGACATTTTTTGCTAAAAAAATCAAAGTGCCTTTTCTCTTTATTGTTTAGCTGTGGGTAGATATGATTTTTAGATGGAAACTTCTTTTTTTTCCACAAAAGAGTTCAGATTTAAGATGAAGACTTGAAGTAAAAATGACAGCCTTAACATACATAAGTATATAATCAAATTCAGTGACATATTTGTTTATTTCAAAATAGAATGAAAATGTGCTTAAATTTTTTTTAAAATTTACTTATTTTTGAGAGAGAGAGAGAGAGAGAGACAGAGAGAGACAGAGAGAGAGAGACAGAGAGACAGAGCATGAGCAAGGGAGGGGGAGAGAGAGAGGGAGACACAGAATCTGAAACAGGCTCCAGGCTCTGAGCCGTCAGCACAGACCCTGATGCAGAGTTCAAACCCATGAACTGCGAGGTCATGACCCGAGCCAAAGTTGCTTAACTGACTGAGCCACCCAGGTGCTCTGAAAATGTGCTTTTTTAAAATTAAAAGTATTCAGTTCACATTTTACAAATTAAAATTAAAACTAACAAAGGAAATCAAAACACAGTTGTTCTAACCTTAGGTGGTATGTAGGGTGATAAGTAGGAATTAAAATAATCATTCTGATTGTTTCCTTACGAATCAATAGAAGATAATGGGTTGGTCCTCAATATACCTCAGAAAAATACAATGCACAAGTATTCTTGTTCTTATATATACAAAGGGTATGCTTGAAAAGTTGGCAGATACTTAATTAAAATTTTTGAAATTGAATTAAATTTGAATTGGCTAGATGAGGTTACAATTAAAATGGCCCCGATATAGCAGCACCTAGGTGGCTCAGTTGGTTAAGCATCCGGCTTTGGCTCAGGTCATGATCTCGCAGTTGGTGAGTTCGAGCCCCATGTCAGGCTCTGTGCTGACAGCTCGGAGCCTGGAGCCAGCTCAGATTCTGTGTCTCCCTCTCTCTCCCACCCTCCCCAGCTCATACTCTGTCTCTCTTACTCTGTCTCTGTCTCTCTCTCTCTTAATTGCTCTCAAAAATAAATAAACATTAAAAAAACAATAAATTAAGTGACTCTGTTATAAACAAATGTTTGTTGAATACTGAGAATAATAACTTCATAGATCTGTTTAACATAGTGTAGCTTTATGTCTCTGTGTGTGTGTGTGTGTGTGTGTGTGCATGTGAGTATATTGGGTAAAATTAGACTTGAACATATACTGCTCATTTAATTTTAGTATGGTTTTGAATTATCTTCTTTTAAGAAATAAAAATATCATTTAACATTTGAAACAAATTGGCATCTTTTGGGAAGGTGCCCCTTTCTTTAAAAAATAGAGATAAAAATCTGTTCTCTTCAAACATTTAAGGGGTAAGGATTTACATGTGAAAACCATTTTGAGTGTATTTCAAGTTGGGATTTCCCCTGATGAATGCCAGCATCACCTAGTTCAGTTATGTGGGACGTAACCAAGATCTACAAGGGACGCTTTTGCATATCGTCACCAAAAATTTATTATTCCATTTCAAATAACACTGATTTACCAAAAAAATTATAATATATTGTATGGACTTTTTGATTTTCCCTGGCATTGCCTCTAGAACATATATAGGGTTAGCCTACTGTCAGGAAAAATTTGACCAATGGAAATAGGCAGCAGGAAGGCACTAGGTAGATATACCCTTCTCCTTTATCTTTATCAAAGGCTACTTTGAGACATGGTCTCCCCATTTAGCATATCTGAATGTGTATCGCTTAGCTAAATAGATACATCTGCCATTGATTTTCTGTGTTGCTTTAATGCTGTACTGATACAGCAGTACTTTAATAATGTACTGAAGACAGTACAATCCTTCCTATCCTTCCCTGTTGCACTAATTTCTATATTCATTTATTTTATCTTGTATATTTTAGGAACTCAGGATGGAGTATTCTATGTGTATAGAATTAGAAGGACACTATTATATTAAGTCAAATACACGTTTATTTAGAAGATATCTCTAGTTCAAGTCTACTACAATGGAATGAGTCACAGAAAAAAAGAAATCTAGTCTTTATTATAAGAACTAATAATGCAGAAACCAAGAGTTGCATACAGAACCGAAATTAGCTAATGATGGCGTATGATCCTTTTCATGTGGTGTTGAATTTGATTTGCTAGTATTTTGTTGAGAATTTTTGCGTCTACGTTCATCAGAAAATATGAGCCTGTGGTTTTCTTTTCTTGTATTGTCATTACCTGGCTTTGTTGTCAGGGTAGTTCTGGCCTCGTAAAATGAGTTGCGGTGTGTTCTAAGAAGGATTGATATTAATTCTTTAAATATTTTGTAAAATTCACCAGTGAAACTATCTGGTCCTAGCCCTTTTTTTGATTATTGATTCAATCTCCTTACTTCTTATTGGTCTATTCAGGTTTTCCATTTCTTCTTGATTAAGTTCTGTTAGATTGTATGTTAATAGAATTTTATCTATTTATCTATTATCTATCTGCTTAAGATTCTCTCTCCTTCTATCCCTCTCCCACTTGCGCTCGCTCGCTCTTTCTCTCAAAAAAAAAAAAAAACAATAATAAACTAAGATGATGTGATATGCCAATTCTATCTCAATAAAACTGGAAAATTTAGCTGATATTTTCTTTTTATTTTTGAGTAGCACTTCCTAAATTGTTCAGTTCACAGTGAACTCTATGGAAGTAAACAGAAACAAAAACACAAATTCTTAAGCTTCTTCTCTCATCTCATGTGCCAATCAGTCCCTACCAATCATCCGAAAAAAAACATCACTCAGCTATCAAATTTCTTTAGCTGCCAATGTGAACTTCAAGAAACCAGGCAGAAGTGAGTAATAGTGTCTTACCAAATCCACACCCAGTAGGGGTGATGGAGGGCAACGATGGACATGTTTGTTAAAGTTTGATTAGTATGTTTCTAGCATGAGTTTTTACTCAAGGAAAATTTATCTTGGAAATCAGAATCACAGCTATTTTGTCATGTGTTATATCTAGAATAATTCTCTGGATTAAGCATGGGTAAATATTTACATCAGAATTTACATTCTTAAAAATACTACACTGACTATATCAAGTGTTGATTGAAATACGGAAAAACAGAAACTCTCATGCACTGGTGTTTGTAATATAAAATCATAAAACTAATATGGAAATAAATGTGTCAGTTTCTTTAAAAACTTAAACATAAACCTACCATATAAATCAGCCATTGCACGCCTAAGGTGTTGTTGTTGTTGTTTGTTTGTTTGTTTTTCTTAACGAGGTATTTCCTTTTATTAAACATTTCCTTTTTTTTATCATTTTATTTTATTTTTCATCATGAGAAGTACTCTTTACTCCCCATCCCCTAATTCACCCATCCTGCCACTCACTTCCCCTTTGGTAACCATCAGTTTGTTCTCCATAGTTAAGAATCTCTTTCTTGGTTTCCCCTCTCTGGTTTTCTTTGTTCATTTGTTTTGTTTCTTAAATTCCACACATCAGTGAGACTATATGGTATTTATTTGTCAGTCTCTGACTAATTTTGCATAGCATTATACTCTCTAGCTCTAACCATGTTTTTGCAAATGGCAAGATTTCAGTCTTTTTTTACAACTGAGTAATATTTCATTGTATATATAAACCACTTGTTTATGCATTCATCTGCCAATGGACAGTAGGGCTACTTCCATAGTTTGGCTATTGTAAATAATGCTGCAGTAAACATAGGAGTACATGTATCCCTTTGAATTAATGTTTTTTGTGTTCTTTGGATAAATTCCCAGCAGTGTAATTATTGGGTTGTAGGTTAGTACTAGTTTTTAATTTTTTGAGGAATCTCCACACCCCTTTCCACAGTAGCTGCAAGAGTTTGCATTCCCACCAATAGTGAAAGAAGGTTCCATTTTCTCCACATTCTTACCAACATGTGTCTCTTATGTTTTCATTTTAGTCATTCTGACATATGTGAGGTGATATCTCATTGAAGTTTTGATTTGTACTTCTCTGATGATGAGTGATGTTGAGCACATTTTAATGTGTCTGTTAGCCATTTGAAAGTCTTCTGTGGAAAATGTTTATGTCTTCTGCCCATGATTATTTTTTAAATTGGATTATTGCTTTTTGGGTATTGAGTTGTATCAGTTCTTTATATATTTTGAATACTAACCCTTTATTAGATAAGTCATTTGCAAATATCTTCTCCCATTCTGTAGGTTGCCTTTTAGTTTTGTTGGTTGTTTCCTTTGCTGTGCAGAGCGTTTTATTTTGATGTAGTCCTAATAATTTAGTTTTGCTTTTATTTTCCTTGCTTCCAGAGACCTCTCTAGAAAAAAAATGTTGCTACAACCAATGTCAGAGACATTACTGCCTGTGCTATCTTCTAGGATTTTTATGGATTATTCTTATAGGATTTTCATATTTCATACTTAGATCTTTAGTCTATTTTGGGTTTTATTTTTGTGTATGGTGAAATGAAGTGCTCAAGTTTCACTTCTTTGCACATAGCTATCCAGTTTTTCCCACACCATTTGTTGAAGAGACTGTCTTTTGTAGAATATTAACTCACCATATAATTGTGGGTTTATTTCTGTGTTTTCTGTTCTATTCCATGGATCTGTGTCTGTTTTTATGCCAGTACTATATTATTTTAATCACTATCACTTTGTAATATAACTTGAAGTCTGTATTTGTGATACCTCCAGTTTTATCTTTCTTTCTCAAATGGCTTTGGTTCATCTCAGTCTTTTGTGGTTCCATAAAAATTTTAGGATTGTTTGTGAAAAATACTGTTGGTATTTTGATAGAGATTGCATTAAATCTATAGATTGCTTTGAGTAGCATAGAAATGTTAACAATATTTGTTTTTTCAACCCATGAAAATGGAATATCTTTCTATTTCTTTACATCATTTTCAATTTATTGCTTCAGTGTTTTATAGTTTTCAGAGTACAGGTCTTTCATCTCTTTGGTTAAGTTTATTGCTAGATATTTTACCATTTTTAGTGCAATTGTAAATGATACTGTTTTCTTAATTTCACGTCCTGATGCTTCATTATTAGTGTAAAGGAATGCAATGAATTTCTGTGCATTGTTTTTGTATCTGTGACTTTACTGCATTCATTTATCAGTTCTAGTAATTTTTTGGTGGAGTCTTTATGGGATTTTCTATATACGGTATCATATCTTTTGCAAGTGGTGAATTTTACTTCTTCCCTACCAATTTTGATGGCTTTTATATCTTTTTTGTTGTGTAGTTGCTGTGGTTAGGATTTCCAGCACTATGTTGAATAAGAAGAGTAGTGAGAGTGGACATCCTTGTTTTTTGTTTGTTTGTTTGGTTTGTTTTGTTTTGTTTTTTTCCTGACCTCACAGAAAAGCTCTCATTTTTTCCCCATTGATGATGATGTTAGCTATGGTTTTTTTCATATGTGTCCTTTATTATGTTGGCTTACTTGGCTGAGGATTTTTATCATAAAAGGATGTTGGACTTTGTCAAATGCTTTTTCTGCACCTATTGAAATGATCATAGAGCATTTATCCTTTCTCTTATAGATGTGACATATCATGTTGATTGGTTTGCCTATATTGAACCAGCCTAGCCTAGTGGAAATAAACCCCACTTGATTGTATGTGAATGGATTCAATTTGTTAATATTTTGTTGAGTATTTTTGCATCTATGTTCATCAGAGATATTGGCCTGCAGTTCTCTTTTTCTATGGTGTCCTTATTTGGTTTTGGTATCATGGTGATACCGGCCTTATAGAATGAATTTAGAAGTTTCCCTTACTCTTGCACTTTTCTGAATAGTTTAAGAATAATAGATATAAACTCTTCTTTAAATCCTTGGTAGAATTCACCTGTGAAATCTGGTTTATTTTTTTCCTTTTTGGGCGGGTAGTTTTTTTGATTGCTGATTCAATTTCGTGGCTGACAATTGGTCTGTTCAAATTTTCTATTTCCTCCTGCTTTTGTTTTGGTAGGTTATATGTTTGTAGGAACACAACTAGTTTTTATACAAGGAAAATGACAATGTACATCAATACAGGCAATTGTGTAAATCTGTTCTAGAATATTTATTTGTGGTATCTGGACATTGGCAACAACTCATCAACTTCTGAATAGAGAAATAAATTCTGCTATATCTATGCAATGTCATACTACTTCTCAATAAAATAAAAAGTAATGATATCTTAATGCAGGCAATAATTCAAAACTCTGAATAATTATACCCAGTGAAGAAGCAAGATCAAAAAAGAGTACATACTGTGTGATTCCATTTATATAAAATTCTAAAAAAATGAAAACCAATCTGTAGTGAAAAAAATCAACAAGTGGTTGCTTGTCAACAGTCAGAGGAATGGCAGGATAGGATGTAAGGATCACAAAAGGACACAGGAAACTTTTGAAGGTGATTATTATGTTCAGTTACTTTTATTATGTGAGGACTTTACAGGAATATACAAGTACAAAATTTGTCAAATTGAATACTTTTTGTATTCAGTTTACTATATCCAATTATACCTCAATAAAGCTATAAAATATTGGAAATAGATCAAAGTCTGTTATTTGTATCCACTAATTATCTATTGCTATGCAACAAATTACCAGAAACTTTCACTTCTTTGGTTAAGTTTATTGCTAGATATTTTACTGTTTTTGGTGGCATTGTAAATGGGATTTTTTTTTTAATTTCACTTTTTGCTGCTTCATTGTTAGTGGATAGGAATGCAATGGATTTCTATACATTGATTTTATAAAATGATATTGAATATATCACAGTTTCTTTGGCTCCTTTGATCAGGGGAACCTGGGTTCACTGCTTTAAAGTACCTCACAGACTTTAATCAAAGAGTTGGCTGAGCAGTAGTCATCTCAAAGCTTGTCTAAAAAATATACACTTCCCCCATTCTGTCAGTTGCCTTTTAATTTTGCTGATTGTTTCCTTCACTGTGCAGAAGCTTTTTATTTTGATGAGGTCCCATGCACCTCACTGTTTATAGCAGCACTATCAACAATAACCAAAGTATGGAAAGAGCCCAAATGTCCATCGATGGATGAATGGATAAAGAAGATGTGGTATATATATACAATGGAATATCACTCAGCAATCAAAAAGAATGAAATCTTGTCACTTGCAACTACATGGATGGAACTAGAGGGTATCATGCTGAGCGAAATTAGAGAAAGACAAATATCATATGACTTCACTCATAAGAGGGCTTTAAGACACAGAACAGATGAACATAAGGGAAGGGAAGCAAAAATAATATAGAAACAGGGAAGGGGACAAAACAGAAGAGATTCATAAATATGGAGAACCAACTGAGGGTTAGGGGAAGGATTGTGGGAAGGGGGATGGGCTAAATGGGTAAGCGGCATTAGGGATCTATTCCTGAAATCATTGTTGCACTATATGCTAACCAATTTGGATGTAAATTGAAAAAACAAAATTTAAAAAAAGAAAATATACAATCCCACCCTCTACATCTCAGATGGTAGATGCTAGGATTCAGTGCATTGTGAACTGTTGGATGATGGCTTCAATTCTTTGCTGTCTGTTGGTGATAGGCTGCCCTACATTCCTTGTACTTGGGTTTCTCCATAGGGTATCTCAGAAAATGGCAGCTTGTTTCATGGAAGCACGCAAGTGAGAAGAATGCGAGAGTAACACACACACACACACACACACACACACACAAACAGAATTTATTAAAGAATATGGGAATAGAATATATATTAATTCATTATATACTTAGTGCCTCACAAGTCATTTGTATACACAGTACTCATTGTAAAGAACTATCTTGAGAAATTGTCCTTAAAGAAGTATTTTGCTTCAACAGTATCGTTTTAAAACAATTTTATTTGCATATTATACCATTGATGTTACGGTTGATAATACTCATTTGGGCCCAGTTTTGATCAGTGTCAATCAGCTTACCATCTGTGTTTGGGAAGTGATGTATGTTGTGATTGAATATAGAAAAAAAAATAATACATGTGCTCTATCCTCAAGGAACTAATGATGTTGAAAAGCAAACCTACAAACCGTAAAAGCAAATTATAAAATAGACTTAATACATATAAATGATAAACTGAAAGATACTGGCTCAAAGAACCTGAGGTTAGTTGTAAGAGGAAAAATATCATAAAGTTGAAGCACTTAGGGAAGATTTTATTTAGGTGTTGAGGTTTAAGCTGGGTCTTGAAAAATGGTGAGTGCATTTGTCATTCATTTGCGTACAAATACACCACCTTTCTTCTTAATGTTTGGGGAATTTTTAATTGTATGTTTTCCCGCAAGAAGAAACATCCTAATTCCCAAAGCATAGATTATCTCCATGCCAACTGGCATGAAGTTCACTGGCAAATGACTGCGTCTATCAAATGTTCTTACCTAGAATTTTTTCATATGCTCAAATTAGACAAAGATGGAGTAAATTCCTTAGTGGTGGTGGTGGTGTTGTCTAAGTCTAGTTTTCCAGTCTCCCGGTGACTCTGAACTACTCACCAATTCCTCTTTTGCTTAAGATAGTCAGCAGGTTTATATTGCTTGCATTCAAGGACTTGGTTGATACAGCCAAATGTCATAGAAGTTCAAAACCCTGCAAAGTTTATTTCAGGTTAGGGAGGTACTGTGAATAAAGGGCTGCGACCTTATAAGATATTACTGGTATTTTAAAACACTTCAGTACTTTTCAGTATAATTAATAACGTAGATGTGTATGTCTGAACTGGTAAGCATATCTGCGACAAGAACAATGAAGTAAACAGAATGCTAATTAGACAACACCTGTCTCTAATAGAGATGCATGTGTATATTTTAGTCTTAAAATTTGAAAAAAGCTTTGTACAACTTCATGGAATTAAGGACTGGAAGAAAGTTGTATTGTCAAAGCGTCCAATGATAACAGAAGAATTTCCACCTATTACACAGGCAGCCTTCTGGGCAGTAGCTTCTCTACTGGAAAATGGGAGTTATGATACGGAAAATATAAGCAAGAGGAATGATTTCACCATGATTTTGGAGTAAAGGGTAAAAGAGAGCAAATGCAACTGGAAATTAAGTTTAAGACACGGACCCATTTTCTCATTGTTCTTTTACCTTCTGCACAAGAGGAATGAATCTGCACAATATTTGAAGGTAGAGAAGGCGTTGACTTTCCAAAAGATGTCCTATGTCTAGGTAGCTACTAGCACTTTGGAGATGTAATTATTTGATTTCTAGACCTTGCTGAATGCTAGGTAGTTTACTCTAGAAAGACATGTTACTTGCTACTGCCTGATGGCATTAACAACTAAGATCTTAAATATTTAAAAAAATATACTGTTTAGACATTAATCCAGTCTTTACAAATAACATTTTATTACTACAACCTGGAGCTAGATGGCTTCATGATGGACTATAAAACCAATAAAGTATTCAGTATAGTAGAATATGAAAGTCAAGGTAATACTATTTTAATAAACATTTCAGTCTATCTAAACCCATGTATATGTTTAATTAATTTTACTTTTTCGGACTTTGCTGACCCAAAAGGGAAATTGCCGGAGGGACATTCATTTTTCTGCTATTACTGACCAGTTGGCTGCTGCAATTTGTCAAATTCATTTCCAGAGTGAAGGCTGAAGTTTTAACGTGACTCTCTGAGCCTTCTGTTTCCGCTAGACCCATACGTACCAGAAGTGCAGAGTTAACAGTGCATTTCACTCTGACTTCATCATTTACTAGTAAACCTAAATAGCATTTTCAGAAGAGTACATAATAAATGCATTCAGACACTGCAGCTGTTTTTTGTCTGTTTTCCAAACACATAATGTGCTAATTTGGAAAAAAATCAACAACAGCTGCAAATGCATGTCAACAACGAGGTCTTCAAGGGAAGGCCTTAATAGGTTTTGTTAATCAGTGGTGAACCAGGTGTGAATAAATAATTAACAGGCTTGATAACAGAGCCCTGGTGCCACCAGTGCTGTACCTAAAGTTCCGATAGCCTTTCCTTGAAGTTCAGCATTTACCAGCATATTTAAAGAGAAAAATACTTAACGGTAACCAAGTCAGTAAAGCTAAAGTAAGATTTCCTCTTAAAAAAAAAAAGAGAGAGAAAATTGAATATAGATCCCAAGAAAAAAGAAAACTTCACATAATTTAGAATGCATTTGAATCCTGTAAACAAAAGTAGATGTGTCATAATCCATTTCATTGGCATATCATTTTTTTAAAACAAAAAGCTATTGCCTGTTAGTCTAGAAATAATTAATCAAAATTAACCTCATATAGAACATGTCAAGATATTTACTAAGAGTCTGATTGTTACATTTCCTCTGTGAATAGGGGCATGCTATAATATAAAAGATACACAGTCTTAACAGCAAGTGTCATGAAATGCCTACCAGACCTTGGTGGATATTACCCTTAAATCCTGTGCTGTGTCAATAAACCCACATGTATTTTAACCACCTACTATGTAGGGGGATAGAGAAAAAGCATAAGCCACATTAACTGACCTTATGGAGTATAAAATATAATTGACAAAATCTTTCTCTTTTTATATGACATTT
Source organism: Panthera leo (assembly GCF_018350215.1). Classification (NCBI taxonomy): domain Eukaryota; kingdom Metazoa; phylum Chordata; class Mammalia; order Carnivora; family Felidae; genus Panthera; species Panthera leo. The sequence continues at coordinate 179,788,466 of NC_056682.1, forward strand.
ATTGTCAAATTGGTTTCCATACAACACCCAGTGTTCATCCCAACAGGTGCCCTCCTCAATGCCCATCACCCACTTTCCCCTCCCTCCCACCCCCAGCCACCCTCAGTTTATTCTTAGTTGTTAGGAGTCTCTTATGCTTTGTCTCCCTCTCTAACTTTTTTTTTCCGTCCCCTCCCCCATGGTCTTCTGTTAAATTTCTCAGGATCCATGTAAGAGTGAAAACATATGGTATCTTTCTCTGTACGACTTATTTCACTTAGCAGAACACTCTCCAGTTCCATCCATGTTGCTAAGAAGGCCATATTTCATTCTTTTTCATTGCCAAGTAGTAGGCCATTGTGTATATAAACCACATTAATTGACAAAGTCTTAACTTTTTTGGATATTAATAAACCAACATGACAAAAGACTCATCATTTCATAGAAGAATGGACTGTGCACTGGGTTAGAATATGCCGGTGGTGTTCAAAGAGTGGTCCCAGGACCAGTAACAGCAGCATTGCCTAGCAACCTGTTAAAAAGGCAAATTCTCAGGCTTTACCTCGAACCTACTAAATCAGAAACGTGGGGGGCGGGGACCAGGGATCTGTGGATTAATTAACCCATCCAGGTGATTTTGATGCTTGCTGAAATGTAAGGTCATTTGTCTGTTCTTGTCACTGACTCACACTACAAAGTAGTGTTACTTGCCAAGTGCATGGTTTAAGGCCCATATCTGGGGACAAAAACTGTTTAGTGTCCCATGAACCCTGTCAGCGAAACCACCAGCTACTGGTGTCATGTCACTGTTAGGCTTTCTGAGAAAGCAAGAAAGAAGTCACTTGCCGCTTAATTACTTGCTGTTGATATAAGAACAGGACTGTATGGAAGAAAGGTTGCCTATGCAGTGTTCCCAAGGGAAGATTGTTTCCTCCTTTCCTAACTCATGGGTGTTGAGGAGGTTAGAGGTATTTTGCTGTCTAAAGTTAAAGGTAGGAGCCTCAATTCATGAGTCAAGTTACCATTTCCAAACCCTCACTTCTCTACCAGTAGAGGGATTGATGTTGACCTGTTGACTGATTTGCAATCAACAGAATGCCTTGCTGGTTTACCAAGACTTGAAGCCAGATGAAATGAATACATCAAATAACGCTCAAGTTTGAGCCATCTTTGCCTTTCTCTCACACCCCAGTGGCATTTTTCTAGAATTTCACAGGAGTTGTCCACCCCATTCATTAATGAAAGGGGTGAAAAATTGGCAGTGGAAAATGAAGAAGGGAGAAAAGAGGCAAACAAAACCATCAAGGGAGGTTCAATTCCTGCCCAATAAAGCCTCCCACTCGCTCCAAACTAACTGGTCTGTACTGAATGGGTTCTCTACAAATTAATACGTTGAAGTTCTAACCCCCAGTGTAATATTTGGAAATGGGGCCTCTGGGAAGGAATTAGTGTTAGGTGAGGTCATGAGAGAGTGGCCTCATAAGATTAGTGTCCTCATAAGAACGGATGCCAGACATCTGTTTTTTTTTTCCATGTGCATGCTACGATGAAGAGCCCTGTGAGCACACAGGGAGACGGCAGCCATCTGCAAGAGAGCCCTCATCTGAACCCAACTGTGCTCCCACTCTGATCTTGAATTTCTAGTCTTCAGAAATGTGAGAAAATAGATTTCTGCTGTTTAAGCCACCCAATCTATGGTATTTTATTTTTGGGGCTTGAGGAGATTAACACATTAACTCATCTTTGTTCTGCATTTATAAGGATCCTCTTGGCTTTAGGGACAGAAGGTACTCCTATTTTCCTCCCGTCTCCAGGAACATTGCATTCTTTCAAAAGGCAAACTCTTTTCCCCTTTGGATCCTCACGTTCTATCTCAGGGGGTGAGGATGTGGTTGTGGGAAGAGTACATCTCAGTCAGACTTATGGGGAGGTGGCTGCTTGGTGGTTCTTTCAACTTATTCCCAGATGGGCAGCTTTGTCCCCTAGTTCAGTCCTTGATACTAAAGGACATCCCATTATATTCATGATCTGATCTTAGTTTGTGAATTTGGGCCAGTCAAACAACTGTTCTGTGTCTTCACTTTTAAATGTAAGTTGTTTTAGTAAGTGAATGATAGCCTGTGGTAGACGCTCAGTGAATCCCCTTTAATGAGCCTGAAATAAATGAATAGACAGAATTTGTTAAAAGATATACTTAGTCACTAAGGAAAAAAAAAAAAAAAACAATGCGGTCAAAAAAGCTCTAATTCTCAGGGAAGTTGCCTTTAAGTTAATGGATACGAACTAAATTTTGGAAGGTAGTAAAAACAAATAAACATGGTTTTATTACCTTTCTAATCTTTGGAAAATAAGGAGTATGGTCTCAAAATGGGAGAGCCAAAATTAGTTCTAGTCAAATTATAGCCCCACATTTACTGAGAGGGCACCATGTGAGAGGCCAGGCACTAATCTCTAAAATAGACCTGTAATCCTGCCAACCACCCTGATGATAGGTACCATTAGTGTGAAGAGCTGAATTGCATCTCTGAAAAATTCACTGACGCAAGTCCTATTGGCAAATACGTCAGAATGTGACTTATTTGGAGACAGCATCTTGCAGAGAAAATCAAGTTAAAAGGAAGTCATTAGGGTGGACCCTAATCCAATATAATCTGGGTCATGATAAAAAAAGTTAGATTTGGACAGGCAGGACCACAGAGAAGACACCATGTGAAGATGAAGGCAGTGATTGGGGTGATGTTCCCAGAAGCTAAGGAATGCCAAAGATTGCCAGCAACCCACCAGAAGCTACGTCTCATGCATGGAACAGATGCTCACAGCTCTCAAAAGGAGACGACCCTGCCAGAGCCCTGATCTTGGACCCCCAGTATCCAGAACTGTTAAGACAATCCATTTTTGTTATCTAAGCCACCCAGTTTATGAAGCTTTGTTAATAAAGCCCAGAGAACTCATATAATGAATATCCCTATTTTGTAAATGATGAAACTGGGTCTAAAACTCATTAACAGATGGTGTGGCAGGCTTACTCCAAAATGGTCCCCACGATCCCTACCTCTTCATGTTAGCGAACACAAGAGAATGCTCTTATGATCCCTACTCCTTGAATGTGGGTGACACCTACAGTTTACTTCTAACCAGAACAAGGATGATGGCATTTTCATGATTGATTATCTGTACTGGATTATATATATTACATAAGATTGAAACATCTGTCTTACTGAAGGACCCTCTGTCTTTTGCTAGCTTTGAAAAAAACAAGAGGAAGACCCAAATAGGCCATGCCTAGACCATTGAACACAGAAACTGTGAGATAATAAATGTGTGTTTTTTCAAGCTGCTTTTTATCACTTTTGAGTTTGTGATAATTTTGCAGCACTAGTTACCTAATACAGGCAGTGTTGCCTCCTTAAAACTCTACTGTTGACAAAGAAAATTCCCATCCAAGTTTTTTTTTTTTTTTTTTTTTTTTTGTATAAGGTATGGAAGGGAAATTATAGAGGTATTTTTTTTTGAAATCATCATTTTAGTGTAGAGAAAGAAGGTACCAGACTTAAGGACCATGGTAAAATAAGGATTCTGAATTTATAGTTATAAAACTTGATTTTAAGCTCCATCATTGCTGCTTATGTGACAGTGGGACTTTGGGCAAATTTCTTATCATTTTGTCTCCTTTACTATAAAACAGGATTAATATCATATGTGAAAGAACTTAGTACGAGGTATGGTATATAATAGAAATATTATAATAAAATAATATTATTGTCACTGAAACAAGACAATATATATTATGTTATATATAAAAATATATATATATATATATATATATATATATATATATATATATATATAATTATGTTAAAGGATTTTTCTTTTCTACTTCTCTACTTCCTTTCACTCTGTTACCAAGCTACATGGGCTCTGAGTGCTAGCAAGAAATTCCATATAACTCAGGGGCAAATGGGTCAATGGTCTTTGGGTGACTTGAGGTGGTGGTTAAACTCCCAACATCTACATAAGCTTTAAGGCGAAAGATATTTGGGGAATCAAACCAGAAGATGGGTCATGCAGATCCCTGTGAAGTTATATACAGGTGAGCATGATGATTTTCTCTGTAGTTCAAGAAAGATTTATTGCAGTGGATTTTCAGAAGAACTATACAAGAACTTATTGTTCATTTGCAAGAGAGTGCAATCACTCAAGCAGTCACGAGGATTGGACTATTCTGTTTCTATCTCTTTCCCCCCTTAGTCTCCTCACAAACGTGGCCTGGGAGCAGGGAGCTCATAAGCTCAGACCTTGAATATGCTGGACAATAACTGAGTTAAATGAATTAACAAGTGACACAGGTATTGAGCCTTGTTTTAGTGACGTTACAAATTGCAGCACATTATCACATATCCTGTACAGCTCCATGGCATTATTTTGTGCTTCTCTAAATCTCTGGTCTGTATGATACCTGTTTACAGTTCAGTCTCAGCTACCACCATATATATAACAAAGTATATAAGTTTGTGTGTGTGTGTGTTTGTGTGTGTGTATCTTATCTATATATTTTTTTTTCAAAAGTAATACTTTCAATTTACTGGCCTGACTACCTCAGGGCTATACATTCTATGATGAGCTTGGTGTCATTTTAACTACATAGCAATCGTGAAATGAAACTGATAATTTTAGACTCAGGGTTGGTAGACAGTAGAGCAATTCTTGTGCGCGATCCTGAAAACTTAGGGAGTTAATTCCCCAGAAGGCTGAAACTATAAGGAGGTCCTTAGAAGACCTGAACTGGGAAGTAAAAGAGACCACCGGGAAAGTGCACCCCGCCTCAGTGAAGAAGATTACTCACTCCCAGCATTTCTTTATAGGAAGGAGTTAGGATTCTGGTGTGTGTGTGGGGGGGGGGGAAGTAATAGGCAGGAAACTTGTTTTAAAGCTGTGTTGGCATAGTGGTTTATATGAGAATGAAAAGAATCACTTGTCTACACTAAAGAATGGTTGTTGGTAGGAAATGAAGACGCAGTGTCTACAAAATCCTTTTCTTGTTAGCATCTTTTATAGGCTGTGTAACCTTTAGCAAATCTCAATTCTCTCACTTGTAAAATGAGGCTAATAATAGTATACAGCTTATAGGATTGTTGTAAATTAAAGCAATGTACATTAGGTGCTTAGCATGATACATGGTATATAGTAATTGATCCATAAATTGTGTTTTCAAAATATGTTATTGATCAAGAATCCAAAAAGTGGTAATTTATCAAATAAGGCACCACCACATGTGCACAGAACTGAACATAATACTTGGGAACTTATCATTGTTTCGTTCTGAAGAGTTTTATATTTTCTTATGGATAAAAGTGGTCTTGTATGCCCAGTTATGTATGAGAAATAATTGCTAGTAGCTGGCATATAAAGTTATACTTTATTTCAACATGAGGCATGTGTTTTGGAAGATGACAGGGATGTTTACATTTATTTTAACCTGTCTAGAGACATTCTATTTCTGATTTTGTTAGTAGAATCTGACTGCTTTGTTGGTTTCCCATCAAAATGAGGCAGATTTCAAGCTTCCATTTATTTTTTAAAGGTTCACGTACATATCTTCTTGTCTTTTTTATACATCTACAAAATCTAGTTTCGAACAGTGCACATGTGCATAATACTGAGCTAAAACCATCCATCACATGAGTGATACTTAGCAGATAAACAAAACACATTAACATTTAAACAAAAATGAGTTTTGCCTCATCACGTTACCTACTTCTGATATAAGAACAGTGAAGAAAGAGGCACTGAACAAAAATACCTATCGGGAAATATGATTGAACCTGCAGTAAAGTTGGATTCCTGTGATGGGGAAATGTTTTATAATGAGGTGTGACTGAATTAAACACCTGGTGGTTGCAATATCAAATTAAATCACCCCTTTTGAACTCAATTTCTCTTATGAAGTAACTGTAGTTTTTTTTTTTTTTAAACACACAGTGAAAATAAACTCATCACCATAATGGTGTTAAAGCCGTCCTAAGGTAAGGGGAAGTTGGTTTCAAAAAGGCCTTTTCAAAAGGCCACATGATAATAATCATCTCTTCCTAATTAATAAGGCCACATTCCATCTTCATGTTTATTAATCTCCACAAATTAATTTTGGTAAACTGCTTCATAATATCTGTCCTTACTCACATATTTTCAAGAGTGAATTACCAGTTCGTATGATATTTGATTCCTTCTTCTATTCAGTCTCTTTTAATGGATAGGTGGCTAAGTCCATTTGAGCTGCTATAACAGAACGCCAAAGACTGGGTGGTTTATACACAACAGAAATTTATTTCTTATAGATCTAGAGGCTGGGAGGTCCAAGATCAGAGCACTAGCAGATTTAGTGTCTGGTGGGTGAGAGCCTGCTTCCTGGTTCATAGATGGCCGTGTTCACTCTGTGTCTGCACATGGCAGAAGGGGCAAGGGAGCTATCTGGGGTCACTTTTATAAGACACTTAACCCCATTCATGAGGGTTTCACTCTCATGACCTAATCACCTCTGCTGTCTCCTTATACCATCATATTGGGGTGTTAGGATATCAACGTATGAATTTAGAGGATGTGGCATAACATTCAGTTCATAATAGTAGATGATCAAGATTATAATAAACATAACAAGCAATACTATTATGAATAATTATAGCAAACATCTATTAAATACTTTCCTTATAGAAGGTATCATCCTAGATCTTAATATACATGAATTAAATTTCATAAGGAAAACCCTATATGTTGCTTACCTCTTCAAAGTTAATAAAAATTCCCACTCCATAAACCTACCCTCAACCCCTCAACATAATCTAAAGTCATCTAGCTGCCACGAGTAACAGCATTCCCTGAGATGACTATGCTCTTTTCTGTCTCTGAGCTTTGGCCTTTGAGGAGAACTCTCTTTATTCTCTCACTTCAATTTCAATCATTTCTTAGAACTGGTTTTAGATATCACTCTCTTCAGGGAGACTTCTTTAATCCTCTAAAACTGTAATGTGAGTTTTTCCTTTGGACCCACGTAGTGGTTAATTCACCCCATCACAGCACTTACCAGGATGGAAACACTCTGGCGTAAGTTATGATCTTTGATAATAGTGACTATATCTATTTTATCATTTGTAGCAAAGTTCCAGGGCACAGTGGATAGCCAATACATATTTGCTTACACAATGAATTTTTGATTTATGACTATTGTAATCTCATTTGGGGTATTTTCCAAATAATTCTTGGGCTATGAAACACAACACAGATGAGAAAAGGAGTGAGTATAGTAGGACAGGAATATTCAGACAGTTGCCAATGAACAATTTGCTTCTTGTGAAAATGTTAGGTAAGTTGAAGAAAGAATAAGGAAATAGATCCCAGAGCATCGGACAGTTAAATTCTAAGGGTATTGACTTTAAAATGTCCTTAGTCAGGGTTTTATTTTGCCCTTTAGTTATTGAGGGATTTTTAAGTCCCTTTAAAAAGAATTGCCAAAAATATATTAGTATGAGTGGTTTAAAGCTGATGGTAAGGAAATTGGATCAACAAAAGCCAGAAACAAAGAACAAATTCAAAATAAAATACAAATGCGAAATGATAATCTGAGTTGCATGGGCCTGTTGAATGAGCAGTCAAACTGCTTACATTTCTGCAAGATATATTTATCTGTTTTGTAAGAGTGAAGTTTTAATGTTAAAACTAACTATAAACTTCTTTGTTTTTAGTGGGTTTTTGATGATTACTAATATCCCTTGTTTGAATGCTTTGAGGACTGATATTTAAATTGGAATCAAGTGGTGTTTAAATAGCAAACAAATTCTGTGAATATTTAATCTACAGCTTTCAGAAATCAAATATAGAAATAACCATATATATTTTTTAAATAAATATTGAATACAAATCAAAATGATGTGTGCTGTAAATGGCATGCATTATTTATAGAATCGATTACAATCAGAAGTATTACATATGCACGTATATCAATTAAGTTAAATAGATTTCAGATATTTAATGACTAAAGACTTTCATAGCAGCCTCAGAACTAATTATAAAATGAACAAGTCATTATACATCTTTCTAGATGTTTCTGAAATATCTTTGAATATTTAGCATTGTTTTGAGCAAGATGGTATATATTAGTTTTATACATTTGACAGCAAATTAAATTTATTAATCAAATAGATTTGCATTCACTTTGGCACTAAATTATACCTAGGATGACTCAAGTATAGAATTGTATAAAGGAATTTCTTCAAGATGACTGAGACTTTGAGCCTCTGGTTCTGCTGAAATACTAATGCTTTGAACGTCTTAGCAGCTTTTGTTGTGTTCATATTTAATGACTGATGCTGGGACTATGATAAATAATGATTAAAGCAAAATAAAATTTGTTTTTTCCTAAGTATCAGGAAAAAAAAAAGACAAATTTAAATTTGAAATCGGTGCTTCTGTTTACCTTTAAATTATAAAGTGATTGTCTTTTTAAAAATTAGCATTGAAATGTAAGGTTTTTGTCATTTTTCCTCCTTTGTGTTCCTGTGACTGGTGTTAGGGGGTCATTATTGTGGGGGTTAAACACGTGGGCTTTGTTAACGATGTCCAACATATTGTATGTGCTCAAGAAGTATTCGTTGAATAGGTGGATATTCAAATACCTTCCTCCCACTTATCTTTGTAAAGCTGGGCAAATACCAGTTTCCTCTGGAAAATGAGGATAATAGTTGTGATGTTTAACGATCTATTATATTTGGAAAGTGCTTACATTTAAAAAATTTTTTTCTTGTTATCACTTCCCTGTGGTACCAGGCCCTTGTCTTAAATGCACCCTGAAAGCAGGGAGTTTCCCAATGGAGAAGAAACTCTGTATCATGGCACAGTTTGCATGTAGGAAAGCATCCTAGAAACAACTGGCTATAAACCATTCTTACATAAATGTGCCTCTCTTTGAAGGGCAAATCACTCTTGACACTTCATAGAATCAAGCATTTTCTGATTGCAAACTTCCTCTCCAAAGCTTACTGTGAGAAAGCCGCTCAAGGTATCCAGAGAACTGAGCCTCTACGGGAGCTCTGTGGATGGCATGGAAAGCCTAGCTAGTTGGTATATTTGAACAGAAAAAAATTATTTAAAATGGTGCCAAAAAGACTACAGTCACGTCAAAAGATATCCAACTGCCATGCCAAAATGTGTTGCTTAACCTGTACAATGATGAGAAACACGTATTTGTTTTTAATGTTTATTTTGAGAAAGAGAGTACATGTGTGCAAGAGAGGGGTGGGCTGAGAGAGAGAGAGGGAGAGGGAGAATCCCAAGTAGGCTCCATGCTCAATCTGGAGCCTGACGTGGCACTGGATCTCATAACCATGGTATCCAAAGGTCAGATTCAGGTAGTTTGGATAGTTCTCTTTTTTCAATATCATTTACATTAAATTTTTCATGGAAGCATGAGGAGTAATATATTAAGGTAGTTAAAATATTTCTGTATTTAAGTTTCAGTAGTTCCATTTAAAAAAAAATTTAACATTTATTTATTTTTGAGACAGAGAGAGAGCATGAACAGGGGAGGGTCAGAGAAAGAATGAGACACAGAATATGAAACAGGCTCCAGGCTCTGAGCGGTCAGCACAGAGCCCGACACGCGGCTCGAACCCACAAACCAAGAGATCATGACCTGAGCTGCAGTCGGACGCTTAACCGACTGAGCCACCCAGGCGCCCTTCAGTAGTTCCATTTTAAAACAACTATAAATCTGTCATTTTTTTTTTTTTTCTGGAACTGCCAGCCTGTAGCATTTTTTTTTTTTTATTACAAGGCAGATCCTTATTCATATTGTTACTAAATGGGAGAGGTTCCTTGCGCTCACTATATTTTTTCTTGAATTGCTCTATAAGCAAGTTCATTTTTTTTCCAAAGTCGTGTAACTTCTCTGTTTTTATATAAATCTGTTATTTAAATAAACTATAAAAAATTTCATTTCTGTTAAGTATAGTGTCAGTCCCACAAAATATGCCCAACAGATTGATGTTTGAATTAGTATATAACCTTGATAAGACAACTAGTCTAGTGGTTAAAACTTTATTTGGATGATATGAACAGAATTTGTTTTCTTTGAAAGTTAACCCATCAATGTGGAAATAAACACAAAGATACTTGAATGAAAAGAACCCATCTGATTTTCTTGGCATTGCACGGATTCTGTGTGGTTTTGGAGGTCACTCCAAATTTTCTGATTCAGCTTTATCTTCGCAAGTAATGGAGAAACTCACTTCTGGTGAGGTGAGAGTACCCACACGAGATTGAAGGCGTTCTTCAGAAATGTGGTTTCCCCTTAAGGTAAAGGCATGTCTTTCTTGTGTCTAAAGATGAGCTAACAATTACTGAGCTGACATTTATCGTGGCGATAATTTTACATACCTGATATTATCTACATCACAATTCATTTTTGAATCAATATCTTTGGCGATGGGGCTCACAAATCTCAGAGAGAAAATAACTTTTCCCAAAGTCACACTAGTGATGAGAGGTACAGTTAAGCACTGAGCCAAGGTGTGTGCAGTCCAAGCCTATTTGCACGAATGATAGTGCTGTATATCGTGTCTAATTCACTGCTGTTTCTTAGAATACATCAGATTCCCTTTTGCCGACTCATTGCAGAATGCCTCTGATTAATGAAATTCTCCATATAGGTCTTACAAATGAATGTTTCAACACCACAAAATCTTTGGGTGAAAAGGGTGTGGGGTATTTTTTCTCTTTTTTTTTTTTTTTTTTTTTTTTGAGGAGAGAGAGAGTGGGGGAGGGGAGAGAAAGAGAGAGAGAAGGAAAGCGAGAACCCCAAGCAGGCTCTGTGCTGTCAGCACAGAATTTGACACAGGGCTCAATCCCATGAACCGTGAGATCATGACCTGAGCCGGAACCAAGAGGCTGATGCTTAACCTACGGAGCCACCCGGGTGCCCCTTTCTCTTCTTTTTGATACCCCAATAGCATAGCCAAAAAGAGAGTTAAAATATCTTGGTTCAAATACCTCTTGTTTTAGCAGAGAGGTAGTATCTTAAAATTTAAGAAAAATTTTAAGTATTTATTAGATTTTTCCCCATATTTATGCTTCAATTTTCAAGCTTGTTTGTTTTGTTTTGTTTTGCTCTGTTTCGTTTTAAAGTCCTCAAGGTCTCCTAGCACCTTGTTTCTCTACACTAGGCCAAGGACCAGCATCAAGGGCATTTTATGAGAGCATTTTAGAAATGCAAACCATTAGGTCCCATCCAGACCCACTGAATCAGCACCTGCCTTTTATCAAGAGTCTCAGGTGATTCATAGGCCCATTAAAGTTTGAGACTCACTGCCCTAGCATGCCATCAGAATGTTTTAAATGGCCTTGAGAATGAGGGAGAAGATACAAGTGTTATAATCTCTCAAGGATCAACAACTCACTCTATTTCGATTTGCCTATACTTCCAAATGGGAACAGAAGCGATTTCATAAATAATCAGCTGTCAGTCCCACCCTGGTTCTCAGCCCCACTAATTCTTATTTCCCTACAGTTGAGGTCGCTTGATTTCTATCTGTAGGACTCCCTCACCTTGCCTCCTATTTCTCGGATCAACCCTTATCTAAGAAAGGAATGGCTTAACAAGTCCAATTTTGTATTCTGTGGCTGAATCTCAAGTCACCCCCAAGTACTTCTGGCTCCTGCAGTTTATGTAAATTGGCTTCAGTCTTGTTCACTGCTCCTCTGTCTTCTGGCTAATAGTAACTCATCTATGCAGCTTTTTTTCCTCAAGAGCTGTAATTCCTTTTCTTTTTTCTATCCCTTCTGGTGCCTGGTACCTGCTGACCTATGCTCTTGACAAGAATTAACCACTTGGATTTGCTGGTGACTCAGACATTCTATTATTTGGCTTTGATATCCAATTCTGACAAACTACGCAGGCACTAATTTAGTGCCAAAACAGAATAACTGAATGATATGTAGTTATTATTATTCTGAATAACAGAATAATATATAGTTATTATTATAGTTATAGTTATTACTGATATTTTAAAAATGTAGAGATTAAAGCTGAACTTGCAAAAATTAAATGTCTGACTTTCTTAGAACTCTATATTCTGTCACTTTGTCATAATCAAGAGTTTGTTTTCCAAAACATCAGAACTTAGAAAAATGTGGTAACTTTGGGTATTTCAGACATTTTATTCTGAATCCACTAAGAGCAGAAGATATTATTAATTCATTATGTGAAATGGAAGTTTTGGCAAAAACAAAGTCTATGAAACTTTAGAAAACAAGTGATAAAGGTCATTCAGAAAATTATACATAAAAGATAAAAATGTAGGGTTAGGCCTGTTATTTGAATGTTTAGGAAATGAAATCAACCTTAAATCTTTGCTGCTGGCCTTTTTCCTGGCCCAGGGATATTACTATTTTCAGAACATTGTTTTTCATGTATATATCTATCTCAAACTGTCTACAATGAAGAGAGAGCACCAGAGTTTTCTAGAAACCTACTTATGTGCCTGACTTTTCCTTTACCCTTTGCTTTCGGACTACCTAAATGCTGCCTGAGGTCTAACGTTTTAGAACAAAATACATTCATTTCTCTCTGTCATGTTACATTTAATTACTTCTATTGCCAGTATGCCCTCTAGGATTCACAACATCCTCTCCTTTTCCAAAACGCGCGTGCGCGCACACACACACACACACACACACACACACACAGTCCCTCTACTTTGATTCTCACAATACTATATTACCATCATCATCTTCTCCCTGGCTTCTCGGTGTCCGTCTATTCTGTCTCCAAATAGTTCTGGGTATGGCTTTCAGATCACCTAGAATTCTTCCTGCTCTAATCATGCCTGTTTCTTTAGTGAACTTATCAACTTCCACAAAACAGAAAATCAGTTCAAACTTCTCCACCCTATCAACAACAACAACAAACAAACAAAGAAAAAACATGCAGGATGGAAGATGTTATGTATGTATGCATGTGGGTGTATGTATGTATGTACATTTATGGGTCTGTCAGTATATATCTGTACACATGAATAGCAAAGTACTGTTAGTACACAGATCAATGCATTTTCATAAACTGAACATAATCAGGTCACCAGTTCCCAGATCAAAACAAGAGAACATTCTTGCACACTCCTTAAAACCACTTTGTATGAAAGCTAAAACTGGATTCAGAATTTCCCTGTTTACTGTGCTCAACACCCCTATCAGTCATGAGGGGCGGATTAAAGATTGCATTTTTTTTTCCATTTTAATGCCACATCTCCATGAGGCCATTGCAGCTCTACTAAACCTTACATTTATTCATTATCTGAAATGTTTTTTTTTTCCCATGGAGAGGAATGAATTATGGAGAATTTCACGTAACTGAGAGCTGACATGGTTTATATTCTTTTAACCATCTTTCTCTGTATTCTACCCAACCCATATATTTCCTTACAGTTGGCTCAATTTTCTAGTTTACAGCTACAGACATTATCACCCTCAACACAGTGCTTATTGACTGCATGCCTACTATGTATTAAATGCTGTGTATAGCACTGTAAATCAAACAGTACAAACAGAAGATATGGATTTGACCCACAGAGTATAAAATCACATTGGAAGATATTACAGGGTTTTTGCTTAAGGCTACTTTTCCCTATTTGTCTGAACTGTGTTTTCAAAATTGCATGTAGGGCTTGTACCAAGGTTTTTGACCCACCCTTGAAGTTTCTCTCTTTTTTTAACAGAATTTTAAGGTAGCCGGAACTTATTTATCATGTCTTCAATTTTTTATGTGTCATGTCTAAGACATTTTGCCTCATCCCAATACACAAAGATTTTCTCATATTTTCTAAAAGTTTTATAGGTTAGTATTTACATTTAGATCTATGACCATTCTGAGTTAATTTTTGCATGTGAGATTTGAATATGAATATGATATGGGAATCAACATTCTGATTTTACTTGATTTGCATATGGATATCCAATTGTTCTCTACAAATTTGTACAAAAAATGATCATTTTCCACTAAATTGCCTTCTGCTGTTTTGACAAAAATCAGTTGTCCATATACATGTGGGTCTGCTTCTAACTGTATTGTTTTTTTTCCCCATCTTTCTAACTTTATGCCCAACCACAACTTCTTGAGTACTGTAGTTTTATAATAAGCATTGCAATCACATAATGTTAATCCTTCAAATGTTTCTTCTTTTTTAGTGTTTTAGCTATTGTAAGTTCTTTGCATTCCCATGTGCATATTAGAATCAGTTTGTCAGTTTCTACAAAAAATCCTGCAGTGATTTTCATTGGCATAACATGGGATCTACAGATCACTGGTGAAAACTGGTATCTTAACACTATTAAATCTTTTGAACTATATTATTTCTTTTATTTGGGTTTTTAGTTGATGTCTACAATTTTTTCTCCTTTTCAGCTTAACAGCTTTCTACATCATTAGTCAGATTTAGGTCTACATATCTCATAGTTTTTGACACTAATGTAAATGGTGTTTTTTTTTAATCAAATAATATAACTTTGTCATAGTTATTTAAGTGTTGGCTTTAGGATTTTTAGTATATGTATCTTTAACCCATCACAGTCTAATAAGTGATATCATGCTGCTTCTCAGATAATACATGAAACTTAGAAAAGTATACTTCCATTTCTATCTCCTTCCAAGAGTCCTCTTCCCTACCCCCACTTTAACCAAAAAAACAATAAAACAAATCAAAACCCTGGTCACTCCAGTACTTTGCCTCCTGAGCTCTAGCTGCCTTGGTCTTTTTGGAATCCAACTGTGTCTTCTCATTTCAATACCGCAAGGCTCCACCTGGCTTTCCCTCCTTCCATTCTTTTAAGGAAATGTCTTGGTAATCATGGGGCTTAACCTCATTGGTTTTCCGCAGCAGGCTCAGAGATAGGCCCCCCAAGATGGCTACACCTTAATCTCCAGAACCTGTGTTACCTGATGTAGCAAAAGGGACTTTGCAGGTTTAAGTAATCTGAGTCAGTCTTGCAATGGGGAGAGCAACCTACTTTATCCAGGAGAAACCAATGTAATCACAGTACTCTGTATAAAAGGAATTGAAAGAAGCTTCAGGGTCAGAGGAGAAGGTGATGAAATATTGGACGCAGAACGGGAGTGAAACGTTTTGAAGATAAAGTCAGAGGCCACAACCACGGAATGCTGGTGATCACTAGAAGCTGAAAAAGGCAATGAAATTGATTTTCCATTCAGCCTCCATAAGGAATCAGCCCTGCTGGCACCTTCATTTTAGTATGGTGAAATTCATTTTGGACTTCTGATCTCCAAAACTGTAAGAGAACACATTTTTATTATTTTAAGTCCCTAAGTTTGTGGTAATTTATTACAGCGCTTATAGGAAGGTACTACGTTTCACATCTTTCAAGGATCACGGTCTTTTGATGGCTGATGTCCCAGTGCCTCAAACACCATCGTTGTGGGTACTGTTTTTGCTTTTGGCTAATCCAGGTTGGAGGGTAAATGTTCTGTTACTCCATCTGAACTGGAAGTGGAAATCCAAATGTTTCTCGTAATTTTCAGGGAAGAAAGCAAGAGCAATTCCTGAATTCACTGAAGAACCATGCGCGGAATTTCTTGTTTTAGGGATAAAAGTTAATTTAGTATTCTGAAGTGTACGAATTTTATGCTGTTGATGAATTGATTGTAGGGAAGGTGAGTAGCATAAGGATGATATCTTCATCTAATAAAAAAAAGAAAGAGACAAGTTCACCCTGCTGTTTAGTGGAAATAGCATTCTGTGGTGGAAAGGCAAAGATCTTTGGAGTTAGACCTCACTTGTTTCCTGATTTTACTTTTCTGTGATTGAGGCAAGACGTGAACTACTCTGAGGCTTGCTTTCTGCCACTTATGAAACAGGGATAATGTTCAGTGATTGTTACAAATCATGAATGTAAAGGGATTAGCCTAGTGCTTGGCACATAGTAAGAGTTTAATATAATGCAAATTTCCTGATTCATGATTTCATCTAATAAGAAAGTGAAGCATTAGATAACAGAAGAATTCTGGGAGCTGGCTATCAGCTGCTCTTAAAAAGTGAGCAGGGAAGGGAAAGGGATAATTAGATGCACTGGGACTCTTGCAAGGGGCTCTTGAAGGAAAGCTGCAATGCTAAGGAAGCAATTGTAGATTTCTATATGGTAAGTGATATTCTGTAGTTAAAGTTGAGACTTGAGCTCCTCCTAAGTGTTTTTCAAATTGGAACGACCCTTTAGTTTCAAGGCTGGTCTAGAATTGAGCCAAAACTGAGAGCCAAAAGTCTTTTGTTCCAAAGAAAATACTTAGAATGATTTGGTTAATTAACTTCAAAGTAAATCCAAAACGGTTTGGCCTCATCTAGCCCCTGATGGAGCTGCCTTGTCCCTAGTGAGTTCTGGGCCTCACATAAAAGGAAAGCAGTGTGTACTGAGCTGAACGCCCAGCACTGATAATTTTAGCTCTTGAGCCACAGAACTTCACAAACCCTACACCTTTCATCATGGGTTTCCTTCTCCCATCCTCTGACCTCGGCTCTGCCCATCTGCCACTGAGCCTTTGCTTTTTATCTTCTGCTTGCCTCTGTCGTTCTACACATGTTGATCCCCGTTGGTAACTTTCTGCCTAGGTCTGTCCAGGGATTTCTCCTGTCCTTTAGAAGTTTCCTGAGATCAAAGGAGGAACTCACATAAAGGTTATCTTACAAAATTAGATAAAATTGAAATTTCATGTCCTATAACTTTCCTAGGATCTAAAAATGATATCTTGTACTGACTTAGAGATAAGCTATCTGGTTTGAATCCTTACCCACTGGTTTTTAGCTGTGTAACTTTGGGAAAGTTGCTTAATTTTTCTTAGCATTTGCTCTCTTATATGTAAAACAGAGAATTATGGTACCTCCTTCATCAGATACCTGTAAGGATTAAATGGCTAATATATGTAAAAGCACTTACAACTGTGTCTGGTGCATAAAAGTGCTAGACAAATTTATAATTATTAGTATTGCAAAATGTATGCAAATATATTTTGATAGTTAACAACTACCTCCTGCATTTATTAGAGTGCAAATTTACATTTAAAATATTAGAACACAAAACTAAAAAAAAAAATACTGAATTTTAGGGTTCTTTTCTCTCATGAAAGCCTAGATGTTTTACCCATATAAAAATCCTTTTGCTGCCATTATCAGAGACATTGGAATTGTGGACCTAGTGGGCATCCTGACAGAACTGTGGTTGTAAACTCAATGTCCTAGAATACACATAGGTATAGGATCAGACGATTCATAACTTTTGAAACACTGGTTTATGTTATTTAATCTGTTAAGATAGAAGTAAATTCCCATAGGAATAGGCTATATGAAAATTATATGTGCTCATTTGTAAATGAAGAGTCCAGAAAAGAACTGTTCAAAAGGTAATAGGCCTGCAAATCATGTAGGGCTCTTGTGAAACAGGAGATTCCGAATCAAAAAAATCTTGAGCAAGGCCTGAACTTCTGCAATGGAGCAGGCTCCGCGGCTGTGTGCGGTGCTGCTCGTTCTCGAACCACAGGAGTAGCAAGATCATCAGATGGAGGGAATCAGAGGAGTGAGTGGCTAATAAGTGAACCTCATTAGCTAATCTGAAGTCCACTGTCGGTCGCCAGGTACATCTCTTACACACAACTGAGATGAACATATTCTGTGCTTGAGAAGTTCTTTATAAATGACATTAGTCAAATATGTCCCTTGGATGTCCTGTGTCTCCTAATATTGATCTCATCCCATTGATCATTTCATCTATGTGGCATATTCTATGTTGGAACCAGCTTACAAATATATACCCATTAGAAATTACAGATAAAGTTGGCAATCTTCTGTTGATTTTTTTTTTTTTTTGGACGATCCTAACATGAAACTGAGATAAAACAGAAAATTTGATAATTTCAGAAATCATTAAAATAACTGTGCATTAGGGGCACCTGGGTGGCTCAGTCGGTTAAGCCTCCGAGTTCAGCTCTGGTCATGATCTCACAGCTCGTGGGTTCGAGCCCCATGTCAGGCTCTGTGCTGACAGCTCAGAACCTGGAGCCTGCTTCGGATTCTGTGTCTCCCTCTCTCTCTCTGCCCCTCCCCGCTTGTACTCTGCCTCGCGTGCTCTCTTTCTCAAAAGTAAATAAAACATTAAAAATTAAAAATAATTGCGCATTAAATACCCATGTTTATGTCCTATCTTCCTACACCCCCCAATAATTGTAATCAACAGATCAGATCTGTTGACATAGGTAGTAATATGTTCATACATATGTTCTCTAGAAAACAACCAAAACAAACAAAATGGCCTGAGGAGATATCTGAACCTCCCAAAATCTCTGAAAATTTAATAACTATAATTAGAGTATATCAATAACATTGGAATTTATGTATTTTAAGACAAAAGATTTTGAGGAATAATACTTTTCCAATTAAGGTTTATTTTTAATTGAAAAAAATATGAATGTATTAAAATATTCCATAGAAGAGAATCAAATGTTCCTTAGCAGTAAAATTCTAAACATAATTACTTTTGAAAAATTCACTTCTCATCTTTTTAATGAATAATTTATTTACCTCATATGGGCAAGCATTCTACTTCCAAGAGATCTTGTTTTTTATCCAGCTCACATCAGTGTTGGGTCTGTTTATCCACTTTTCATCAGAGTCTCTGTTCTGCTTAAAGTTAGGTTTATGATATTCTGTCCTAATGAAACACTGCCTAAGGTTTGCAATGCCACGCACTAATAGAAATTTATTTTCAATAAAGGATTTAAACTAAAATAAAGCGATGGGTTTGTTTCTCCAAAAAAAAAAAAAAAATACTTTGTGTTTTATGGAATTCAACTTCCTTGACTGTTAATTCTAATTACTAGAGAATTTTACATTTTGGTCCAACTACCTTTATATACTGTTATCTCTTGCTGTGTTTATGACAAGTTTGAATGTTACCATGGAAATCATTGTGCTACTGCAAATTTTACATTCTAATTTTGATGTAATAGTAAGATGATTATGGATTATAGTTCAAAATTTAAAAGATTTAGTAATAAGATGACAAGGAATAAAATTTTAAACACTCAAAGGTTAACAGATTTATGTTACAGTGTGAACATTTCCAAGGTTCTTTTCTCTGTTATGAATATATTCATTAGAAGGAATAATATAGTTTAATAACCTTTAAATACATGAAGTCATCATTTTATTACCAATTAAGCTCAAAAATGATTTCTTCAATGGGAGGATATTGGGTTTACTATCTTTATAAATGGAATCAATTAGGTCAAATAAGTATAAAGTCACTTGCCATCTTATAAGATTTATAAAATCCATATTCTTGATTGTATCAAACTGGTGACTTTCCAGATACCTCTAATTCATTTAATGTGAATTCATTTAGCTTCTAACAAGTGCCTGAAGGATGCAAGTTGCTGCAATAGATGTAATTTGTCTGTATTTTAATGATCCGAAGGACAGTGATCTGGTTACACTGACGCAGAGTAGGAGTTGCCCATTGTTCAGCTTAATTTCAGGAATTCATTAAAATGACCTATTTGGGCTTCAAAAAGAAAGACCCTCTCAATATCAGAAGAGCAGAAACCCCAGTAAACTAGTCAAATGCTAGCTCTTGGGTAATAGTTTGTTTTCCCATATGTTATTTTCAAAGTAAGGAGGGGATCTTTAACTCTTTATCTAACTATCATTTTGACTTCACCATTTCACTCAGCTCTTTGCCAAATCATCACATCTTGAGACAGCCTGACCTGAGCACTATGTAAAACAGCAGTTCCTAACCCCTGGTGAGTTCATAACTAGTTTCTTCATAGCTCTGATTAACGTTTAGGATTGTATATCTTTTTTTTTTTCTTAATGCTCTAACATCGTTTCAATATTCTAATCTACCGGCTAGAATACAACTTTCATGAGGGAAGAGGCCTTGTCTATTTTATTCATTGCAAACCTGACATGTGGAAGTAATATCTGGCAAATAATAGATGCTCAATATGTTTTCTTGAGTAAATAAATATATTATTGTCAGCATTGTCCTGCAGTGAAGTATGCAGCTTACACATTTGACACCAATTTGAGTTATGGGGAATATCAGAATTATTTCTTTAAGTTTATTTATTTTGAGAAAGACCTCATGAGCAGAGGAGGGGCAGAGAGACAGAGAGAGAATCCCAAACAGACTCTGTGCCATCAGCGTGGAGCCCAACACTAGGCTCGATCCCGTGAACGGGAGATCATGACCTAAGCCGAAATCAACAGTCAGATGCTAAACTGACTGAGCCACCCAGGTGCCCCCACAATTTTTTTTTTTAAAGAAGACAAAGTAGGGAAGAGGCCAGTGAATCTCATGAACTAGAACATGGATTCACCTTCAAAGATCTGTTTTTAATTCTTTTTCTTAATTTCTAATTTTTTCTTGCTTTGCTTGTTTTCTCCCAGACTAGTCTTCTGTTTGCCATGCAAAATGGATTGATAAAGAGCGAAATGGATACAACCAAAATAAATGAATCTTTATTGTGTAACTGCTAAGGTTTCACAAAGGGTTAACAACAAGAAATGAAAGAAACCGATAAAAGAACATAACCGAGGTCGTTCTAGGTACATTTAATTCTCACTTCTTTACCCAAGATGTAACATTTGGGAAACAAACTTAGTAGGCCATCTTGGTGTTTATATTGAAATCATAGTTGCCAGGAAAAAAAAAAAAAGTTGAACTTTTCAGAGTGCTGTGGGTTTTTTTTTTTTTTTAATTAAAAATACTTAGTTTTAGGGGCGCCTGGGTGGCTCAGTCGGTTAAGCAGCCGACTTCAGCTCAGGTCATGATCTCGCGGTCCGTGAGTTCGAGCCCCGCGTCGGGCTCTGTGCTGACAGCTCAGAGCCTGGAGCCTGTTTCAGATTCTGTGTCTCCCTCTCTCTGACCCTCCCCTGTTCATGCTCTGTCTCTCCCTGTCTCAAAAATAAATAAAACGTTAAAAAAATTAAAAAAAAAAAAAATACTTAGTTTTAAAATAGTTAATATTTCTCGAGTTCCTTACTATAGGGGTCATTGGCATCTAAATGAAAGTTTGTAGAAATTCCATTAGGACAAAGGGTAAATTGTTTAAAAAAAACAAAAAGGCAAATTTAAGTAGAGAACTATCTTCCTGGATTTGTTTTCCTCTATTTATGTTTCTGTCCATATATCGCGTCATTGCTCATATGCCTCTGGGCTCTGTTCGAAATGATCAAGACAATATTAGCAATTGATCTTCCACATCTAACTCAGGATAAAAGCCAAACTAAATCAATAACTTTACCATTGTACAACACTTTGCTGTAATTTACTTCTAGGGTAATTTACTGTGTATGTGCATGAATGAGTGAGAATTTTTCCCCCAGAGTGTCTTCAACTCAGCCTTAAGGCACAGTAACGAAAATGTCATTTTACTCACTCTCATATTTTACCTGCCCTGGACAGCTATAATTTTGGATCTACTAAATGCAATTAATTTCTACACCTTTTCAAAGAAGAGAATGTGGTCCACAGGTGTCATTTGTATTCTTACACTAACTCATAAAGTTAGGGCTTTGTATTAGATTTATAGAAAACTCAGCATGAGAAAATCACTTTACAATCAGCGGGAGACTCCCAGAGGGTAGATTATTCCCTGGGAATAAATGTGTGACTGTGTGAAAGAGATGGAATCAGGGCTGGAAATTCACTTGTCCATTTCACTATAGCTTGGCTAAATGACTAAGCTGTGTGGTGAGAATATGAAAAGAAGGTTCCATTAAGAGAATCTCTGGGGGTTTCAAAATTATTCTTGTGGTTACAAGATGGGCTCCTCTCTGCGCTTTCTGACCGAAATTGGCTATTTGGGGACAAGTCTTAAGTTTGCTTGGTCATTCAGGGAATAGTAATGAGGCCTGATCTCCACCAAACAAACAAACAAACGAGCAAACAAAAAAAAAAAAAAAGAAAAAAAAAAGAAAAAAGAAAAATAGAAACTCCCAAACTCTAACTTACTTCCTAGAAGTTAGTTAGTTATTGGGGAAACCGAAATTCTGAGACTGCACAGAAACCTGAGTGTTATTTGTGAGTGGGGCAGGAGATAGTAAGCAATGCTACTGATTCTGATACTGATTCTGCCTCAGGCTAATTAAGTTACATTAAACAAGTCATTTAACTTTCCAGGACTTCCAGGGTTTCCCCAGGAGTAAAATGGAAAAGTTGATTCCTGTCTCAAAGCATCGTTAAAGCAATAAAATGATGTTTTGGATACAGAAGTGCTTAGACTATGACGGTGCTTTGCAAATAAATGTGTTGATGAAGATATAGGTTTGTAAACACCTGTTTACATCAGATGTATATATACATTCTGCATTATTATCCAGTTTATTAAGTAATTTTGAAAAAATTAAGACTTGAATAAATATTTGTGGAGGGATAGCTCAGAATTTCTGTAAACTTATCCAAGTCAATTTGGGAATTTGTAATTCATTAGTAGTTTTTGGTGGATAAATCCCCCATAGTTACAAATGGGTGGACGTTTAGATTCTTCTTCCACAAACTTACTACCAAGTAGAAAGGAAGGCAAATCTCAAATTCATTCTACTTCATGCAACAAAGAAATGGTTAGCTAGAATACACCCAGTTTTACAAAGCCTCAGCTCTCCAACCTTCTAGGCATTTTAGATAGTATCTTTCTTTAAAGCCTCATAAAGACACATGCAACAGTATTCTAGCTAAATTTCATGAATGAATGAATGAATGAATGAATGAATTGGGTGATAAAATCTGCTTGTAACTTTCTGGACAGAGTTTCTGTCAGACCGCTAAACTTTGCTATTTTAAATGTTTATTTTTGAGAGAAAGAGACCGCACACGAGCAGGGGAGTAGCAGAGAGAGAGGAAGACACAGAACCTAAAGCAGGCTATGGGCTCTGAGCTGTCAGAACCCAGAACAGTTTGTGGGCTTGAACCCACAAACAGTGAGATCATGACCTGTCAAAGTCGGATGCTTAACCGACTGAGCCCCCCAGGAGCCCCTTGAATGCTATCTTGAAGTCTAGCCTATGTAACATGTTTTTTTTTTTTTTTTATACCTTTTTTTGTGCAAGTAAGGAGAACTCTATACAATATTTCTGGCTATTTCACATGTCTTCTACACATTCTATCAATGAATATTCTCTCTAATACCTATTATGTCAATTGACAAAGTCTCAGTAGGCAGTTTGATCAGTGATAAAGGTAACTGAAGCAATAGTCATCTCTGAATGTGAGTCTGGGATTTGAATATTTCAAATCAGAACAAACCATCACTGAAGAGCTCTCCCTGCCTGAGATTCTTCAGATTACTAACTACCAACTGGGTCGATGAAAACACATTTACACATATTTGTCACTTTGCCTATGTTGAAAGATTTTAAAGCTCATAAAGATATGAGCTCTGTGTACAGATTTATTGGTATATTTCTCTATATCTCAGTCCTAATCGGTATGGGTCAGTTGGTCAATTCTATCTACTGTCATTTCTTCTTTAACAGCTGTTTTGAAAATGTGAATGTGTTCCAACATGGTGGAAATATTAAGGAACAGTTTGGGTGAAACATGAATTTCACATTTACTGATGGGCAATTTGGTCCTTTAGAAACACTAAATGATGCAGGATACCGTCCCCAGATGAACTGAGCCTCATGGGAAATGCAAACCACATATATTCATGTGCCTCAAACATCTATTTGTTACCACACCCATTAGCATGTGGTGTTACAACTCCCCCCTGACCTCAGATAACCCTCCTACTTTCTTCTACCACTGCATAATCAGTGGTAGACTCTCTCCAAATAAAATATTTTGTGGTATTTTAGCATTTATGTAATTCTTAATGTGTAACATTTTACCTTTTTTTGGTTATTTTGTTTGTTGGATTTTAAATGTATCACTGATGACATCTTGAGTGCTGTGCCATAACCAAATTTTCCCAATAAGCTCCATGGTTGATTTGTTTTTTTAGGGCTGAATTTTATATAGCCAGGCAATTTCTAGGAATACATATTAGGCTTTATTGCAGAACTGACTATATTTACAGTCAAGTTTCCTACACAGTTTTTTCAGATGTCTGCTGTACTGGCAAGAAGTACAAACCGTTCAGAAGCTACGTGTATAGAATCTACACAATTCTATAGCTACTTTTTTGCTGCTGTTGTTTTTGGTAAGGTGTAGTAGTCTATGGCCTAGGCATATTTAGGTAAAAGTGTGATTCTAGATAAGCCATGGGGCTGTTTGAAAAAGCAAACTCATATTGTGGTTTGTTTGTTTTTCCATCATTTAACTTGGAATGTGCTCTGATTGTTAGGTTTAGTTTTCTCTAGCCCTCCTATCACAGAGTCTTACATATAATAAATTCTTAATACTCAATGAGTGAACATGAGAATGAATGAACTGTATAAATACCCTCAAAAGAATAGCTGGGGGACAACAACAACAACAAAAAGAACTACTGGATATTTCCCCCTAAATAAACCATGGACAGAGCCAGAATCATCTGATAGGTAATGGTGACACTTGCCAGACTGGAACTGATGTGAATTTGCCAAAGTCATGGCCAGTCCACACAGACACCAGCTATTCCTTTGTTAAAAACAGAGTGTAGGATCGTCTTTTCAGTCTCCCTAAAAGACCACTGTGTTGTTCAACTGATACAGTAATAATTGTGTCATTATATTATTTAAACTGAAGGAAAAGACTTGAAAATAATTTTCTGTCTTGTATATATAGTTACAGAACCAGAAAAAAATAACAATGTTAAAAACTATAGTCTGAATTAATGTTGAATCAAATGTATAGAACCAGTGCGATTTACTATGTAAGAAGCTTCATTGTCAATATAGTCAATTCTGCAATAAAGACTCCTACGTATTCCTAGAAATTGCCTGGCTCCATAAAGTCCAGCCCAGTGCGAATTTACCAAATAATAACTCCATGAATCCTGTTAATTCCTATGCTCAATAATAGCATCCCAGATAGTATTCCACATCCACTGGTTCTCAGTATGATTGGGTACTAGTAGTAACAATAGGCAGGGAATTTAAAGTATTTTCTGGTCAATCTGTTGTGCTGTTTCAATGACCTTCTTCTTTAGACTATATGGGTCATTGACTGAAAGCTTTATGTTGTAACCATAGAGCTTTTGGTCGTTCAAAATGAAGTTTGTAGGTATACGATTTCTAGGTAAAGCAGGATCCCATTAAATGGGATCCACACAATTGGAAAGCTTTGTCAGAATTTTCTTACACGTATGTATGCACCTTAATTATTTCTGTTTAAGTAGATGAACCTGAGATTCTGTAAAGTCCTAAATTACCTATTGAAATATAAGCATGTATTTGGAGTAATCAGTATATTCATATTCTTCTGAATGAAAATAATTTGAAAATGTCTGATACATGGATTATTTATATCCAGGCTGAAATAAATCATCCAGTGAAGCAGAACACTTTGGAATGGAAACATGCACAGTTTTGGGTCATTCAGACTGCAGTGAAAATATAGGGTTTGCCACCAATTACCTATAATCTCTGCCTTTTTTATTTAACTGTAATAAGTCTCAGGATATTCACCTATAAAATGGATATATTTTGCCTACCTTACATAGTAGTTGTAATATTATCTCAATAATTTTTATATTACATATCTGGCATATGCATTCTATGTACAAAAATATTATGATTCTAGTTTTAAATGATATTTTGTGACCATTCAATAACTGATGTCGATTTATGGGCTACACTTGATTTCTAAAAGTATTTTGTTAGGTTATTGAAAGAACTGATACTATAAATACTTATAGCGCTAATAGGATAAGAATTTTCCAGAAGTGAATCAAACCAATGAAAGCCCTTCAAGACTATGACACCCTTCAAGCTTTGTCCAAACTTAATTTTCCTTCGGATCAAAATGGCTAGGTCTCCAATAAATCATTCAAATAACTATTCACTCTAAGATACAAGATAACTATCTGCGCTAATGCAGACAGATTTTGTTGTGAGTGACTATCCTAGTGTGAAGTTCAGTTTTGGCGACTAAGCTTTAAAGGAAAAGCCTGTCCTATTTCTGGATAGAGAAACTAAGGGGAGGAGCCTCAGGCATGGGCCACAGAGGAAATCCCAGAATAGAGAGGACCAGAGAGAATAGCTGCATCAAAGTTAATGTGTAGGCTCTGCTATTGTGTTTACCTGGCTTATTACCAGCATCACATATGGTAGACAGGACATTCTAAACTGAGATCCAAATGGTTACACCTTTTGAACATGACAATTTTTTTTTTACTTTGAATCTTTCCGAATTAATGTCAGATAAAACCAAAACACCCTTTGAAGCTATGTAACAGAACCCAAAGAAATAGAAATACAAAGAGTGAGTGGTAGCCAGAGTGATGGTGGAGACTTTGTCCCAACCCAAGCCTAAGATGCCTCAATGATGCCGTAGTTGTTCCTGTCATATTTTTGTATCAGCTTTTCAAGTGAAGAGAAACTGGTGTTGCATCGATGATATCCATGATGTCTAGAACAAAATCCCAAATTGTTCAATAGAAAAAGCCATATTAAAAAATAAAGGGAAAGAAAATTACCATTTTAAAATATGCAAAAGAATTGAAAAATACTCCATGTATTGAGAAAATTCAATGCACAAATTTTGAAAAATCAACCAATAGTAGAAAACTTCACCAACTTAATGGCAAGTATGGAAAAACTTTCAGGTAACGAAAGCCATGACTTAAAACAATCTTTCTAAGAATTAAAAAAAAAAAAAAAAGACAGGAAAGGAAGGAAAGAAGACAGGAAGACGGGGAAGGGGCGGGAGGGAAGGAAATCATATAGTATTTTCCTTTCTCTGACTCATTTTACTTAGCATAATACCCTCTAGGTCCATCTGTGCTGTCACAGATTAAAAAAAAAAAAAAGTCTCAGTAGGCAGTTCCTTCCTTTTCTTCTTCCCTTCCTTTCCTTCCTTCCTCCCTTCCCTTCCTTTTTCCTCCTCCCATCCTTTCCTTCCTTTTTCCTCCTCCCTTCCCTTCCTTCCATCAGTTTGTATTCCTACCAAGAGTGAATGAGCATTCCTTTTTCTCCACATTCTCACCATTTGTTTGTTATGTTTTTGATTTTAGCCATTCTGACAGTTTTGATCTGTGTTTCCATGATGTTGAGTGATGTTTAGCATCT
The DNA here is from genome assembly GCF_018350215.1 of Panthera leo. Lineage (NCBI taxonomy): Eukaryota > Metazoa > Chordata > Mammalia > Carnivora > Felidae > Panthera > Panthera leo. Next base: position 179,815,699 of record NC_056682.1, read on the forward strand.
TCTCATGTGTCTGTCAGCCATCTGGATGTCTTTGGAGAAGTGTATGTTCATGTCTTTTACCCATTTTTTCATTGGATTATTTGTTTTTTGTGTGTTGAATTTTATCAGGTCTTTGTATACTTTGGATACTAACCCTTTATTGGACAGGTCATTTGCAAATTGTTTTCACTGTTTAAAATCTTTTGTAGTTTCATATAAATTTTAGGATTATTCTGGTTCTAATAAAAACACTCTTGGTATTTTGATAGAGATTGCATTAATTCTATAGATTGTTTTGGGTGGTACAGACATTTTAACAAACCTAATTCTTCAAATCCATGAGCGCAATGTGTCTTTCACTTATTTGTGTTGTCTTAAATTTCTTTAGTCAATGTCTTACAGCTTTTAGAGCACAGATATTTTATCTGTTTAAATTTATTTCTGTGTGTTTTATTCTTTTGATGCAATTGTAAATGGGATTGCTAACATTTTTTTCCTGTTAATTCATTATTAGTATATAGAAATGCAACAAACTTCTGTATATTGCATTCTGAAACTTTACTAAATTTATTAATTTGAACTTTTTGAACTTTTTGTGTGGTGGAGTCTTCAGGGTTTTCTAGATATAGTATTACATCATCTGCAAATAGTGACAAATTTACTTATCAATTTTGGGTGCCTTTTCTTGTCTAATTTCTGTGACTAGGACTTTCAGTACTACGTTGAATAGCAGTGGTGAGTGTGGACCTCTTACTCTTATTCCTGATCTTAGAGAAAAAGCTTTCAATGTTTCATCATTGAGTATGCTGAAGCTGTGGGTTTGTTATCTATGACTTTTATTATGTTGAGGTATGTTCCCTCCAAACTGACTTTATTGAGAGCTTTTATCATGAATGGATGGTGAATTTTGTTAGATGCATTTTCTGTATCTGTTTAGACAATCATTTAATTTTAATCCTTTATTTTGTTAATGCAGTGTTTCATTTTGATGGATTCACAGGTGTTGAACTGTCCTTGCATCCCTGAAATAAATCCCACTTAATAATGTTCTAATGTAGCGTTGAATTTGACTTGCTAATATTTTTTGAGGGTTTTTAAAACATCGATGTTCATCAGGTATATTGGCCTATAATTTTATTTTATTTTATTTTTTTTATTTTTTAGTGTCTTTGGTTTTCATACCAGGGTAATGTTGGCCTTGTAAAATAAATTTAGAGGTATTGTTTTCTCTCTCTTTTTTTTTTTTTTTTCTCTCTCTTTTTTTTTTTTTTTGAAATAACTTAAGGATAGGTATTGACTTTTAGATACTTGGAAGAAATTGCCTGTGAAGTTGTCTGATTCTGGCCTTTTGTCTGCTGGAATTTTTTGACTACAGACTGAATTTTATTACTCATAATCAGTAATCAGTGTTCAGATTTTCTACTTCTTCCTGATTCATTCTTGTAAGATTTTATGTTTCTAGGAATTTATACATTTTGGGGGAAAACAATTATTTGTAGTAGATTCTAATTGTATGTATTTCTGTTGTTTTAGTTGTAACTTCTTTCATTTCTGATTTTATTTATTTGAATCTCTCTCTCTCTCTCTCTTTCTCTCTCTCTCTCTCTCTCTCTCTCTCTCATTTTTGGTAAGTCTGGCTAAATGTTTATAATTTTTTGTTGATTTTTTTCAAAGAATGAGATCTTAGTTTTATAGATATCTCACATTGTTTTTAAGTCTGTATTTCATTTACTTTGCCTCTGAATTTTATTATTTTCTTTTTCCTATTAACTTAAAGCATTTTTCCCCACTTTTAGATATAAAGTTAGTTTGAGGTTTTTCTTGTTTGTGAAGGAAGGCCTGTATTGCTATAAACTTCCCTCTTAGAAATGATTTTGCTCTGTCCCAAAGATTTTGAACGATTGTGTTCACATTTTTATTTATCTTGAGCTATTTTTTTGATTTCCTCTTTGGTTTCTTTGTTGACTCATTGTTTATTTAGTAACATGTTGTTTAGCCTCTACATGTTTGTGTTATTTTTACTTTGCTCCTTGTAATTTATTTTTAGTTTTATATCATTGTTGTCAAAAAAATGTGCCTCGTGTGGTTTGGTTTTGTTTTGTTCTAAGTTTGTTTATTTACTTTTGAAAAAGAGTGTGTGTGGTGGGGAGGCACAGACAGAGAGGGAGATAGTAAGAATTCCAGACAGGCTCCACACTTCCAGCACAGAGCCCAATGTGGGGCTCAAGCTCTGAAACCATGAGATCATGACCAGAGCAAAGATCGGACGCTCAACCAACTGAGCCACCCAGGTGCCCCGTGCCTCATATGGTTTTAACTTTCTTTAATTTATTCACATTTGTTTTCTGGCCTGACATGTGATCTATTCTGGAGAGTGTTTTATGTGTGCTTGAGGAGAATGGGATGTTCCATATATTTCTGTTAAGTCCATTTGGTCCAATGTGTCATTCAAAGCCACTGTTTCCTTGTTGATTTTTCTGTCTGATAAACTGATGCAAAAAGGGTGTTAAAGTCCCCTTATTGTATTACTGTCAGTTTCTCTCTTTATGTCTGTTAATACTTGCTTTATGTATTTATATGCTGCTATATTGGGTGCATATATATTTGCAATTGTATCCTTTTACACTATGTGATCCCCTTCTTTGTCTCTTGCTACAGTCTCTGTTCTAATGTTTGTTTTGTCTGATATAAGTATTACTATCCCAGCTTTCTGCCCCCACCCCTTCCATTTGCATGAAATATCGTTTTTGGTCTCCTAACTTACACTCTGTGTCTTTAAGTCTGAAGTGAGTCTCTGGTACGCAGAACATAAATGGGTCCTATTTGTTTATTTTTATCTACTCAGTCATCACCCTATGTCTTTTGATTGGAACATTTAGTCCATTGAAACTTAAAATAATTATAAGTATGTACTTAATCACCATTTTAATTGTTTTTTGGTTGTTTTTGTAGTTCTTCTCTGTTCCTTTCTCTTGTTCTCCTCTCTGTGGCTTTCTTTAATGTTATACTTGGGTTGTTTTTTATTTATTTGTTGTTATCTGTTGTAAGATTTTGGCTTGTGATTACCATAAAGTTCATATATGATGTCCTATGTATAAACCAGTCTATTTTAAGTTGATGGTTAGTTAAGTTTGGTTTAAATATATTCAATGAACACTACATTTTTACTTACCTCCCCACATTTTATGTATATAACATCATATTTTACATCTATTTATTTTGTATATTCCTTAATTATTGTACATGTAATTACCTTTACTACTGTTATCTTAATATTCCTCTTAGTTTTATAAGTGAGTGATTCACTATGTTTATTAAATGTTTGCCTTACCAGTAAATTTTTTTTTTCTCTCCAATTGTTTTTTAACTTCTAGTTATGGTCTTTTAGAGAAATCCATCTAACACTTCTCATAAGTCTGCTTTAGTTGTGATAAAGTCCTTTAAGTTGTGTTTGGTAAATTATCTTTTCTTCAATTATGAATGTTAAACTTGCCAGGTACAATATGCTTGGTTAGATTTGTTCCAGTCAGCACTTTGCAAACCAGAAGGGAATGGCGTGATCTAGTCAAAGTCAACTGAAAAATCAGCTGATAGTCTTACGAGATTTCCCTTGCATGTAACTAATTGCTTTTCTCTTCGTGCTGTCAGGATTCTCTCTTTATCTTTAATTTTTAACATTTTACTTATTATGTTCCTTGCTGTGGGCCTCTGGGATTTATCTTGTTTGGGGCTCTCTTTGTTTCCTGGGCCTCTGAATGTCTGTTTGGGAAGTTTTCTGCTCCCTTCTCTACCTAGAATGTGAATATTTGTACAGTCAACTTATGTCCTAGAGGCTTCTTAACCTAGCCTCATTTTTTAATCATTCTTTTTTTCTTGTTGCTGTTCAACTTGGATATTTCCACTGTCCTGTCTTCTAGATCACTATTTTTTTTTTCTGCATTCTATAATCTGTTGATTCCATGTAGGGTGTTTTTTTTAATTCTGTTATTATATATTCAACTGACAGTAGTGGCCATGCATAAAGGGATTTTGTGGGGCCCAATATCCCCTTGTCACCAAAACCCAGCATTGTATGGATGTCCCTTGTGTAGACTGTGTGCTCCCTCCTGTTATGGCTGGGTTGCAATTGCAGGTGGGGAGTGCTGGCTCCAAGCTCGTTTGACTGCAATGACCAGTTGCAACCATTGTGGGTGCACTCGTGGGCAGGGCGGGCCCTGGTGCAGCGGGACGAGATGCCCAGTTGTAGCTGCTGCAAGCAAGCTGTTGGATAGGTATAGCTCCTGGGTCTGAGAGGCCCCACCATCACTGTTTCAGGTATGCTTTCGGGTGGGACTGGGCCCCCCCATCCCCAGGAAAGGAGTTGCTATGGAGGGGCCCTAGCCTTGGCTGGGGATGTCAGTCAGGTGTAGTGGGGTGGTAGCTGCATTGGAAAGGCACCTGCCAAGATGGGTGGGTTTTGTGGGGCAGGTCTTGAGGGAATGCTGGAGAAGAATGAGTGGTGCAAGCAAGGTAGATGGAGAGTGTCAGGACTTACTCCTCCTAGCATCAGGCCAGCTAGGCTAATGGAGGGAGAAACATGCTGCCTGCCAGCACTTATGTTCCTGAAGAAAGTTTCCTGAGATCCTGGTCTCTCTGGCACATGCTCTAAAATTAGTCAGTAAATCTCCTTAATGTATAAGGCAAGTGCTTTTCAAAGTACCGCCTTTGCTGGGCCTCAGAGTGACGCATAGTGTGCTAGCCTTTTTAAGAGTAGAGTCTCCGTTTCCTATCATCGGCTGGCTCTCCTGTAGTTAAGCCCCACTGATTTTCAAAGCCAGAAGTGTTATGGGAGCTTGCTTTTCCAAGAGAGATCCTCAGGGCAGGGAGTCCCTCCCATGGGTCTCAATTCTCTCGCTCCTCATCGAGTACCTCTATGCATATAATATCCCTCCCACTTGTGGGGTTCCAATCCAGGAGTTGGGGTCCTGACCATGTCTTTGACACATCCTACCCTTCCTGATGTGGCCTTTTCCAAATATCATTAACTGTGAAAGAGCTGCTCTGCTGGTCTTCAGGTAGTTTTCAGGGTGAGTTGCACTATATGAGGTTTTAAGTTTGATGGTTCTGTAAGAGGAAGTGAGCTCAAGATCCTTCTACTCTTCCATCTTCCTAACCACCCCCTCCCAACATTAAAAAAAATTAGGGGCGCCTAGGTGGCTCAACGGTTGAGCGTCTGACTTCCGCTGAGGTCATGATCTCGCGGTTCATGGGTTCCAGCCCCGCCTAGTGCTCTGTGCTGACAGCTCGAAGCCTGGAGCCCGCTTCGGATTCTGTGTGTCTCTCACTGCTCCTCCCCTGCTCATGCTCATGCTCTCTCTCTCTCTCTCTCTCTCTCTCTCTCTCTCTCCTTCAAAAATAAATTTAAAAAAAGATTAAAAATAACAACTCTATGCATCTTAAGAGACATACTTACAAAATAAAAATTAATACTACTTAAAAGAAAATTGATAAAACTTTGAAATATCAAAAGAAAGCAAAACCTTTGTTAAAAAGTGACATTTCATAATAAATGTTGATATCCTAAGTATCTATAGCAATTTTTAATTATAAGGAACGATTAAAAATTCAAATATGTAAAATGAAATCACCAACAGCTACAATTATATCGGGATTTTTAGATACTTCTCTTAGTAACATATAGGACAAGTAGACTGAAAATTAGGAAATATACAGAAAAGTTTAACCAAAATGAAGTCAACAAACATGACCTAATTATCATACAAACAACATTGCACCCAAAGAATGAAGAATAAAGATCTCTCTAGATTGCTCAAAGATAATTTACTGAAATTGAACATATGCTGATGCATAAAGCAAGTATCAACAATTTCAAATGAATAAAATCATAGAGGGTATGTTTCAGACCTAGTGGAATTAAGATGGAAATCACAACAAAAGGAAAGTTAAAAATCCTGCAGATACTTTGAATTCATATAGCACACTTCTCATAACTTTTAGATTTAAAAAAAAATAGAGTTGGAATGAATAAATATGATGTATCAAAAGTTGGGTGATGCAGCTATTTTATGCTAACTAGAAATCTAGTGCCATAAATGTGTACATTATAACAGAAGAAAGATTTGATCATCAATGAACTAAGACTATACTAAATGAAGTTACAAAAATATCAGCAAATTAGAGGTGGCTCAGTCAGTCAGGCCTTTTGACTTTGGCTCAGGTCATGATCTCCTGGCTCATGAGTTTGAGCCCTGCATCTGGCTCTCTGTTGTCAGGGTGGAGCCCACTTTGGATCCTTTGTCCCCCTCTCTCTCCACCCCTCCCCCACTCGTGTGTGTTCTTTCGCTCTCAAAAATAAACATTTAACAAAATAAAAAAAATATAAAAAAAAATCAGCAAATTATACCCCCCAAATAGCAAAAGATAGAAAGCCATAGAAATAAACAGATATTATTAAAATAGAAAACAAACCTATGATGGAGATGATTAACCAACAGAAGTTAGCTTTTTGTGAAGACCAATATACTTGAAACACCTGGCAAGACTGATAAGGGAACAGAGTATCTATAAAGTAACAAATATCCTAAATGTGAAAACATATTACTATGTATCTAATTTTAGAAATTAAAAATATTGTGGGAGTGAGTTATTATAAACAAGTTATATCAATAATTTGGAAAACCTAAATGTATAAGTTGTAGAAAAATAAACTTACCAGAGCTCATAAAAGACAAAACAATAGGATTATTGTCACACATTTAATATTAATAAACTTCCTTAATTCTAGGCCCAGATTGTTTCACTGATAAATTCTGCTAAATATTGAAGGAGGACATAACACCCATGTTTATAAATACTCTAAGAATAAATAAGAAAAGAAATATGTTCTAACCTAATTAATGAAATCCTCATCACCTTGATATCAAACTTGATAAGGTAACGAAAATAGAAATACAATACTTAGAAGAAAAATCCTAAACAATTATCAGTCCACAAAATCCAGTGATACAAAAAGGCTGTTATATCAAGAACAAAATGGGGTGTGTTTCAGGAATTCCAGACTGGCTTACCATTGAAAATCTGTTGAATTGTTCAGTACGTTAACAGAATAATAATAAAATCATAGAATTTCCTCAAAAGGTTCAGAAAAATCATTTGCTATAATCCAATACCTATCTGCAAGAAATTGTTGGAGACTAAAAGTAGAAGAGAATTTAACATGATAATTATGTTTGAAAGAACCTTCAGAGTATATCACACATATATGAGAATTAAAAAAAAATCCTTTATTTACATGTTACCTTATCTCCTTAGGAAACTGTCAGTTCATTTTGATTGGGGACTATGTTATCTAATTAATTTTGTATTTGTCTTTGCCACTGTACTGGAAAAATAACACACACCAAGTTTGATTCTAAAGTCAGGTTTCACATCTCTGGTTGGAATTCTGTTGATCCATGACTTTGTATGGCTAACTCCTCATTCTTATTCTGATTCATTCAAAGATCCTCTTTTCAGAGAGGACTCCCTCAACTCTCCTAGCTAAAATGATTCCCCAACATCTCACAAACATGTATTCAGCTAAGTTACTGGGGTTAACAATCAACTGACGTGATTGTGCATTTATGCCACAATATTTTTTGAGTGCTTTTAAGGGCCAAAGGTTCTTCTACTACCCAGGATAGAGTAGTGATAAAAACATAATGCCTGATCTACCTTAATTTTGGAAGAGAAAGTTAAAATAGCAAATATTAAAACTTTAGAGGGCGCCTGGGTGGCTCAGTTGGTTTAGCGTCCGACTTCGGCTCAGGTCGTGATCTCATGGTCCGTGAGTTCGAGCCCCGAGTCGGGCTCTGTGCTGACAGCTCAGAACCTGGAGCCTGCTTCTGATTCTGTGTCTCCCTCTCTCTCTCTCTCTCTCTCTCTCTCTCTCTCTCTCTCTCTGACCCTCCCCCCATTCATGCTCTGTCTCTCTCTGTCTCAAAAATAAACGTTAAAAAAAAAAAAACTTTAGAAAAGGATAAATAATTGATGATAATAAATCATAGTAGCAGATGTAAAACAGATTGTTGTAGTACTTTTTATCCTTGGGTTCCTTCTGTCAGTGGCAACACCTAAGATTAATAATATATATTACATAAATTAACAAAATTGTGATGATCACATTTAGCTTAAAGATACGTACTTCCAATAAAGTAGTAAATGTGGATTTTACTAGTAAAGGAAAATTATATTTCTATATTAAATTAAAAATCAAGGCTGTGTTTTGATTAACATTTAGAAACAGTGTGTTTATAGTACCACATATTGGGGATGTTGAAGAGTGTTTTTCATAACCATTTTAATGGATTGTTGAATGGAAGTTCTGTATTAATAATGTGACTTTTTCTTTCTTCTAAACTCCAGAATTTATCCTCCAAATTGCAGAGCATATACTTCTTTTTTTATAAAGCTCTTGTCATTCTGTAGTGGTGCATTACTAATTAGACAATTATTTCCATACTAGTAAAACATTGCTTAGAGTACTTATTATAGCTTTTAGAATGTTAAAGAGTTACACAGTTATAAATCGCTTACATTACATCAGGTATCGTTTGCCACACAGTTCAAAGCTGCTTGTCCTTTCTCAAAGCAAGTGTTGCACAATTACAGTAAGTGACTGCAATTATAAATAACTTTTAAGAATGACATTTGTTGACTTAATTGAAATAAACTTGGAATGAAATCCTTCAAACATAAAATTGATAAATATTGCCCTTTGCAAAGGACCCCAAGTACATAAGTTTTGAAATCTGTACATCATGTATTCATTTGCATTTTTTTGTTTAACAAATTCTTTTACAGTATCTAACATATGTAAGGAAATATGCACATAAAAGTCAATGGAACTAGTAATATAATGTAACGGGTGTTAATGAATTTGTCAAGCCAGTGGAATCTGTTGCTTATTATCAGGATAGAAGTCTGAACACTTCTGTCCGCACACTTCCATATCACAGTTGCTAAAGAAAACATAACGCCATCAAGCCCTAGATGGAACAATGTATTACTCACATAGATTAGAGACAAAGCAAGATCAGCTTCAGTGATGGCCTTTGGTCTCCCGTGCCAAGCCAGTCTCTCCCCATTACTGATGCAGGGCAATTAGCTTCCATGTGCCCAGCTTGTGGTACATCACAAGGACCCTGTCCCATCCCCACAGAGAACAGATAGAGTAGTAGGGTTGACCAGGTGCCACTTTATGCACACACTGAAGCAAAACAAAAAAGTACACATTGAGTCTGAATAGGGAAACATATTTCCACACAAGGTGATAAATTCAGCACAAGATGTGAGGTCTCCTTATCCCTTGGTAAGGAAGTGTTCCAGTCCGAGGTCCATCCTATGGGGCTGAGTAGGACTAAAAAGACTGCATACTGAAGACTGTCTTTCCCAACAGAATTTATCTTGAAATCACATTCAGTGTGAGCTGCCTCAGGAATTCAGCAATCTTAGCCACAATGCTTTACTAATTTAGGCTACATGGAGAGTCAACAAGCCATACTGGTCAGATAAACAGAGCATTCTACTTCATTTTTAACATGTTTTAGAAAAGCATCGCCAAATAAGACTATATATAGAAGAAAGTCTTCAGCACAATGGGACTGAAAACTTTCATATATGGCAGAATTGAGGGAATTGTGGCAGTCTACCACTAGCTACAGAAGAATGAGGTAACGATCGAGGAGAGATAAAGGGAATATAACGTGGGCTAAATTTCTCATGAGAATCTTATTGTGAATTATACCCTAACTTGCATGATAATTTGTTATATAATATTACATCAATTTTTTAAAAACTTAGGATTTTTTTAAAGTTTATTCATTTTTAAAGAAAGAGACAGAGAGACAGAGACAGAGCATGATCAGGGGAGGGGCAGAGAGAGAGGGAGACACAGAATCTGGAAGCAGGCTCCAGGTTCTGAGCTGTCAGCACAGAGCCTGATGCAGGGCTTGAACCCGCGGACCACAAGATCACGACATGAGCCGAAGTCAGATGCTTAATTGACTGAGCCACCCAGGTACCCCTAATTAAAAAAAAAAGTTTTAACGAAAGTCACAGACATAAGAGAACACACAAAAGAGACCAAGGAGGATATAAATGATATATTTAATGAATAAATCCAATAGATAATACATTGAATTCATTACCTGAACATGGGGTGTGAACTTATTTTTCAAGGACTCATGGAACTTTTGGTAACTTCAGTTAGAATGGAAATTTTAATAACTGAATCTACGAATAATAGTAGCTTAGACAACAAGAACTTCAAATATATAAATATTAAAAAAATACAAACTATTCTTAATGATAACTTTAGATTGATTTTATTTTTTGCCATCAAATAATCATATATTTTATGCATAATATTTTATGTCTAAACTTTTGGAAGTTAAGACAGCACTCAGAGGGATAGTTGTAGCTGAAATATTTATGAAACAGGAAATAAAATTATCTCATCATCTAAAAGGGTTTGAAAAACGATCAATAAAACAAGTCAAAGGGTATGGTGAAGTATGTGTGCCTAGGTCTATGCCCCATAGGTCAGTCCTTTCAAATCTTTCAGAAATACAAAGTATCACTACTATTTAAAATGATAGAATTGAGAACCTTGAAAATTATAAATCATTTTTACAAAGCAAGAATAAAACTGTATCATTGTATCAAATTCCATAAAATATGCAACGGAAGAATAACCTACACTAGTCTCACTTTTGAACCAATGCAAAAGTGCTTTCAAATATCAGCAAATAGAAATCTAAGTACATTAAAAGTACATTAAAAAAATAGTGGAATTTGTTTTAATAATATGTAAAGTTTATTTTCAGAAACCTATCTAGGTTTACCAAAGGAGAAATAACACTAAAAAAATCACTATGGATGCTTAAAAAGCAGTTGATTAAAAATTAATATCCATTTCTGATAAACTTTCTGTACATATATGTGCCCACAAAGCCACAATTGTGTGTAAATGTGAAATACGAGGTCATTACAATTAAAGTCAATGATGCCCAATATTGCCATTATTTTTAATCACTTTCTAGCAGTACTTGATGATGCAGTTAGGTAAGAGAAAGACATAATTGGTATAACATTGGGGAAAAAATCATTATTACAGATGATATGGTTTTATACCTGGAAACCATGAAAAAGTCAAATGAAAACCCATATGAACAGCAGAAGAATTCCATAAGGGAGCTATTTATGAGATTAAGATATAAAAAGCAATAGCTGTCTTACATACACATTACAAACATTGAGAAAATACTGGTGAACTCTCTGTAATTGAAGTGTTGTAGCAGAGAGAAAGCAACCATCTGTCAATGATATAGTGGAGGGATCTCCCTGGATGGGAGCACAATTATTCTGGATGAATTCTAAAGTCCAATCCATACTGTCATTCTACAATCTTGGGGAATCTGAATTTATGAACAAAGGGTTTTGAAGGTAGTGGAATCATTCCTATGACCCAACTGTTGTAGGCCCTCCACCTACTCTGATCATTCTTGTTTGTGCAATAACCTTTTGTTAAATTCTGTCATTTTGCACTCCGGTTGTGGTGCCTCAGTATCTTCTTGGACATCGGACCTTGGCCCATTGCTTTGACCTGCTGAATGTACATTTTTAAATCTCTGTCTCTACTTGTTAGTGATCTGAACTTGATCCTAATAAACAGACCATCCAATCTTTAGCATGTGTTAAAAAGTCTAGCTCATAATAGGCATTAAATAAACACTGATACAAATAGCACATATATCCTCATTTTCTACATAATCCAGATTCACGTACTGGTTTTAAGATGAAGACTGTCCCAAGGTTGGCCTGCCTAATTGCTTCTAGACTTCTGTCCCAAATTTGAAGTATGGGGCTTTGTTCCTATTCATTTTGTCCAAAATTATTTCTTCTAAACCAGAAGTTCTTCACTGGGGATTCATGCAAGCTCAAGAAGTCTATAGGAAAGATTCAGTGTTATTTTGCAAGTACCCTAATTGTACACAAAAGCTTTCATTTATGTGTTTATATTCCTATTTTTCTGGGGCGTTAGTTCATAAATTTAATCTCAGTTGTATTATGTCTCCTTTCCTGTGCTTTGCTGTCATGCTGATCCCACACCGATGCCTTCTAATACTAAAATCCAAATTGGAAACTGACAACAGTGTATTGTGTGTTACAATAATAGACGTAGCTTGATGTCAACAGTAGTTTTTAGTTGTGTGAAGGCTTGTTCTCCTGGAGATGTTTTAGCAACCTCTCTCCAAGCAACAGTACAGCACTTACAAATGAATGTTACACAATTTTTATCCCATTGAAGATTTATCTTCAAATAGCAAGTCCAATGATCTATTTTCTCCTTCTTCTCCACATGTGTGATCTTTACACCCAGCATTAAGGTGGGCCAAAATACTCACGGTAGTGATCAAACAGGACCCACTTTTTTAAAATAAAAATTTTGAGGGGCGCCTGGGTGCCCAGTCGGGTCAGCCTCCGACTTCCGCTCAGGTCATGATCTCGTGGTCTGTGGGTTGGAGCCCCGCGTCGGGCTCTGTGCTGACAGCTGAGAGCCTGGACCCTGCTTCAGATTCCGTGTCTCCCTCTCCCTCTGCCCTTCTGCTGCTCATGCTCTGCCTCTTTCTAAAAATTAATAAGCATTAAAAAAATTAAAATTTTGATATTTTCTTTTTTTTTTTTTTTGAAAGGCTTTATGTTTTTGGAGTAATTTTCAGATTACAGCAAAATTGAGACGATGGTATAGCAATTTCCCATTAACCCCTTGCTACCGTGTATGCATAGCTCACCCGTTATCAACATCCCTGCCAGAGTGGTACATTTGTCACATCAATAAGCCTACACTGACATGCTGTTATCACTCAAAGTCCATAGTTGACATTAGGGTACATTCTAGGGTGGATTCTGAGGGTGTGGGCCAATTTATAATGACATGTGTCCATAATTATAGTATCATGCAGAGTAGTTTCGATGCCCTAAAAACCCTCTGTGCTCCACGTATTCATTCTCCCCCCCCCCCCCAAACCTCGGAAAACACTGATCTTTTCACTGTTTCCACAGTTCTGCCTTAGCCAGAAAATCACACAGTGGAAACCATGTAGTCTTTGCCCTTTTCAGATTGGCTTCTTTCACTGAATCATACACATGTAAGTTTCCTCCACGTTTTTTGTGGCTTAATAGTTCATGTATTTTTAGTGCTGAATAATATTCATTGTCTGAAGGAAGGTACCACTAATTATCTATCCATTCATTTGCTGAGGACCATGTTGGTTGTTTTAAAGTTGGTCTATTATCGAGCACGTGGGTGGCTCAGTTGGTTAAGCGTCTGACTCTTGGTTTTGGTTCAGGTCATGATGTAGCAGTTTGTGAGATTGAGCCCTACGTTGGGCTCTGCGCTGAAAGCACAGAGCCTGTTGAGATATATTCTCTCTCTCTCTCTCTCTCTCTCTCAAAATGGAAATAAATAAAGGTAAAAAATAAAAATAAAAATAAAGTTTGGTCCACTACAAATTTCTTGCTACAAACATCTGTGTTCAGTTTTTTGTATAGGTTTAAGTTTTCACCTCCCTGGGTAAATATCATGGAGCTTGATTGATGGATCGTATGGTAATAGCATACAGTAAAACCTTGATTTGTGAGCATAATTCATTCTGGGAACATGCTTGTAATCCAAAGCATTTTTATATCGAAGCGAATTTCTAGAGCCATGGACTCAGTTGTGATCATTTGACATTTGGTGAAACGTACTACTCGCGTTGTAAGACATCACTCGTTTATCAAGTTGAAATTTATTAGAAACATTTGCTCGTCTTGCAGAATACTCTCAGACCAAGTTACTCACAATCCAAGGTTTTACCATATTTAGCTTTGCCAGAAATGATCAAACCTTCTTCTAAAATGGCCATACCATTTTGCATTTCCACTAGCAGTGAATGAGAGCTTTCATGCCTATAGCCTCACTGGTATTTGGTGGCGTGAGTGTTTTGAATTTTGACCATTCTAACAGGTGTGTAATAATATCTCATTATTGGTTTAATTTTCATTTCCCAGATGACATATGATATAAACATCTCCTCCTAGTCTTATTTGCCATCTGGGTATCTTTTTGGGTGAGGTGTCGGTTAAGGTCTTTGGCCCATTAGAATGGAGGAAGTATCTCCATGCAAAAATGAATCCGGATATAGACCTGGCACCCTTGAAAAAATTGAACTCAAAATGTATCGTAAACCTAAATGTAAACCACAAAACTCCTAGGAGATAACGTAGAATCGAACCTGGATGACCTGGTATAGGATAAATGACCTTTTGGATACCGTGCCAGAGGCATAATTCAAGAAATAATTGATAAGCTGGACTTTATTAAAATTAAAAATTTCTGCTCTGCAAGAGACAGTATCAAGAGAAGGCAAAGAGTAGCTAAGATCAGGCCGGTCTCCCACGGAAGGAAGTATATAGTCTTGTTTTGTCAGTGATAAGAGGGCCTGTGGTAGCACGTCCAGGGAAAGCAAATGGTTTTGTTTTCTTGGTGCTTGAAGGGAAGAAGCATATTCTGAAGTGCAAAATTCCCTTTTGGTAACAGCGATAATTGCCAAAAGTGTTGAGGATTAAGGTCCTTTAGATACACAGTTTTGTGAGGTGCTGAAGAGAAAATTTTGAAATGCACATCTTTTCCTACTCAAAGTATCAAGACATTTTTGAGTCCACGCTCATATACGATGTTAATCATTATGAGTCTAATCTTTTTAAGATTTGTGTGAATACAAAATTTTAGAGAGTTTTTAGTACTTCCTACCTGGCATTGCACTATTATTATTTTGTTGCTAAAAAAATACTAATATGGAATTGATAGAAGTTTGACAACAAACCAGAAACCTTTAGAAAATGTTAATCTTCATACACTTTCCACTGGTGTGTGAGTACTTGTGCCCCCCAGAAATCATACACCTGGTATTTTGCTCACAATTACTAGTGATCTATGTGAATGCTAAAAATCATAGTTGGTATCATGTAGGGCAAAAACTGTGTGCAATTTTTTAGCCCCAGCACATTAAGTGGTGCTTAACATACATAACCAGTAAAAATACTTTTTTTTTAATGACTTAATGCACAAGTTACTCAATAAACAAATGGATCCTAGTAGGAGAGTTAGCTGAGGATAATCTTTTTGATAAATGATCCATTTAGCAATCTAAAAACAAGAAAAAAGAATGATTTCACTGAATACAGAATGCTTAGACATCGTGGATTTTCACATGGCTATTTTAAGGCTAACTTATCTGGGATAACTGTAACTGCGAATGAACAAGAAAGGAGGAGATAGACTTAACGGTTGAAATGCTCTAACTTTAATTCCTGGGAGACATCTGCTGCCACTGTATACCTTCATATGCCAAGGAAAAGTTTGAGTTTTGGCCTAATTATCTCCTTACTTGCTACTCATTTTGCTACTGTGATCTAAGCCTTAGGGAAAATGTATCTTGCTAATTACTTTAGTCTCAATATTTAAAATAATAGTGTATGTGTGCCATGTATTAGAAAGAAAAGGAAAGTTACCACCAGGGTACTCTTTGGGTTTTGATTCAACATGGTGTATCAGTCACCAAGGGGAAGTCGCTGTTGGCCACTCTTGGGAGTGGGAAGCCAAAGAAGAGAAGTAGAAAACTGAATTTCTTCTATTCATATACTCATGAGAAGAGAAGTGATAGTAATGCTAATTATATAGTCAAATTTTCATCCAGGTTTAGATCTGTTATACATCTTTGAATGCAAAACAATTATGCCTGGGTGCGACGTTACTGAGTGGGAGACTATTTTGTCTTCCGTGACTTGAGTTAGGGGAACCAATGTGGGCTTTCATCAGTGAGCGCTGCATCTATCAGTCCTTACAACAGTCACTTATTTTGATCAAGTCAAAAGCTTTACATGTTTTCTAATGTCCAAGGATTACACGGTTCCTGATAACAATGTCATTAGCTTATGAAGTGATATGTAGTGACAAAAATACAAAGTGCGTTTTTGATAGTTTGACGCTCTGCTTTCCAAGTTAAAAAAATATGGAAAAATTGCCCTGATACAAGAAAATTGTTTTGTTTTTTTTCCCAAATACTTTTAGGAAGGAGGTAAAGCATGAGCTTTATTGTTTTATTGCATTAGGATAGCATTTGTCTTGTGTTTATAAACTGTGCTATGTTAAAATATTCATATTTACTTATTTATAACATAATGTTAAAATTTTTTTTTAATGTTTATTTATTTTTGAGAGAGAGAGAGAGAGCAGGGGAGGGGCAGAGAGAGAGGGAGACACAGAATCCGAAGCAGGTTCCAGGCTCCGCACTGTCAGCACAGAGCCTGAGGCGGGGCCTCCAACTCACGAACTGAGATCATGACATGAGCCGAAGACGGACACTTAACCGACTGAGCCACCCTAAGGCTAATTCAGTTTTACTTTATTTCTTTAAAAACCCAATCTTACTTTTCAAAGCACCTTCATTAAATAAGCATTCCCTGAATCTCTGAGATGTTATGGTATTCTGTGATGGGATACAAGAAAGCTGAATAGAATTTAATCATGCCTTCTATCAAAGAGACCACTAATTGATAAGACTAATGAATACAAAAGTAAAAAGAAAAATTATGGCAAAATTATGATGATTTTTATAGAAAACATATTAATAAACTTCAAAGAAAGCATGCATGTTTATCTAAGTTTTTTTCATGATCCGTTGATTTTACAAATGATATTGAATTTTATACTTCTAGTATATAAATATTAATCTGTTTAAGATAAATACAAAATTTAAAGCAAATTATGTTTTTCCTCTCAGGATTAGACTTTAATCCTCAGTACATTTAGAACCGTATACAGTGAAATTTTTGAATTTAGGTACCATTCTGTAATATTGTGATTAGACGAACTCTGACTCTTCCAGCAGAGATTAGGAATGAGATACTCCCCGATCAGTTAGCTGTGTGAAATTGGCTCATTCTTTTCTGGAAAAGAGGCATAGCTTCAAGAATTGATTATGGGGGTACCTAGGTGGATCAGTTGGTTAATCATCCAACTTGAGCCCAGATCATGATCTCGCGGTTCATGGGTTCGAGCCCCCGGTTAGGCTCTGTGCTGACAGCTATGGATTCTGTGTCTCCCTCTCTCTCAGCTCCTCCCCCACTCATGCTCTATCTCTCTCATCTCTCAAAAATGAATAAACATTAAAAAAATTAAAAAGAATTGATTATATTTCCTTTCCTTTAAGGGAGGTTGGCCACCAGAAACATCCTTGTCCGACACATTATTTTATCACTTACATTTTCATCTTGGATGCATAGGTAGCAATTATTAAGGACAATGACGATCATATTGGGGTGGGACCAAAGTGAAGCAGAGAGGAAACTAAGGACCATTATGTAAATTAAGGGGACTCACTAACATTTTGAAAGAGTGTCTTACAAGTTTACACCCGATTAGAAGTCTCTCCTTCTTCACCTTTTGTTGGATAAAATGTAACAGTCTTCAGCACCGGTGCCAGATCCTGCCCACAAAGGTGCTTGTTTGTTTGATAGGCACAAAATGAATGTTTGCTCGCCAGCTTTTAAATTCAACAGAATCCAGGATTCTGCTTTTACTTGCAAAATGAAACAATATGCTTAGATTCTCCATTTTCACAGTGGGGTAGGTTGAATTTGAGCAGGGGCTGACTTTCAGACAAGCATGTTCACTCCCTTTTTCCACTGCTTTTC
Organism: Panthera leo; assembly: GCF_018350215.1. Lineage (NCBI taxonomy): Eukaryota > Metazoa > Chordata > Mammalia > Carnivora > Felidae > Panthera > Panthera leo. The sequence continues at coordinate 179,833,459 of NC_056682.1, forward strand.
TCAGTCAACCCAAGGAAGGGCTGCTCTGTGTGCCGTTTAACCACCACTCATGTATTATTGTTTTTTTATGCTGATCCTATTTCACTCATTTGTGGCCAATTACGTAGAACATACTTCTGATCCTAGACTAAATGGCAAAAATACAAAATGGAATTGAAAAATCAAAATGTTTGTAGATGACACATGGAGGCTAGTGAAAGTTACCCAAGCAATTAGTTTGTGTAAATACTTTCTCAGTGGGTTATTTTGATCTCCCAGTATTGAAGAGCTTATTTCGAAGTACTTTTTTCAACTCTCTCTTTGCTTATAAAATTTATGTCCAACAGACTACTATAGATACCATGTACATTTCCTAAAACTCTCCTGTGCTTTGCTCACTTTCCAGATTAAATATAAACATACTCCTTTATTCATTCATATTCCAGTCCCATTCCCCAGATACTCCCTTTGCTCTGTTTCCGTACATCTTTTGACTCTTCTCCATGTTTTCTTTCACACCCCAACTCTTTCCTCTTATGGTACTTGGCTCATACTCCATCAATATTAGGAACGCTTCTCACTCTGGAAAGCAAATTTGGGGAACATTGGGTTAAATTTATATATGGACAGAGAAATAGACAATGGTATGGAATTACTATTGAAATTCCTAGATGTGATGACTATATTATAGTTATTAACAATGTTTTTTTCTTATAGATGAATAAGGAAATGCTATGAGAGAAATGTCAAAGGTTGTAATTGATCATAAACACTACAGCAGAAAAGAACATGTCAAGCATATACGTCAATATATTAACTGTTAAATCGAGATGATAGGTGCATATATTTTCTCCATAATTCTGCATACTTGAACTTTTTCATAATTTCAAAAAGAGTGCTCATGGGAAGGTGCAGAGGTACACAAGTTTCAGAGAAAGATTATTATGTTGAATCTACCTGTATTCAACCCATCATCCCTACTACGTTCTTTTTCCTTTCTTCTTGTCTACAGTTTAGTTTCTGAATTGTTTGAGGTCCAGAATCTAGCGTTGTCTGAATTTTGGGAATAAATCTTGCATCCAGTATATTCACATCATCACTCTTTTAAAAAATTTATTCTGTATGAATCAATAAATAATACTCTGGAAATAATAGCTTAAACAAGATTTAAAAAGTTTATGTCTCAGGACGCCTGAGTGGCTCAGTCAGTTGAGCATTCAACTCTTGGTTTTGGTTCAGGTCATGATCCCACGGTAGAGGGATCTACCCCTGTGTCGGGCTCCCTCCTGTACCGAGGATGGAGACTGCTTAAGATTTTTTTTTTTTTCTGTCTCTAACTCTTAAATAGAGAGAACAAACTGAGGGTTGTTGGAGGGGTGTTGGATGGGGGAATGGGCTAAATGGGTGATGGGCATTAAGGAGGGCCCTTGTTGGGATGAGCACTGGATGTTGTATGTAAGTGATGCATCACTAAATTCTACTCCTGAAAGCATTATGATATGTTAACTAAGATTTAACTTTTAAAAATATGTAAAAAAATATTCTCTCTCTCCCTCAGGTACTCTCCCCCCTCTCAAATTAATAATAATAAAAATATATATGTTTCTATTAATGAAATTTGAGTATTCAAATTATGATGGGCCTGGAACTGATATTATTGTTCCACAAATTTTATTTTGCCCTATCTTCATTTGAGAGGGTTTAATCCTTAATGTTGCATTATAATCCAAAGGTCTGTTGAGGGTCCAGCTTTCCTGTCCCATAAGGGATACCAGTGAGACAAGGGATCAAGAAAAGGCCATATCATATATCACATGTCCTTATTTTAGGGAGATTTCCCAACAACTTCCCCTAAGTCTCCTTGACCATGCCTAGTTGGGAGAAAAGCTGGGGAGTCAGTCAGTTAGGTGCACATGTTGCTACTTTGAATAAAAGTTTATGCTCCTAAGAAAGGAGAGTGGGATAGTCAACTTAAATTCTCTATATAACTTTGGTTGATAATAACGTAAAAATTCTTATTTTCACACAAATTAAGTTTGGGTAGGAATGATAATATTGACCTTTATGAAAAAGGCCTATGTATATATATTTTCATGCAAAGACAGTAATAGTGAAACCTGTGCTTTGAAAAAGTTAAAAAATCTTGCTTCATGGAGAAAGCTGATATTAGTGAAAAAATATATCCATCATCTTCTTTCTTCCAAATAAGCTTCATAACGTAGCAGATATGCTTTTTCCTTTTCCCCCCCGTTGTTGTTGTTGTTATATCATTGTTGTTTTCTTGTTATTATTAGACCATAGAACCCATGTTCTAACATAAATAGTAATAGAAGGAAGAAAGCATGGAAAAGATAAACTCTCTTTTATGCTAGAAAATGCATTCAGTTGTCTCACGATTACCAATCATCCATGAAAATGATTGTACCTTTGCTTTAGTTTCAACTGTGTAATCTGGAATGGTTTCTTTCTTTAACTTGGTCATTTTTATCCTATTAATGGAAGAATATTTAACATGTAAGAAGGGCTGACACAATTCTATATTCTTACATCCTTGTACTTTGAACTCTGTCACTGAAGCAAATTATCTCCTCACTTTCTCTCTGTCTCTGCCTGTTTGTCTCCCTCATCATCATCGAAGGATTGCCTTTTTTTCTGCATTCCATTACCAAAGAATTGGAATGCAGCAATTATGTACTGGGCAAGACAGAAAATGAGTGAAATGAAGGGGAAAAGGAGAGCTTCATGGTTATTGACGTGATGATGCTTTTAGTCCTAACATAAGGATGGCAAGTGATGAATAACTGAAAAGCTAACCTTAAGGCAGAAAGCACAGGGCCTTGCCTCACTGAAACAGAAAATGAGGTCTTAGGCCCTGCATGTTTTCAACTGTCTTTGTAATTTAGCTCACTGATGTAGACAAAATGTTGCTTGTTGGAAAAATGTCCTTTTCATCTCTCCTCCAGCCTAGTGGTTCTCAAATGGGCTACACATTGGAATCATCTGGGGGAATATTGAAAAAAAATTCTAATATCTGACACTCATTTCTAGAGATCCTGATTTAACTGGTCTGGTCTAGAGCCCTGGAGAACCCTGCTGTACATCGAGAGTTGAGAACCACATTCATTCATATATATATATATGTATATATATATATATATATATATATATATATATATATATATATATAAAATTCATATAATTATATATATGAAATTCATATATATATGAAATTTATTGTCAAATTGGTTTCCATACAACACCCAATACTCACCCCAACAGATGCCCTCCTCAATGCCCATCACCCACTTTCCCCTCCCTCCCACCCCCCCATCCACCCTCAGTTTATTCTCAGTTTTTAAGAGTCTCTTATGGTTTGCCTCCCTCCCTCTCTAACTTTTTTTCTTTCCCCTTCCCTTCCTCCATGGTCCTCCACCAAGTTTCTCAGGATCCACATAAGAGTGAAAACATATGGTATCTGTCTTTCTCTGTATGACTTATTTCGCTTAGCAGAACACTCTTCAGTTTCATCCACGTTGCTACAAATGGCCAGATTTCATTCTTTCTCATTGCCAAGTAGTATTCCATTGTGTATAATAAACCACAATTTCTTTATCCATTCATCAGTTGATGGACATTTAGGCTCTTTCCATAATCTGGCTATTGTTGAAATTGCTGCTATAAACATTGGGGTACAACTGCCCCTATGCACTCCTGTATGCCTTGAGTAAATTCCTGGCAGTGTTATTGCTGGGTCATAGGGTAGATCTATTTTTAATTTTTTGAGGAACCTCCACACTGTTTTCCAGAGTGGCTGCACCAGTTTGCATTCCCACCAACAGTGTAAGAGGGTTCCAATTTCTCCACATCCTCTCCAGCATCTATAGTCTCCTGACTTGTTCATTTTAGCCACTCTTAGTGGCGTGAGGTGGTATCTCAGTGTGGTTTTGATTTGTATTTCCCTGATGAGGAGTGACGTTGAGCATCTTTTCATGTGCCTGTTGGCCATCTGGATGTAAACATCATAAAAGCCATTTATGAAAATCCCACAGCCAATATCATCCTCAATAGGGAAAAACTGAGAGCTTTCCCTCTGAGATAAGGAACACGACAGGGATGTCCACTCTCACTGCTGTTGTTTAACATACTGTTGGAAGTTCTAGCATCAGCAGTCAGGCAACACAAGGAAATCAAAGGCATCAAAATTGGCAAAGATGAAGTCAAGCTTTCACTTTTTGCTGATGACATGATATTATACATGGAAAACCAAATAGACTCCACCAAAAGTCTGCTAGAACTGATACATGAATTCAGCAAAGTCTCAGGATACAAAATTAATGTACAGAAATTAGTTGCATTCTTATACACTAATAATGAAGCAACAGAAAGACAAATAAAGAAACTGATCCCATTCACAATTGCACCAAGAATCATACAATACTCAGGAATAAACCTAACCAAAGATGTAAAAGATCTGTATGCTGAAAACTATAGAAGGCTTATGAAGGAAATTGAAGAAGATACAAAGAAATGGAAAAACATTCCCTGTTCATGGGTTGGAAGAATAAATATTGTTAAAATGTCAATACTACCCAAAGCAATCTACCCATTCAATGCAATCCCAATCAAAATTGCACCAGCATTGTTCTCGAAGCTAGAACAAGCAAACCTAATATTTGAATGGAACCACAAGAGAACCACTTTTAAACTCAATAGTTTTCTAAGTATCACCTGTGGTGTTTTGTTTAAAAAGCACTAAGGTCATGTTATTCTTTTAGAAATTTACCTTGCTTTAGTCATTCCAGTTATATGTGATCTAGGTAGTTCAAGAATGAAGTCAGGAAACTTTATTAGATTGTTTTAATTAGATACAGTTGATTCTTTGAATTGCCATCTAATTTAACCCTGTATTCTGAGTCACACATTTGTAACGAATTTCACTTCCATGAAGAATGAGAATTAATGCATCAGGTGTGGGTATTTTAGTTCTGGTTGTTTACTGCAAACTCAATGACAGACAGTAGAACTGGAAGCATGCTGCTAATCTTTGAAACTGGTCCTTGATGTCCTGTACGAGTAAGATTTCTAGTGAACTTTGTATCCTGACATTTATTTTTTCCAGAACTTATTAATGCCCTCGTTTTCCTTTTTAACATTAGCTTTAGCAAATAGATTTTAAGTAATAACTTTTGAGATTTGTTTTTGAAAATTCTAAGGTAAAAGATTAAATATTATTCCAAGTTAGTCTTTCCAAGAATGAGGTAAGTAAATATGACTACCTTTTATGGAAGGGGTGAAGTGGGGTAGGGTGTGGAGTAAAATAGAAATTTTTAAAATGCAGAAAAAACACCTAGGCTTGGGGCACCACATTTATAGAATTACCAAATAAATTTATTTTCATTCTTAATCCAAGTGTATCAATGAGGAAGGTAGGCTGAAAAAGAAGGAAGGGATAGAAACAGTCTTATTTTTTCTTTCTTTCTTTCTTTCTTTCTTTCTTTCTTTCTTTCTTTCTTTCTTTCTTTCTTTTTTTTAAAAACTCAGATTGACAGTGTAAATTGTCCTGAAATCACTGGGTAATTACACAACCTTCTGCATGGCCCTGGAGCAGCAATCTTGATACTACATAATTAATAATGTTCTCTTCAAAGTATGAGCGATAATCCCTTGATTGAATGCTCCAGATTCATTACATTACTAAATAAAACGAAACAATAATTAGAACAATATGCAAGGTAAGGGAGGTCCATATCATTATGTGTTTGTATGCAGGGAAGCAGAAGAATTAACCAAATGAAATGTGAAATTATTATGGATAATTGTAGGCATATGGAGATGATCAGCTTGCTTGCAATCAGAATTTTGTAAAGGAACAATACGTGTGCTTATCTTTCCTTGAAGATGCCATGTAAATCTGGGGTTGTAACTGAGCCCTAGTAAGTATCTAGAATTACAGTAAAATCTTTTCTCTTTTTAGAGGTCTGTGAGAGGTGCCTTTGAAACTTGGAACATTTCTTTTTAGTTAAACTCTGTTCCCACTTCCCCTTGTGAAAATTGGATTTTCTCTTCTTTTCACTCCCATATGTCTTCTTGAAAATTTTCAGACAATATTGTTTTAATATGGCCTTATTTTATCCTCATCCCCGGAAATACCTTATAACTGCTTTATATTTTATTCTTTGTGATCTCTCCTCACACTTATTACGATGGGCCACACATATTTTGTCTTCAGTAAGTGCTTGATAATGCATGAATTCAATCAAAGGGAAAACATTGTTAAAGATACATAATGAAAATAAAACTCTGGGTCCTTGTTCCTAAGGATAATGATTGAAAATTAAACAAGTTATTTCCCTAATGTAAAATATAAATACGACTTTTATTGATCCATTTGATAGGTAGTCAGTAATTATAGGAGGTGGATAAGGCACTATGAAAAAATCCAATGCATGGTGAATGAATAGCTAACACATGTGACATCAGAATAGGAATTCTTTTAGTACTAATCACCTATCAAGCTCCAGTTTCATGTTCTCAACTGCTAGTGGCACATCTTAATCACCCATGAAAGAAATGTTTGTTAATTATATACTTTTATAGAACTCTGCTGAATATTTTCAGAATTCAAATGAAAGAGGATTAGCACACATGGCCATGCAAGTTGTACATTGCCCAACTGTAGGAAGGGAGAGATGGATTTATTTATACATAGAATTGGTTTAACTTCTTTCTGAAAAGTTTGGTGGAGTTCACCAGTGAACCCATCAGGGCTTTGACTTTCTCTTTCAGAAGCTCATTAATTATTCATTCAAATTCCTAAACACACTACTTTTCTTTAGAGATACAACTAACTGAATCTTTAATGGCCGAGCAAAAGTTAAGGAGTACTCCATTTTATCTTTTAAAGAATCCCACCTGCCATGACACACATTTTATTGGCTAAAGTATACGGTCATACTCAAGTTCAGGAAGGAGTGAAGGGATAATCCTATTATATGCCAACTATGTTCCTGGAAGAAATGAAAGTATAAGATTGGTGAGAAGGTCTAACAAAACCACACCATTACTAACTTGAATGATCATGAAAACTTTCCCATGACATTTGAGCATTTTAAAAAATAGCTAGAAGTGCACACAAAAAAGCAATTACAAGGAATGCAAAGAACCCAGAAACTATGTAAATAAGATGAATTCAAAGAACTCAAAGTGAGTTCAAACCACCAATATGAGATGCTATCACCACATGCCACAGAGCCTATATGGTTATCTTCCCCCTTTTCAATCTAAGATTATCAGACTTGAAAATTTGGAGCTATTTGAGAAGCACCACTAACATTTACAATCATTGCTTCTGTGTTGTTTTAATACCTTCTTCAATAGTTTCCCTGAATCCAATATTACCCTTCTCAAATATATTCACTAATGTTATTTTTCAACAATGTTTTTGACACTCCCATGCTGAAGAATAATAATTACTCTTGTTTTTCTTTTGAGTCAATTGCTTAGTCTATGTCAAAGAGCTTCAGTATGTTGATTATTTAAACTTTAAATTTATTTATGCACCATTTTTTACACCCAAGGAGTTGATTTCCTTATTTTAGCCACAAAACGTGTTCATTAATAGCTCTTTTATAAAGTCCTTCATCTGGAATACCCATTTTTCCTCTTATTAGCCCAGGAAGCAATCCCATTCATATACTATCCATAAATAATGCCCATATTGCTCTAACATATTTCCTTTTAGTTCTATAAACAATAACAAAGAAACAAAAGGGACTTTAATGAATTAATATACATTAGACAATTACAAATGTTATTTTTGATATAAATATTTATATTTTTATTTGAGAAAAGGGAAAACTGAAGCTTAGAATCTGAGCAAATACCCCCAAATTATAGAGGTAATATAGCATATAGCTGGTATTTAATTCCAGACCCCTGCAATGTCCAAACTTGATTAAACACTATCACACTTCCCGAATTCTTTTAAAGGGTATGGTCAGTTATTTTACCTATATGTAGAATCCTATTTTCCTCTAAATCATTTTATGTGCAAATATTTTCTTCTCAAGTAGATTACAAGCATTTCAAAGCCAGGGACATATTTTTCAATTGCTTTGGGTCCCCACTCCACTGAGCACTGTGGAAATCTATGAAGACCTACCAAATGAGAGAAACAAAGCCTCTTTATTTTGCGCTTACTGTAGTAAGGAATTCAGCCACTATCACTTGAGTGCTGACAGACTCAAAGAGGAATGGGAAAGCTTTACAGTGGAAAAAAAGGGAAGACTTCAGTATACCCTGATTGGAGTCTGTTGGCATTGGGAAGATATAAGTGGGCGATGAGATGTGGGGCATACTGTATGATTGTTTAGGGATGTATATTTGTCTATTTATAGTTGATCCCAACTTAAAAGCAGGGACCAAAATTAGGGAACCTTTCAGTTATTAATCAAGTCTTGGCCTTTTGGAGCTGATTGTTATTATTTAGCATAGTGGTTTGTCACTAGAGATAAAAGTCTGCCGTTGGTTGCTTATTATAAATAAAGGGCTGGTTGTGTGGCAGATTGCTGCAGTTTGTAGGTCAGAGTTCTATTCTTATATTTGGTCAATCCATCATCTATTCACATGTTCGGTTTCTCAGCACTATGTTGAACAATTGAGACCTATCAGAAAACACTCAATAATTTTAATTTGGCTATGCTATGGGGAAGATTAAATGAACCAATGATATTGTGTAGGTTTTTGTGTTCATAGGTGAGGTGGCCTTATTCTATCCCTGACTTTTAATGTGCTGGCCACAGAATCGATCACATATGCCTTCTAGATTGTTTCCTACCTCTTTGAGAAAATAAGAAATCTCTTCTGTGAGGAAAGTAGCTATGATGGTCTTAAAAGTTCAATTTTGATGTTGAACTACCTGAATTCCAGTCTTGATCCTGAATCTTACATGTCATATTATTTGAAATTAATGACTGAATATCTTTGAACCTCCATTTCTTTATCAGTACATTAGAGAGTATGATATTAATTAGTTCACAGGACTGTTGTAAGAAATAGGGGTAAATTAAAATTTTTAAACCCCCAAGTACTGACCTGCTTATCGAATTTCCTCATATGCAATTCAAAATGAAAGTATTTCTAAACCATAAACTAATTGGAGAAAAGTCCAAAATTTTTATTTTCCTATGAAAAGTAATTATACGCTACTATAAAAACCTTAAATAACAAATTATTTCCTCATAGTTCATAGGACTGTTGTAAGAAATAGGGGTAAATTAAAAATTTTAAACCCCCAGGTACTGACCTGCTTATTGAATTTCCTCATATGCAATTCAAAATGAAAGTATTTCTAAACCATAAACTAATTGGAGAAAAGTCCAAAATTTGTATTTTCCTATGAAAAGTAATTATACGCTACTATAAAAACCTTAAATAACAAATTATTTCCTCATTATCTTTTGGGAGGGGGTTATTCAGTCCCTGCTGGTGCCCTAAACACATGATAACTGTACCTATAATACAGTCCAGTGCTGGTGGGGGTTAAAATAAACCTTACATATAAAACACTTAGCAATAAAGAAGTCTTTAAAAAAAAAAATGTTTACCCATTTAGTTTGAGAGATAGTGTGTGTGCAGAGGAGGGGCGGAGAGACAGGGAGAGAATCCTAAGCAGGAACTGAACTGTCAGCAAAGAGCCCAACATGGGGCTTGATCTCATGAACCACAAAATCATGATCTGAGCTGAAATCAAAAGTCAGATGCCTAAACAACTGAGCCACCCAGTCCCCCCTCAATAAAGAACTCTTAATATTATGATAATTTCAGTTTATGTTTTGAGGTTTCATGTAATCTTATAATGATAGCAATGAATACATATATAAGCAAATATGATAGGTGTGTATATATATATATATGCATATATATATATATATATATGTATAGTGTTCAAATGGAGTTCTACTTTCTAAAGGTTTTCAGAAAAATTCTCATGTTAACACATAAAATAAAGTTCCTGTTAAAATTGTAAAATTGGGAGAAAAAAATGCTGTTTTTAAATCAAAAGAACTCTTAGAGTCACCAAGAAATGGAAAAGAACTCATGACATTCTTAAGGGTCAAGTCTGTCTTGAACTGCTTTTAAAAAATGTAAAAAAAAAAAATTTTTTTTGCTTTTAACTTGAAAACTTGAAGACCTCAGTTAAAGATGTAAGGGTTATTTTATAAATGTAGAATAATAAGCCATAATGATGATGTGCAGAGTAACTAAAACACACATTACCCTGCACAAGAAGGAATTCATAGCGGAACAAATGGGAAAGTTATAATTTTAGAATGATCAAATACATGCACCTTTAAAGTAATTTATTTCAAAAAGAAATTTATTTTGCTATATTTTCTCAATAGGTGAAAGTTTTAGATTTTTAGGAAGAATGCATAGTGTATTTTTTGTTTTCTCTTTTTTTTCCAGCAAAGCCGTTTTGTTTTAACACTCATTTAAATAAATTTATCCTCTTTTGTATGTTTTCATTAATTCTTACTCTAATTCTTCAATCAGTCATCCATTGTAAATAAATAATATTGAGTACCTTTACTATATGCTAGCCACCGGGATAAGTACTTGAGATACAATGTTTGATATGATGGGCATGATGTCTACTCTCCAGAATAATGATTTAAATAAGAAATTAGAATGTCATGTGATCGGGACTATGATGAAGAAAGTTCCATGTGTGGTGAACTACATAAGAGAAAACACTAATACAAACTTGAATATATGTGGGTGGAGATCTGGGGATGGAAAGGGGTCTGGGGTCGAATGCTTCCTGGAGTTAACACTTTCAGTGAGATTTAAAGACAGATATGAAAGCTGGAGGGAATAGTGTTCCAGATTTAGGAGAAAAAAAAAAGTGGAAAGACCCAAAGGTAAATGAGAGCAAAGAGGCAAGTGGTAAGAAGAATGAAATTTAGAAGTTTATTAAAAATCAATTTGCACAGGGCCCTGTATGACATTTAATTGGCTTTGAATTTTATTCTGTGGTCAAGGGGCAGCTTTTAAGGTACTTCATTAAAGTCTTTCAATTAAATGTTTAATTGATTTTGTAAAAATTTTATATACCTATAAGTTATTTCAAGTTTTCGAAGTAGTTAATAGGAATTAGGTAGACTTTTTTTTTCTTTTTTGTTTTTGTTTTGTTTTAGCCATTTAAAATATTATTTAAAAATATATGACTTTGTATATAGCTTATAAAATATTAAGTGGATTAGATAACACAACTTCAAAAGAGATTTTGTTCTATTTTTGTTTTGAAAGCTTTCTAACAGTAGGTCTTTGGGGACTGGAAGGACTAAAGTTGCTGTGAGTGTTCAATAATTACTAGGACATTTCAGGTCAGGTCACTGATATATGTTTCCAAATACTATATGCTAAATATTGATACAAATTCTGACATATAATTCCAAGAGTACCAGGTGGACTAAGTTCAAGATTTGATGTAGTCTATTGCATCAGTGATCAAATTAGAAGATAAAGCTGGCCTTTGGCAGGGATAGAACAGTCTGTTAGTTCGATTTGGGGGCCAGAGAATGTGCAAGCCTTAAAATATCCTTTATTGAAATGCTATGAAATCTGAAATACTTACTGCTGGTGTCCTTTTTTTTTTTTTTTTTTTTTTTTTTTGAAAGTCAAATGGAAGTATCTTACCTATGTGGAAAAATGTATGACACCAGGATTGCTATTCCCATAACATACCTCCACTTGTAACATGTAACGGGTGGTGCCGGTTGAAAGCAAACACCAGAAGTAACAAGGGAATCCTAAAATTCATGAAGGAGTTAGGAGGTCAACTTTAGAATATAGTATGCTATAATGATATTTATCTCAGGGGTATTGATAAATCATATGTATTTTCAGCGTCAGAGTAAGTTCAAATGCTACATTTATGTTAAATTCTGTGTCCAGGTAATTTAAAACATACAACTGAGAATCAAGGTTCATTAAATGTGGGAAGACTAGTCTTCCAGCTCCACTGTTAGCAGAAGATTTTCAGAACGTTGTATCTGAAAGTAACAACCTCTGGAAAAAGTAAGATAAAGCAATATTTGGAAGGGTTATTTAGGAGAAATGAAGAATGTCATCTCTGAGGATTTGTGCGTCCTTTGACAAGATCTCCACCAAAAGAAGATTTGGAAAGAAAGTGATTGGTTTATTTTTCCTCAACCTGTCTCCCATTTTGGTTTTTAAAGATCTGAATCAAAGCATACATTTGAATAGAACTATTAGGATATTCATTGCTGAATCTGAATATTCTGCATATGTTCCATAGTTATTTAGTAACTTTACTTTCACACGAGGGAAGGCCTATATCATCGAGTTCTGAAGTTTTGCAGTATTTTTAATTTTTTGAGAACAATGTGTGTGTATGCATATCTCAAACTTCTACAGACACACGAGCAGTTGTCTTGAGAAGAGATATGATGACCTAGAAAATATAGCTCTTTAAAAACCTGATTGGCATTGCTTTCCTCTTTGATCTTGTTTTGAATTAATGGGACACTGTGGCAAAATCAAATTATAAAAAATTTTGCTTACAATTAATTAAAACTGAAGAAATTAGAATGTCTGTTTCTGCTAGACACGTTCAACAACAACACATTTCCATGCTACTTAGGGTGGGGAGGAATTGAAACTGTCTACGAATGCTTTATTAAATGCTTATTAAGTACATAGATTGCCTTAGAGGGATTAGGCTATCATTAGTCCACCACACTGTAGAGTATCTCATCCCAGTAGCTAGCCTGCTAAACAACAGCAAGGCCCAGAGTCCTTTGGGTTGATAAGAAAGGGCAGGGAATGGTATTTGAGTTATGGGGACTTCAGAGGGCAAATCTCAAAACAGAAATGTAACAGATTTTGTTGGTGGAACTGTTATCAGTGGAGGGTATTGAAGATAGAGAAAGGGCAAGGAGGCAAAGGTCACCTGCAGTGGCAACTGCCTATTGTTATTTTCTCTTTGTTTTGTGAAAGTACTTATTTACTCATGAATCAGGATCTAGTATTTCTCTTTGGAACAATCTGGGTTAATCCCATTAGCCTTTCCCAATCTGCTTTCTGTTACATACGCGTACTCTTTTTCATTCATCCGGATGTTCATTCATTTCATTTTCCCAATGCCAGCCATCCATGGAGGGCTTACTGTGGAGGTAATGCAAACATTTACAGAAAAGCAGTTTTTCCTAGAACAAATTTCAATTTCATAATGTTGCCAAATAACTCTGTAGGGTGTAGAATTATTATTTATGCAGAATACTAAACCTGACTCTATTTTCTGGTCCACAAGATAAAAATAAACAAACAAACAAACATGGATTCTTTGAATTCCAGACCCCTGGATATAGTCTAAGGGTTGGCATTTAGTTATGTTTAGAAAATAACTTTAATTAAGAAACAATTTCCAGCATTATAAAAATGTTTCCTTCAGTTTTTTCACAAGGCTTCTGGTTGATCCTGATTATGGTAATGAAAGACCAATTGATCAACTATTCTTTATTAGTATTTACTCATACTATTTTTGTGACCTTATAATCTTAATTAAAACTTTTTAAAATTAAAAGCAGGACCAGGTCAGACCAGTAATTTCATTTAACAATTCTCTTTGTGACCAAATCAAAATAATGTTCTGTTATCGTCTGCAATAATCCTCTGCAACCTATGAAACTGGGGACTTGGAACATTCTACTTGGAACATTCCTTTCTATTAACTTCCATACACTAGCATGTATTTTTTACATATTCTTAAATTCCTTTCTAGTCTTCCTTTTCCCATGTTTGACATAAAATTCAGTTATTTCTTAATATTCTCTTATGAGCCCTATTCTAATATTTTCTTATGTTGTCTCTCTGTGGGTCTAACCTACTCTAGCTGCTTTTATTTGGCTGATGTGTGTGTGCAGATGATGATGAATCACAAATTTTCATGCTTAATGCACTCCTGAACTTGTATATACAATTTATCGTTAAACCTCTCCACTGAAAGATCTTATAAAGACCTCAAACTGAACTTATCCAAAATCAAATGCATTTTCTCCCTGTTTTTCAACCCATCTTCTTCCATTATTCTCTATTTTGTCCTCTCAAATCCTCAGATGTTCCTTGATTTCTTTCTTTCTTTTTTTTTTTCCACTGAGGCATAATTAGCATACAATGTTCTATTAGTTTCAGGTGTACAACATATTGATTCGACAATTCTATACATAATACTACAATAAGTGTAGTCACCATCTGTCACCATACAAATGTTATTACTGTCTTATCAATTATGTTCTCTATGTTCTATTTTCAATTTCTGTGACTTACTGACTTTATATATGGAAGTTTGTACATACTTAATCCCCTTTATTTCACCCACATCCCCACTTAACTCCCCTCTGACAGCCGCCAGATGATTCTCTATATTTAAGTGTCTGTTTTTGTTTTTTTGCTTGTTCATTTGTTTTGTTTTGTTTTTTTAGATTCCACATTTAAATGAGATCATGTGGAATTTGTCTTTATATTACTTATTTCACTTAGCACAACACCCTCTAGTTTCAACCATGTTGTTGCAAATGGCATGATCTCCATCTCTGTGACTGATATTCTATTATGTGTATTTGTATGTGTGTGTGTGTTCACATGTGTATAAATATATACCCCACATTTTATTTATTGATCTATTGATGAATATGTGTGTGTGTAAATATATGCACTACTTTTTCTTTATCAATTCATCTATTGATGGAAACAGGTTGCTTCCACATCTTGTCTATTGTAAATAATACTGCAATAAGCATAGGAATGCACATGTCTTCTTGAATTCTTGTTTTTGTTTTCTTTGGTTAAACACCCAGTAGTGGTATTACTGAATCATATGGTATTTCTATTTTTAATTTTGTGATGAAATTCTACAATTTTCCACAGTGGTTGGCACCAATTTACCTTCCCACCAATAGGACATAAGAGTTTCCTTTTATCCACATCCTTGCTAACATTTGTTAGTTTTTATCTTTTTGATACTAGCCTTTCTTTTTGATGTGGGGTGATATTTCATTTTGGTTTTGATTTACATTTCCTTAATTATTAGTAATGTTGAACATCTTTTCACATGTCGATTGGTCATTTGTATGTCTCTGGGAAAAGGTCTATTCAGGTTCTCTGCCCCCTTTTGAATTGGATTCCTTACTTCTTTATTGTTGAATTGTATAAGTTCTTTATATATTCTAGACATTAGTCCCTTATCAGATACATCATTTTCAAATGTCTTCTCCCATTCACCAGACTGTCTTTTGTTAATGATTTTCTTTGTTGTGCAAAAGCTTTTTATTTTGGTATAGTGTCAAGAGTTTATTTTTGTTTTTTTTTTTTTTTTTTTCTTTGCCTCAAGAGACCTATGCATAAAAATGTTGCTAAAGGCAATGTTCAAGAGATTACTACCTATAATTTCTTTTAAGAAATTTATGGTTTCAGGTCTCACATATAAGTCTTTAATCCATTTTGAGTTTATTTTTGTGTATGGTGCAAGAAAGCGGTCCAGCTTTATTCCTTTGCAAGTATCTGTCTAGTTTTCAGCACAGCAAAGGAAACAATAGGCAATGGGAGAAGATAAAGGCAATGGGAGAAGGCAATGAGAGAAGATAAAGATGTGGTATGTGTGTATACACACACAATCACACACACACTGGACTATTACTCAGCCATAAAAAGTGAAATCTTGCCATTTGCAACAACATGGATAGAGTTAGAGTGTATTCTAAGCAAAATAAGTCAGAAAAAAATGAATAGCATGTGATTTCTCTCATATGTGGAATTTAAGAAATAAAACAGATGAACATAGGAGTAAAAAGAGAAAAAAAGAAAAAAGAGGTGAACCACAAAACAGACTATTTAACTGTAGAAAGCAAACTGAGGTTCGCTATTGGCTAGGTGGGGGGAGGGGCGGGAATGGTCTAAATGGGTGGTGGGTATTAAAGGGAGCCCTTGTTGGGAAGAGCACTGGGTGTTGTATGTAAGTGATGCATCACAAAATTTTAGTACTGAAACTAATATTACACTTTATGTTAACAAAAACAATAATAAACTTAGTGTAAACTACCTCATAAAAAATAAAAATAAATAAATTTGAATTAAAAAGCATTGAATTAGGAACACCTGGATGGCTCAGTCAGTAGTGCATCTGACTCTTGGTTTGGCTTCGGTCATGATCTCACAGTTCATGGGTTCAAGTCCCACATTAGGTTCCATGCTCTCAGCACAGAGACTGATTTGGATTCTCTCTCTCTCTCTCTCTCTCTCTCTCTCTCTGCCCCTCTCCAACTCGCTCTTTCAAAATAAATAAACTTAAAAAATTAAACAAAAACATTGAATCTCTAGATTGTTTTGGTAGAATGGACATTCAAAAAATATTAATTATTACAATTCATGAACATGGTACACCTTTCTATTTATGTTGTTTTTAATTTCTTTAACCAGTAACTTAAAGTTTGCAGAGTGTATGTTTTTCATCACTGTCGTGGATTCTGGGTCTAAAGTTCTCTCTTGTCTAGCAAGAGAGTGGGATGCAGGATGAAAAGCGAGAGATGGCTAATGTCTGGGAAAAGACAAGAGCCCCAAATAAGGGTCCTTGCCCCGTATTTATTAAGATCAGGAAGCTTACAAACATGATGGGTGTGCACAAAGAGACAAACTGTGAACATTAACTTGGGGACGTGAGGGAAAAGGGGAAGTTTGAAGATATACAGTGTTTGGGGTTTGGGTCAATGTAAAACAAAATCCTGGTGCTGGGCAGATGGGCAGATGGTTGTTAACAGGTAGACAGGAGGCGCTGTGCCTGTTTATCTTTGCTAGCCTAGGGGGTGAGACACGGGAAATAACTTCACGGTTAATAGGGCACCTTTTCTTTTATTAACCATCTCCATTCTGGGCTGGTTTGCCTGCAGCGCAGCAGTGCGTAATCCAATTCACCAATTTACCTAACCTGGCCCTATCCTCCTGTGAAAGCAGCTTTTCTGCTGTAGTACTAAATTAGGGGTGCTTCCACCCTGAATATCTAGTCTTGTTCATTTCATATACCTATGTATTGGGCACTTTTGCACCTGTTCCTATTTTAGGCCTTTGCCTCTCCCTCTCTATTCTGGGGGCTTTGCACCCCCTCTCTATTTTGGGGTGACTTTGCACCTCCCTATTCTCAGAGTGCCTTCGCACCCCCCCTATTCTTGGGGTTCCAATCTGGTTTACCCAAACTCGGGTGTGAGCATTTTATGACTTTGTATTTCTTTATGCCTTGTTAATCCATTGGTGTAATCTGGAGGGATTCCTAAGCTTATCCCCCACACATCACCTTGGTTAAATTTATTCCTAGGTATTTTCTTTTTGGTGTGATTGTAAATAGAACTTCTTTCTTAATTTCTCTTTTTGGTACTTTGTTTTTAGTATACAGAAATGCAACGGATTTCTGTATATTAATTTCATATCCTGCAGCTACACTGAATTTATTTATCAGTTCTAATAGATTTTTGGTGGAGCCTTTAGGGTTTTCTATATATCATATACTGTTATCTGTAAATAGTGACAGTTTTACTTTACTTTTGTTTATTGTTTTTTATTTATTTTTCTTTTCTAATTGCTGCATCTAGGAATTCTAGTACTATGTTGAATAAAAATGAGATTGGACGTTCTTTTCTTGTTCCTGATCTTAGAGGGAAACCTTTCAGTTTCTCACCATTGAGTGTGATGTCAGCTATGGATTTATCATTTGTGGCCTTTATTATGTTGATGTATGTTCTCTCTAAACTCACTATGTTGAGAGTTCTTATCATGAATAAATGTTGGATTTTCTCAAATACTTTTCCTGTGTGTACTGAGATAATTACATGTTTTTTTATATTTAATTTTGTAAATATAACATATCACACTGGTTAATTTGCAAATATTGACCCCCCCATTACATCCTGGAATGAATCCTATTTGACTGTGAATTATTTTTTCAATATATTGTTGAATTTTGTTTGCTAATATTTTGTTGAAGATTTTTGCTTTGTTCATCAGAAATATCAGCCTTTAGTTTCTTTTTCTGTGGTGTGTTTATCAGGTTTTGGGATCAGGGAAATCATGACCTGTTAGAATGAATTTGTATGGAAAAGTTTTGGAATTTTTTGTAATGGTTTGAGAAGAGTAAGTATTAACTGTTCTTGGAATGTTTGACCAAGTTTGGTCATGAAGTCATCTATTGTTTGTTGGGAGATTTTAAAAGATCAATTTCACTCCTAGTGATCAGTCCGTTAACATTTTTATTTCTTCCTGATTCAGTTTCAGAAGATGGTATGTTTCTAGAAATTTATCAGTTTCTTATAGGTTGTTCAATTTGTTAGCATTTAATTTTTCATAATATTCTCTTATAAACTTTTTCTAAAAATTTTTATTCATTTTTGAGAGAGAGGGAGGGAGGGAGCGAGCGAGCGCACAGGCAGGAGAGGGACAGAGAAAGAGTGTGACACAGAATCCAAAGCAGGCTCCATGCTCTGAGCTGTCAGCCCAGAGCCCAATGCGGGGTTCAAACCCACAAACTGGGAGATGATGAACTGAGCTAAAGTGGGATGCTTAACTGACTGAGCCACCCAGGTGTCCCATAATATTTTTATAATCCTTTGTATTTTTGTGGTATCTGTTATTTCTTCTCTTTCATTTCTGATTTTAAGTTCTGTCTCTCTTTCTGTCTCTTTTTTTTGATAAATCTAGCTAAAAGTTCCTCAATTTTGTTTAAATTTTCAAAAAACACCTCCGGTTTTATCTTTTCTATTTTTGTCTCGATTTCGTTTATTTCTGCTTAATCTTTATTATTTACATCCTTCTTCCAGTTTCATGTTTGTTTTTTTTTTTCCTTTATAGTTCCTTTAGTGTAAGGTTATGTTGTTTATTTGAGGGTTTTTTTGTTTTCTTTTGTTTTGTTTTTTGATATAGATCTGTATTGCTGTAAAGTTCCCTCTTAGAACTGGTTTGCTGCGTCCCAAAGATTTTGGGCCATTAGAGTTTTATTTTTATTTCTGTACATGAAATTTTTTATTTCTTCTTTGTTTTCCTAGTTGACTCGTTCATTGTTTACCAACATGTTGTTTAGTCTCTGTGTATTTGTGTTATTTCCAGTTTTTTCTTGGAATTGCTTCCTAATTTTGTATCTTTTTTTTGTCAGAAAATGTGTCTCATATGGTTTCAATTTTATTTAATTTATTCAGACATGCTTTGTGACCTGGTGTGTGATCCATTCTAGAGAGTGTTGTATGTGGACTTGAAAAGAATGTGTATTATTCTGCTTTTGGATAGGATGTTCAGCACATTTCTGTTAGTTCTATCTAGTCTAATGTAACCTTCAAAGCCACTGTTTCCATGTTGATTTTCTATATAATCTATCCATTGATGCAAATGGGGTGTTAAGGTCCTTTGCTACTGCTGTATTGCTATCAATTTCTTCTTTTATGTTTGTTAATAGTTGCTTTATGTATTTAATTGCTTCTATATTGGATACATAGATATTTACAATTTTTATATATTTTTAGTAGATTGATTCCTTTTATCATGATGCACGGCCCTTCTTTGTCTCTTGTACAGTCTTTGTTTTAAAGTCTATTTTATCTGATTTAAGTATTCCTACTGTGGCTTTTTCTTCACTTCCATTTGCATGGAATGTCTTTTTATCCATCCCTTTACTTTCAGTTTCTGTGTGTTTTTAGGTGAAGTGAGTCTCTTGTAGGCAGAATATAGATGGGTCTTTTTTTTTTTTTTCTAATCTATTTATTCACCCTTCCTTCTTTTGATTGGAGCATTGAGTTCAGTTACATTTAAAGTAATTACTGATAGGTATGTACTTAGTGACATTTTGTTAATTGTTTTCTTGTTGTTTTGTAGTTCTTTTCTGTTTCTATTTCTCTTGCTCTCTTCCTTATGGTTTGATGACTTTCTTTAGTGTTATGCTTGGATTCTTTTCTCTTTATTTTTTGTGTCTCCACTGTAGGTTTTTGATATGTGGTGACCACTAGGTTCATATGGAACATCTTATGTGTGTAACAGCCTATATTAAGCTGATGGTCATTTACGTCTGAACACATTCTAAATGCACTAAGGTTTTACTCTTTCCTTCACATTTTATGTATATGTCATATTTTATATCTTTTTATTTTGTGTATCCCTTAACTAATTTTTATATATGTAACTTATTTTACTATTTTTGTATTTTAATCTTCCTACTAGCCTTATAAGTGATTAATCTAGTACTTTACTATATGTTTACTTTCACCTCTGAAACATTTTTCCCCAATAATTTTCTTTTAGTTATGACCTTTTCTTTCCACTCAAAGAATTTTCTTTTTTTTTTAATTTTTTTAACGTTTATTTATTTTTGAGACAGAGACAGAGCATGAACGGGGGAGGGTCAGAGAGAGGGAGACACAGAATCTGAAACAGGCTCCAGCCTCTGAGCTGTCAGCACAGAGCCCGACGCGGGGCTCGAACTCATGGACCACGAGATCGTGACCTGAGCTGAAGTCGGACGCTCAACCGACTGAGCCACCCAGGTGCCCCAATTTTTTTTTAATTGTTTTTAACATTTATTTATTTTTGAGACAGAGCATGAATGGGGGAGGGCAAAGAATTTTCTTTAACATTTCTTGTAACGCTGGTTAGTGCTGATAAATTCCTTTTAACTCTGGGAAACTTTTATCTCTTTCTATTCTGAATTACAACCTTGCAGGATAAAGTATTCTTGGTTGTAGTCTTTTTGGTTTTTTTTTTTTGCTTTCACCACTTTGAATATACCATTCCACTCTCACCTGGCCTGCAAAGTTTCTGCTGAAAAATCCATCTGATAGCCTTATGGAGTTCTCAATTTACATAACTGTTTTCATTTCTCTTGTTGCTTTTAAAATTCTCTTTATCATTACTTTTTGACATTTTAATTATTGTGTCTTAGTGTGAATCTCCTTGGGTTAACCATGGTAGGGTCTCTCTGCATTTCCTGGACCTCGATGTCTCCTTCCCCAGATTAGGAAGGATTCTTCAATTTTTCTTACCCCTTATTTCTCTCTTCTTTTGGGGGATTTCTGTAATGTAAATCTTATTATTCTTGATAATGTCTCTGAGTTCCTATAACTTCTTCTCATTTTATATTTATTATTGTTATTATTATTATTCAGCTTTGATCTTCCCGTTACCCTGTCTTCCAGTTGGTTGATCTGTCTTTCCA
The DNA here is from genome assembly GCF_018350215.1 of Panthera leo. Classification (NCBI taxonomy): domain Eukaryota; kingdom Metazoa; phylum Chordata; class Mammalia; order Carnivora; family Felidae; genus Panthera; species Panthera leo. The sequence goes on from NC_056682.1 coordinate 179,854,700, forward strand.
CATCCTCTAATCTGCTATCAATTACTCTAGTATTTGTTTCATTCAGTTATTGTCTTTAGCTCTGACTTGTTCTTTTTATGTTTTCTGTTTCTTTGTTGAGGTTCTCATGGAGTTCATCTACTCTTTTCTCAAGCCCAGCTAGGATCTTTATGACCATTACTGTGAATTCTTTAGTAGGCATATTGCTTATCTCTGTTTCATTTCACTTGACTCTTTTGTTCTGGTTTTGTCTTGTTCCTTTACTTGGGACCTATTCCTCTCTCTCCATTTTGTCTGTGTTTTGTTTCTGTGTACATCTCCTGTTCTTAAAAGTAGTGGCCTTGTGTAGAGGAGTTCCTGTGGTGCCCTGTGTCACAGTCCCCCGTGGCCACCAGTTACTCCACACGTGTCTCCCGTGTGGACTTCATGTGCCCTAATGATGTGGCTGAGCCCCATTTGCCTTCAGCCCACGTGGCTGCAATGACCTGCTTTGCCTGCTGTGTGTGGACTAGGCAGGTGTTGTTTCTCGTGCTGTTGAGAGGCCTGTGTGAGGCCACCGTGAGCCCATAGGTGGGTAGAGTCATGGGTCAGACTAAATGTCTGCAGTTAGCCTCCCTGCCCCACTTTCAGCTTTGCCAGATGTCAGGGCTTGCTCTCTGAGAAGCGGGCCGAAAGGATTGGCTGGTGGAACTGCAGGTGCACCGGTGTGAAGTGTTGTCTTTGCCTCCTGCCAGGGAAGGAGTTACTTTGGGTCAGCGCTGGTCCCTGCCAGGGCTTTTTTCAGGCTATGGGGAGGCAGGAGCCACCTTGGAGGGATGCCTGCGGAAGCGGGCAGGTTGGGTGGGGCAGGTCCACAGAGGAAAGGGGGGGGTGAGGCCCACCACAGTGCTGGCAAAACACATGGAGAGTATTGGTCTTGACTTCTCAAAGTGTCTGGCTATCTAGGCTGGGGGGAGGAGAAAAGAAATGAGACCCACCAGCACTTTCGTTCCTTGGGAAATCTCTTGGAGATCACCTCTCCTGAAGTGCACCTTGTGAGGTTAGTAAATAAATCTTCACACATACCTCGTATGCTTTTTGAGTTCCTGCTCCTGTGCTGTGTCTCCCTGATTTATTTATTATGATGGCTTTTTTAAGGGCAAGGACTCAGTTTCCCATCACCCTCAGGCTCTCTCAGAGTCAGGCCTCTTGAATTTTTACAGTAGCTGGAGCTAAACTTTTAAAGTAGCTGGGGCTAAATTAGCCCCACTAATTTTAAAAGCTCCTGAGGGGAAGCCTCACTGGTTTCCACAGCCAGACGTTATGGGAGTTCATCTTTTGGGTCCAGGTCCTGGGTGTCCGGTGTGGGATCTGATCCTCTCACATCTCTCTGCTTCTTTGCCCCTCTCATTAACGATTGGTCTTGCCAGGGGTTAGGTTCCCAACTTCATCTCTACCCCTCTTACCCTTAATGAGCAATTGTTCAAGGTCTATCCTGTCCTGTTTTCAGTTAGTTGCATAAATGTCACTATTACATCAGTGTGTTTGTGGGATCAGGTGACCTCAGGATCCCCCCACACCACCATCTTCCCTGAACCAAAGAAAACTTCCTTCATTTATTTAGTTCCCTCTTCTATGCATAACCTATTTTTATTTCTCAAATATGTTCACCTATTTTCTTTCAAAATCATCGTGTCACATACTCTCTCTCGGGTTTATTTATTTTTGAGAGAGAGAGAGAGTGTGTGTGATTGGGGGACAGCGGCAGAGGGAGAGAGAGAGTGTGAATCTCAAGCAGGCTCTATGCTCAGTGTGGAGCCTGACGTGGGGCTTGTTCCCACAACCCTGGGATTATGACTTGAGCTGAAATCAAGAGTCAGTCAACATTTAACACCAACTGAAACACCCAGGCGCCTATCACCTGGGTTTTTATGTTTACTTGCTCAATAGTTTCCAAATTTGCCTTCCAATTTAATTATCTTGTTAAATATTAATTATTTTAATATTTGGTCCTTTTAACTGCTTTAAAGTGTTGTTGGCCCTATTTGTTAGCGCTAACATGCCTGCAAGGTCTTTCCTAATTTGGTCTCTGCTTATATGTTCTGTTTTGCCTTCTGCCCTTCCCACCTACTTTAATGTTCAGCGAAACCGAAAGTGTTGCTATCTCATGCATAAGCATACCCTTGCCGACTTCGTAGACTTTGCCTGTGATTTTCCTCTAATTGAAACTTCTTTTCCATTTCTTAATATGGCTAACTCTCCTTAATCTTGAGGGTTTTTTTTTAATTGTAATGTTTTTTTTAAATAGGAAATTTATTATCATATTGGTTTCCATACAACACCCAGTGCTCATCCCACCAGGTGCCCTCCTCAATGCCCATCACCCACTTTCCCCTCCCTCCCACCCCCCCTCAACCCTCAGTTTAATCTTGAGGTTTTGATTTAGACAGTAAGACCTCTAGAAACCTAGACTGTTTCTCTTGGTACCTCCTAAGAAGTTCTCCAGAACTTTTTTCCTGTATTAGCACTTTTTTTTTTCTCTGTATTAGCACTTATCTTATAATCTGGAAATTGCTTTCTTTTTAAATTCTGTTTTCCACTATACACTGTTGGAGGGTAAACACTCTGTCTTTTTCATTATTACAGTCACAAAAAGACAAACACGCTGTACGTACAATAAATATGTGTTAAATAAATGTGGTCACTACAATCCATTACTGTAGAACTAAAACCCATAAATTCTGGCTAACACGGAGGGAATTTATGCAAAAATTAAGAAAAAAAGAAAACCTCCTTCAGGGCCTATGGATGTAAAGATAGGAGAGCAAGCATGAGATAGAATTCAACCCCTGTTTCCTAACGCCCTGAAGTTAGGAAGAGTTTGAGAGGGTACAGTTCACACAAGCACACACACAGTTCAGTCTGGCTGGTCTTGTCTAGGACTAGTCGAACGTGTGAGGGTATCTATGCCCAGGGAGCATGAAGTACACAACTAATCGTGATAAAACAATGAAGGTAGTTGACGGGTCAGTCTAAGTTTTGAAATTGGCATTGAGTTGGGGTCATTCTGAATTATTTATCTTTTGGAACCTCAGAGTTGATTTCATTGTTATTTCAGCTTACTTTTGGGGTCCCTTCTGTCTCTGGTTCCTACTAATAAGAATAATAATGTGAAATTTAAACAATGATCTTGAGTTTAGTTCAAAGGCTAACGATCCATTAACCCTCTTGAGGGAGAGTAATTTTTAGGATCTTTCCATGTTAGAAATCCTATGAATGAGAAGACAGTCAAATTAATATAAAATCATACTGTATAAGAGTGATCTGGTAGTCCAAGGACAGGTGTCCTTAGAGAAAAACCATGTGAGGACCAGAATCAGAGGAAAAAAGGCTATATGAAACAGGTAGAGATTAGAGTTTATGTAGTTGCAAGCCAAGGAACACCAAGGATTGTTCTCTCAGCTTTCCACCTCGGATTTTTCTCTTTCCTAACTTCTTGCTTGCCAGAAACTGAAAGGCAAGCTTCTAAAATACATAGTGTTTTCTAGTCACCATCCCCATTTGCTCTCAAATCAACTTCTATCAGGTGTTTGCTGCTACCATTATAGTGAAACTGCTTTCTCAAGGTCACAAATGACCTTCATGTTATTTTTAGAAGTGAATTCTTTATCGTTGTCATCTTTTATCTCTTAGGAGCATTTTCCATAACCAATTACTGCTTTTGTTTCACTACCTAACTCAATGTACACTCTGAAATCTTACTCCCTGTCCCCTGCCTGTTAATAGGACATTGGGTTTTTTTCTCCTCTAATTCACTCGTATGGTGAATTTTTCCAGTCTCATGACTTGAAATATCAGTTATATGTTGATGACTCCCAAATGTATATTTTTCAATTCAGATATCTCTCTTGAACCCCGGATGTATGAACTGTTTGATATTTTCACTTGGCCATCTGTTACATAGCTCAACATATATCTGGACTCTCAGTTCCTTTTCTTTTCCCTTACTCCCCTTTTGGCCTGAAAGACAACCACATTAATAAGAAAACCAGAAAAATCATCTCACTCCAATTGCATTCATCCCAGGTCTTTTTTTTCCCCCCAATTCCTTATAATTGCTCAGGTCAAAGAACTTAAAGTCATTGGAGACTTTTCTATTTCTCTCACAATCCACATATTATCTGACAGTCAATCATATTGAATTTATATTTAAAGTATATCTCACATCTGACCCTGTCTTTTCCTTACTATCACCCTGTTTGGGGTCACAACATCTCTCTCCTGTCCTACTTTAATAGCCTCCTAACTGGTTTTTCTCTCTTCACACCCTTTAGTCTGTTCTTAACAGAGTATCTAGAATGCTTCCAAAACAAATATGGGGCACCTGGGTGGCTCAGTTGGTTAAGCAACCGACTTTGGCTTGGGTCATGATCTCGTGACCCGTGGGTTCGAGCCCCACATCAGGCTCTGTGCTGACAGCTCAGAACCTGGAGCCTGTTTTGGATTCTGTGTCTCCCTCTCTCTCTGCCCCTCCCCTGCACAAACTCTGTCTCTCTCTCTCTCTCGCTCAAAAATAAATAAAGATTAAAAAAAAAATAAAAACAACAACAAAAACCAAATATAATCATGTTACTGCTTTGAACAAAACCCTAAAATTGTTCTTCATTTTACTGAAAGGGAAATTCAAAGCCTTCACAGTGACTGACAAGGTAGTAGCTGATCTGGGCCTCCTTACCTCTTGTTCTCATCTTTTATTTCTCTCTGCTTTGCTGGTCCTGCTTCAACTGCACTGTTTTTGCTGTTTTAGGATCTCTGCACCAGCTATTTCTGATGTGTGGCTGACATCCACACCTCCTTCAAATCTTGCCTCAAAATTCACCTTATCAAAGAGGCATATGCCTTACTTAAAATTGCACTGTTCTCCTCTCCCAGTTCCCTTTATCCTAATCTCTATATTTTTCCATATCACCTCTATCCTTCCGATATGTTACATTATTCCTTTAGTTAGGGTATTTATTTCCTAATGTCTGATAGAATGTTTGCTCCACGGAACTAGAGATCCATGTCTGTTTTATTTACTTGCAGACTTCAAGTACCTAGATTTATGTTAGCACATGATAGTCAATGTATACCTTTTGAATGAATTAATGAGCAAATCATCAGCAATATAGATTAGTAGTAGTCTCACAGTAAATGCCTGGGATAATGATATTTGTTCCTTGTTTTGCGTTTTACTTATGTATAAGGTAACAGAGAACAAAAGTTATTACAGTAGTCACCGTGACTATTGTTTACAGTGCTTTCCTAGGTGCCTAGGCATTCTTTCACATAATTCAATTTGATGATACTTTTCTATGTCATTGCTATCTCGAAATAAGACAACTGAGGTTTGCAAGATTAAGCAAGTTGCTCAGGCTTGAACAGTTTGTGCCTTGGGAGAGTTCAGGGTCCTCACCAGATCTGAGTGAACGGAAATTCCACTCCAACCATTCTGTGCTATTAGCACTTTTTTTTTTTTAATATATGAAATTTATTGTCAAATTGGTTTCCATACAACACCCAGTGCTCATCCCAAAAGATGCCCTCTTCAATACCCATCACCCACCCTCCCCTCCCTCCCACCCCCCATCAGCCCTCAGTTTGTTCTCAGTTTTTAAGAGTCTCTTATTATTAGCACTTTTATAAACACTCAGAGAGCAGACAGGAAGTTGCTGTCTTTCCTCATGTACATAGGCTCTCTCATATGTATTTGAGTGTCATCTATTTATGTACTGCTCATCCATCCCTGAATGGGTTAGTCTTGATTTGTTAAAACTACCACCGATACTGTTGTTGTTTCTTTTCTATTGTCATCAGCTTCTTTTTTAAAGCGATTGGTGGCACATTGAAAAATGCTAGGAGGAAAGGGCTCTGCAACTTAAGAATAGCACTTCAGAAATAAGTAATTTAATATTTCACAAAGGATGGTACTGAAGGCACCAATTTCCTCAGGGCTTTAGTTGGACTCACAGAAGTGACAATGTGCTACTCTATAATAGGTCTTGAGCTTTCTTCAGAATAGGCTTTTTCTATAGGTGGCCCAGAAATCATTGCGACCTTCACCTTAGGAGGGAGGGTTCACTAACTTTGACTTATTTACCTGGTTGGTGTTTGTTTGTTTGTTTTGTTTTTTAAATACATGTGTTGTTGTTACATGAAGCTGACTTTCTGCAATAATTTACTTTTCCATATATTGGCATGGCTACTTTCTGAAATTCTTTGCCTATGAATGGTTGTAATCGTAAATCTTATGCATTTGGGCTCCAGTTCATATTTGCATTCTATGGACAAACTTTTTTAAACAAAATTTAATGTTTATTTATTTTTGAGACAGAGAGAGACAGAGCATGAGCAGGGGAGGAGCAGAGAGAGAGGGAGACACAAAATCGGAAGCAGGCTCCAGGCTCTGAGCTGTCAGCACAGAGCCCGACGTGGGGCTCGAACTCACTGACCGTGAGATCATGACCTAAGCCAAAGTTGGAAGCTCAACCGACTGAGCCACCCAGGTGCCCTGACAAAGTTTTTTTTTTTTTTTTTTTAATTCAAGTATAATTAACAGTGTTATATTAGTTTCAGATGTACAATATAATGATTCAACACTTCTACTAACAAACTTTTTAAAGTTGTGTCTACATGACTTCAACTCTTGGATAGGAATGAAAACCCTAGCATCAATCTGATAGAATGTCCTATATCTAAATCCCCTGAAGACCATGTGGAAGTTTCCAGCAGTGACACCAGAAGTAGCAGGAAAGATTGGAGAAACTATATGCTCACCATAATTTAATTTCAAATGTTCACACTCTGAAGTCTTTTGATTAACAAATAATCACTTTTATAAGATGACATGTGCTAATTATAGCCTTGAAAAGTAAAGAAAAAATGAAAGCTCAGATAGAGCACTGATGTGTTTGTTTTAAATTTGGAGAATATATACTTAAGGAACTCAGGTTGGGTAAATACATGTTTACTTTTCATAGTGGAACTCTACATCAATGGTGCATTGTGTCAGGATACTTGAGAAATCCTTACATTATGTTTAATTTTTCATATCTGAATTTACACCTTATTCCTATGGGGAAAGGAAGGGGACACTTGAGGGTGAGGTTGTGGATAAATGACATTTTTTCTCAAGACAACCAAAAGCTTAGGATAGTCGTTGCACTGTTTTGATTAACTTGAGGCTCAACTATCAAGAGCTGTAACTTTTTAAGAAAAAAAAAATATTAGTAATTTTAAAAATATAGTCAAATCTTATAAATATCTCAGGAAACTTGAATCCCAGATGCACATGGTGATTGGGCTCTAACATTGGGGGACATTAAGATATAACTAACTTATCCTACGGAAGTTATTATTTATTTAGCTAAGAATTTTGTTATTTAGAATAAGGTTATGTGGTTGGTAAAGTGTCATGTGTTGAATATCAGCCTAAAAATTGAAACCTCAAAATTTCCATTTCCATCTCCTTAGATATTTTGGTGCAGTTACAGGTTATAGGTTTTTGCTGGCTTTTTTTTTTTTTTTTTTTTTTTTTTTTTTTTTTTTTTGGATCTCAGTCTAACCAGAAAGATCTGAGATATCTACATGAGAAATACAGTATCTTGTAAATCTTTTTCAACATCCCAGGAGAGTCTGCAACACGGAACAGAAAGCTCCAAGAAATGTGAGCTGTTCCAACCCAAAGAGAAAAGCAAACATTTAACTGAAGTGTGCATATACCAGCTGTGAAATTACTGGGGAGGAAATTTCATGTAGGATGACAAGTGGGAAATAAAGGTTGGGAAGGGGCACTGAAGAAGACTATTCCCACATATGGACTTGTAGTAAATCTGATCACTGTAATTTTTAATTTACATATTGAATTGTTCATTAGAAGAGAAGTGTAATGAAGCCAAAGTGTAGGGGCTGAGAATTTGGACCCACAAATATAATTCCTTCATGTACATAAGACATTACTCTGGAACAATTTAAATGCTTTGCAACTAGTAGAAACTCCTCTAGTAGTCATTAATATAACTTTTTAAATAATGACACACAGCAGCTTGTTACTATACTTAGGCAATTACAAAAGGCAGACTAGTTCCTGCTTATACAACAATATATTAATCAGATATACAATTTATTTTACCAAAGTCACTTTATTTGCATTGCAATTGTAGAGATATTTCTAGAGGAAATATTTCATATGATAATTTTAAAGCTGAATGAAACTTTACACATATTTCATGAAAATGGGAGCAGAGAACTAAAATCAGAAAAAAACACATATAAGTTAACTCCACCTAAGAAACCAAAGGGGATAAAGTAGAAACATTCTATGTGCTATAAAATATCAACAAGATGACTAGGTAATAAACAAATGGAAACAAATATTCACAGTTTTATTAACGTCATGAACATTTTATAGATTATAGAATAAAAATAAAATTAGCTGCTAAAAAATCTATGCAATAATTTAACAATAGTGGGCACTATGAAATTTGTAAGGAGAAAACAAACTTTTTTCAAAGATGTAAATAAACACTTGTTAGAGAAATAGAAGGGAATTTTGAATTTATAAAGATTTCATATCTTATTGGATTTATAAATTCAATAACATTCCATTTGCAAGCCCCGTGTGATTTTGTGGTGACTTGATTAAATCATTCTAGAGTTAATCTGGAAATGCCAATTGTTTCTATATTTGAAGGACACTTATGCTTCCACATATCAAAATATTCTTAGAAAGATACAAAAACTTGAAGAGTATAGTAAAGACCAAGCATTGACCACAGATCAATATCTCAGACAGATAGACAGGCATGCACACACACACACACACACACACACACACACACACACACACAATTTATACACTTAGACATACCTATAGTTTCACTGAGTATAATGATGAATTTAGCCACCAAGTCAGCAGCGAAAGAAGGATTAGTTGGTCATTGATTCCTGGAGTTCTAACAAACATTTTGAAAACATCAAATAATATTCATATTTCACATTAAATGCAGATATAAACTGAATAAGCATTTACACTTAAATGTATATTTGGAAACAGAAATTGTAAACTAAAATGGCAATTACTCTTGGGGAACCTGGGTGGCTCAGTCGGTTGAGCATCTGACTTCAGCTCAGGGCATGATCTCACAGTTAGCGGGTTCAAGCCCCTAATTGGGCTGTGTACTGACAGCGCAGAGCCTGGAGTCTGCTTCCGATTCTGTGTCTCCCTCTCTCTGCCTCTCCTCTGCTTGCAGTCTTCTTCTCTCTCAAAAATAAATAAACATTATTTTTTTTTAAATGTCTATTTTGTCATTTTGCAACATAAGCGTCCTTTCCAAGCTTAAAAGCAGTGAAAGAAAGCAGCAGAAGAGCAACAATAACAATAACAACAAAAAAACCAACAAGAGGCAAGTCTGACTTGAAATTAAAAATGAAAAAATCATCAGTTGCATGATAAATAAGATAGAATGTCAAACAATAAAGCCAAGAAAAATATCTGCCCAAATAAACCAGGTCAGTGGTTGAAATTCTTCATAAATAAAATGTGATGATAGTTCAATAAGAAAAGCATAACAATTCCAATAGAAAAGGATCAAAGCTCACAGAATATTCATAGAAAGAGAAATGTTAATTTCTCTTTGAAATATAAACTTTTTGTTCTTAAACTTGAATGAGAAAAAATACAAATTATCATATCAAGAGAATAAAAGAAAATATAAAATGACTATTGATTTTTATTTATTCCAGTTTGACCCAGAAAATATATTGCTTTCTTACCCTTATATAAGATATTCACATTATTTCCTATTCAATGCTTATTCGCCAATAAAACACAATTGGCAAACTTCTCTAGTGAGCAGTAGGTTTCACTTCAGAAAACAAATACATTCTTTGTCGCATTAATAAACTTCAGTATTTTGCATAATGGGACTTATAAGACCTGTGACAGAAATTTCTATCACAATCAGCACAAGATTACTTTATTGTTGACTTGATTAAAGCAATATATCTGGATCATGTTTGCATGTTTATTTATCACGTTTGAAAACTTCAAATATATGTAAAATTTATACCGCTAATGAGTCATAAACACCTGTCAAAGAGACAGGTATTAATCTGGGTCTGACTTCTTTTCAGGACACCACATTAATATTCTTAACTATGCAGGATGAGAACAAAATGTTTGGGTTTACATAAAGCATAAATATGAAAATTATAACTACATTTTAATCAGCAACATTTTTGCACTGCAACATAGGTCTCTGTGTACCTTTCAAACTATAAGAAGTTGGAAGTACATATATTCTCCTTCTAGTTATATATTCATTAAATATCGACCAGTCATGATAATTGTTTACATTTATGTTATACTTAGCATTAGGGATCTTCACAATGATTGACCTCTAGAGTTAACTGTGAAGAATTCCTCCAATTTGCAGATGAAAATGTTAAAGTTAACAGAAGTTCTGTGGTTTGTTCTAAATCCTAAGACTCTCAGGTGGTACGGCTAAAACTCAAGGCTCCTTATTCTTGGTTTGGTGTTTGAGTCCTTAGACAACTTTAAATAAAAGGTTTTATTCAACATTCTTTTCGCCCAGTGCCAGCCTTGGTACCAAGCAACTTAGCAGGATGGAATATTATTGAACTGCAAATTGGTCCAATTTTTCCCCATTATGCCTTAAATGTGCCAACACGCAGAGGAAAAACATTGCCATTGAGATTCTCCTGGTGATGCTCAAGAGCCTTTGTACAGACATTTATTCATATGTGTAAAGCATTATTTTTTACATCACTAAACTTTTCAAGGAGTTTTTGTTGCATACTAAATATTTGGTTGGCACAGTTTAGGTACAAAAGATAGTGATACACAGTTCTCTGCATTCATAGATATCGAGCATTACTGAAGTCAGGCTTTAAGCCGTCATATACAGAACATTAACTACAATCATTCCAAAGTAGTATGGAGGAGAAATATAAGGAGCTAGGAGAACATGCAATGAACGGACTAGTTTAATGTTTTGTAAAAGCCTGAATATTGATTAGATATCAGTCAGGTGAATGGGATTTAGGGCTAGCGATACTGGGTAAAAGAAGAATTTTCTAGGCTGAGGAAAATGTTTGAAGGTCCTAAGGTGGGAGAGGGAACAGGGATGTCATGTAACTGAGAGACCAGTGTGGCTTGGGTATAATAAACAGAGGGAATTTATGACAAAATAATGCAAAATACATAGTCAAGAGGAATGTCATTTCACTAATTGTACCCTTGAACATGGGTAGGAAAAAAATCGTTTGAAAAAAATTCAACCAGTCTTTCAATACAAGACTTAGACTGAGTTATTCCATGATCTGGGAGGATCAACAACAAAGTTGACAGTTACCAAAAAGGATTCCAAGTGTGTACTGTGTTCTTTAAGGGCCATCTAATTCTAGATCAGATACTCTTAGATATTCTCAGAGACTCTTAAACAATAAAGTCTCTTTCACAGTCAACAGTTGAGAGAAGAATCCATTGGATATTCCATTCTTGCTTTAGTAGAGCTGAAACTTTGACAGTGTCCCAAGACTTTGGATATTACCATAGATTAATGTCAGTCTTAAATTACCTGGAGGTGTCAAAATCTCCACCTGCCTTATGAAAATGCTATTGATTTCAAGTATTAGCTCAGCATTCTAATCTTTCTCCTGACAGCCCGGCTGTTACCTCCCTTGTTAGGTTATGAAATCCTTTCCTTCATACCCTAATTTAAGATTGAAAAAAAAAAATTAGAATCCTATAGCTGCGCTTAATTTGAGAGGTTCTGTTCAATATCTCGGAATTACTTGTACATTGGCCACACACTAAAATGTCACCCTGTCATATAGATGTTTTCTTCTGGACATCTAATTCCCCAAATACTCCCGTGGTTCACAAGGTGAAACATTTATTATTTGAAAAGGAGAATGGCAAGTGAGATGTGTTTGTCAGCTGGTTTAAAGCTGTGACAAAGAGTGACTACTATTTTCCCCCACTTGACTTCTCATGTCCCATGGGGAGGGTGAGGTGACAGACCTTAAAGACATGCTATCTTGTGGCTTTTGTCTCATTCCTCAAGTCCTTTGGCTCTCCCTCATGTAACACATCAATAGTTTCCAAGTCCTTTAATATTTTAAAGGACTTAATATTTAGTTAGTGATGGATCAAGCTACTAAATTGGATCTTGGCAGGTAGAAGGATTGAATTCAGTCCAGATGAACAGTAACAGACTTGTTGCACTCCTGGAAAACAAACAAACAAACAAACACAAAACAGACACAAACTGGGATAAATTGCACCCCTGGTCATGATCTCATTCAGTAAAGTATGTCACAATTTCACTGACTTTGTGACCATTCTTTTCCTTTTTTAAAGGGATCATTTACAACCTTTCTTTTCTAAGGTCATGTATTTATTTAGAAGTGAAATACATTTTTGTGCCATGATTGGTCTTTTGTGATAATGAGGGACATGTGTCAGAGATGATGTTAACTCTGTACTCAAGACCAGTGTTATCTGTAGCTACTTTCTCAACTGACCTGTATTTAATTACCTTTTTTTTTTTTCCTTCCTCAAACTTCAGGCCACAAAGGAGTCTGTAAAGCTACAGTGTAGAACAACAACATAAATAATAGTGTTCATACCTATTAGTTTCCAGAAACTTGGATCAATTTTCTGGGCATGTTTATATATGTTTTTTCAATAACCACAGTGGAACTGTTTCCAAAAAAACGAGTCTGTTCCAATGGCTTCGTTTGGCCACTAACTTGCCCTCCTTATGGATGTGTTTACTGTTTAGCTATTCCTTTTCTAAGAAATTTTCTTTTCTCTTTCTTCCAAAACCATGCTTACTTCTTAGTTTCCTCTATCACTCTGCGTTAATGCTTAGTTACTGGTGATTTTGTTATTGTTAATTTTTGTAAAGCTATTCCTAATCTTTAATTACCATCATTATAACAATGGCTCCCCCAAATCTGTTTTTATCTTTCTCCTATGCTCAAATTTATTCACAACTGCTTTCTGTTTACTCAGACCATGGATATCAATTTGCCTGAGTTAAGTTGTGATTATGCTTGTTTCATAAAAACACACTATTTGGATAATAAAACGCACCAAACATCCAAAAGTCCACGTGTTCAGACTTGGCTGATGGTCTAGAGCCTACATTACCCATTAGGACAATGCAACAAAGATCCCACCGATCCGACGACTGAGAAAATCCACTGTTCCTGACTTGCCAAAGGGCAAAAATAGAAGCTAAAAGCTATTTTTAAAAATTTTTTTAATGTGTGTTTATTTTTGAGAGAGGGAGAGACAGAATGCGAGTGGGGGGGGAAGGGCAGAGAAAGAGAGAGACATGGAATCTGAAGCAGGCTCCAGGCTCTGAGCTGTCAGAACAGAGCCTCATGTGGGGCGCAAACTCATGAACCACGAGATCATGACCTGAGCTGAAGTCCAGCACTTAACTGACTGAGCCACCCAGGCGTCCCGAAATCTTTTATTTTTTAATTGAAGTATAGTTGATACACAATGTTACATTAGTTTCAGGTGTACAACATAGTGATTTGACAAATCTACTTATTATGCTGTGCTCAAAAGGGTAGCGATGATCATCTGTCACCATACAACACTATTACTATGCCACTGACTGTATTCCCTATGCTGAGGCTTTGATCCCTGTGACTTGTATGTTTCATAACTGGAAGCCATAGTTCCCACTCCTTTTCACCCATTATGCCCATCCCCCACCTCCTTCCCTCTGGCAACCACCAATTTGTTCTCTGTACTTTTGGGCTTGTTTCTGCTTTTGTTTGTTCATTTGTTTGTTTTTTAGGTTCCACGTGTAAGTAAAATCATATGGTATTTGTCTTTTTTCCGTGACTTATTTTGAAAACTGAATCTTGCTTAACACCCTTTCCAGAATGGGGTTCCCTGCACCACCCCTTATATTAGGCTTCCAGACCCAAGCGTCAGATGATTGCTTCTGACTGACAGAGCCTAGATGCGAAGGAGGCTAAGCAAGGGAGGTTTTTTTTTTTTTAATTTTTTATTATGTTTGTTTATTTTGAGAGAGAGAGGGACAGAATGTGAGTGAGGGAGGGGCAGAGAGGGAGACGGAATCCGAAGCAGGCTCCAGGCTTTGAGCCATCAGCACAGAGCCTGATGTGGGGCTCCATCTCATGAACGGTGAGACCATGACCTGAGGGTCAGCGCTCAACCGACTGAACCATCCAGGTGCTCCACAAGTGAATTTTAACTTCTACATTTGGAAGAGTCATGATGATATAGCCTATAATACTTCACAAGCATGTGAAAAGTACTTGCAAGCTGGGCGTTCAACAATCACAGCAGTTTAGCGTTAGAATAATTCCAAACTTGTGTGTGGCGATACATAGAGAGAGGAGAAACTGGGGAAGTGTTCAAAGGGTGCTTCAAATTAGCTGTAAGTTTAATCTATTTTAAGCGTCTGAAAGCAACAGAAATAGGCATAACATAAAACCAATAAGTACGTAAGGTGAACAAAGGAATTTGAGTTTCAGTAAAGTCTCACCTCTTACCAGAGAATCAGGATCTAGTTTAAAGATGTGGATTTAAATTTTATGTAACAATCACTTAATAATAAGACTGGTTTCTATTTTTATAAAAATTGAGAGAAAACCACAAACCATTTCACAGCATTGCTTCAAGAAATTGACAGGTCAAATACGTAAGCATTTTGAAATTGCTCTTGGAGTGTTTGAATCTATGAAAAAAGAAGCCCTTTGGAATTGATGCTTTGACTATCTTAAGGTGAACTCTCCCCTTACCTCCTGCGGATAAGCCCCTTTGGCTTTTCCAATTGTTTTGCAAGTTGAAAGGGAGTTGACCTTTTTTTTTTCTTTTGAAACTTGTTGTGAAATAAAGACAGTAAGTCAAATAATAATGTTAGATAATGATCATTAAAGTAACCATTGCTCGATGCCTATCCAATATCCATTTGCTCGTCTTTTCGTTGACAGAAACTTATTATTGCTTGGGATAGTTATGCACACAACTAAGAGAAAAGCATCTATTTTCCTACCTTCTCTTCCATTCGGGTTGGTCATGTGACACAGCCTTGACCTATAATTTGAAGAGGGCTTTTATCCTACAGGCTCTCAATGTAGTTAAATGGGGGCAGTATAGCAAAGCAGGTCTGGCTCCTTTTAAAGCTAACTCCCACTACAAAGCTTGGAAAATTGAGAGAAACTGATGGGTAAATGAAGGAGCAAAGAAACAGGTGTAAACTCTACAGTCTTATACTGTCTATATAGATAGGAACTAATATTAATGGATAACTTTTATGAATCATAAGAGTTTTGTTATACTATTTTTGATTAATTAAATCTTAAGTCTCAAGCTCTAAGCTAATGCACTTTTCTCAGTTGAGAACATCAATTCCATATTCCAAACGTTTGTTCAATGCACAGACATTAAAAAATAAAGCTAACACTGCACTATATATTTTTGCATATCCTTTACAACAAATATTGGCAGCAACCAGTCAAGATCTGCAAACAGTAATGGCTTGGGGAATTTGCCAGTAGTTCTCAATATCAATTGTTGCTTTAATCTGGCTTAAACCATGATTTATTTTTCAGGTTTCAGCAGCCTCTAAATTATTACTCCATTAAGG
The DNA here is from genome assembly GCF_018350215.1 of Panthera leo. Taxonomy (NCBI): domain Eukaryota; kingdom Metazoa; phylum Chordata; class Mammalia; order Carnivora; family Felidae; genus Panthera; species Panthera leo. The sequence continues at coordinate 179,870,362 of NC_056682.1, forward strand.
CTGTAAAGTTAATCCCATGAACATACTTTTACAACCAATAAATATGCGACCTGGTGCATCATTTAGAGCATTACTAGAAGCTTTTTATATCGATACAGTAGCAAAGATATTCCATCACCATAAAGCAGTATCTCCCCAACATTTTTCGAAACGATTTAAAAACAAAGGGAGCATAGTGTCTGCTGCTGGAATGCACTGCGTGTAGTGCTTTAAAAATTGTTTTCTCTCCAAACACACTCCATATTACTAAAGAATAAAAATTGTTCTTTTCTTAACTGAATTTGAATAACGCCAGTGCCATGGCACATCCTTTGTTCCAGTTTCAGTTTTACATGCTGCTGTTGAGCTGCATTAGAGTTCTATTTGATTTTTAAGAAAATATATTTTGATGATAACTTCATCAAAATCTAAACGAACTATGAAATTTTAATATCGGAGTCCTCTTTCTCTACATTCATGTTCCATTTATACCTCTAAATATGCTGTTAAATTTACATACAGTTCTTAGCAGCAGTGATTTTATTGCTTCAAGAGAAGTAGAAAACATAAAATAATGATTGCTGATAAGTTGCATATTATGGCAAAGTTACAGGAGAACTATATTTCATAATTTTAGGATCTCAACATAAAAGCAAAGCTTTGAAAAATATACAAAAGTATGATGAAGCTCATTTTCTGTTATATTTTGGGGAACAAATTCCCTATAATTTATTAAGTTAAGCTTGTTACCTTTGTTGTTGAAGTTATTTTTATTGGTGTTTCTTTCATTGATGCATCAACTGCTGAGAGAGGTGTGCCAGAAATCAAGTATGATGATAAATGTGTCAGTTCCTCCTGGAAGTGCTATTAATATTTGCCTTACGTATTTTGATGTTTTATTAGGTTCATAAAATTATAAAACTGTTCTATTTTCTAATGAATGTAACCTCTTCATTTGTATTCATATAATTCTAACTGATTGTCTGATACTAATATATTTACACTAGCTTTGTTAAAAAAATCTTTTGCATTAAATATTGTTTTAAATTACTTAACTTCAGTGTTTCTGTGAACATACATTTTCTAAGTATTTTGTTAGCAGTATCTACTTATATTAAAGCTGATTTACAAAAAAGAAAAATATGAATAGACCTAATATCTATATCTAAAGCCCCAATCCAGTTGAAATTGCTCACAAAACTCTCCTAAAGAAAACTTCAGGCCATGATGGTTTCATAGATACATTCTATAAAATGTTTAAGGAAAGGGACGCTGGAGTGGCTCAGTCAGTTAAACGTCCAGCTTTGGCTCAGGTCACAATCTCACGGTTCTTGGGTTTGAGCCCTGCATCCGGCTCTGTGTCCACAGCTCAGAGCCTGGAGCCTGCTTCAGATTCTGTGTCTCCCTTTCTCTTTGCCCCTCTCCCACTCGCGTTATGTCTCTCTCTCTCTCAAAGATAAATAAACGTTAAAAAGAAAAGTTTAAGGAGAAAATAATACCAATCTTGTAAAAAAGTCTTTCAGAAAATTTAGGAGATGGGACCTTTTTTCTAATTTATTTTATAAATCTCATGTAATGATGCCCAAATCTGAAATTACAAAACCAGATATTTCTTGACATTATATGAAAATTACAAATCTGTGTTCCTCAATCACATATACAGAAAAATACCCGATAATACATATAAAAGAATAAATATATTATAAGAATATGGGATTTATCCCAGAAATGCAAAGTTCTTTCAATATTCATGAATCAAGGAATATAATTTACCATCTCAATATACTTTGCATCTCAATGGATGCATAAAAATTATTCTGAAAAATTTTACACCCTTTCCTGATCAAATATTCCAGCTAAACCAAAACTGATGAACTATTTCTGAATGTATAACGGACATTTTTTATGGACTGAATTGTGTTTTCCCTAAAATTCATATATTGAAGCCTTGCTTGAAATGTGGCTGCATTTGAAGATAGGGCCATAGAGGGTAATTAAAGTTAAATTTAGCAGCCACAAGAGTGGAGCCCTAATTAGGTAGGAGTGGTGGTCTTATAAGAAGAGGAAGATCTCTCTCTCTCTCTCTCTCTCTCTCTCTCTCTGCACAGAGGAAAAGCCATTTGAGGACACAGCGAGAATATTGTTAGCAGCATTCAAGGAGAGAGGCACCACCAGGAACCAACCCTACTGGCACTTTGATCTTGAACTTCCAGCTTCCAGAACTGTGAGTAAATAAACATATGTTGCTTAAGCCATCCAGTCTCTGCTATGTTGTTATGGCAGACCAAGTCAACTAATACAACATTAGTTGTACAAACAAAACACAAATAACAGTGTACAAGTAACCTCATACCAAATGGTAATATACTGAATATGTTCCCTCTGAAATCAGAAAAGGGAAGGGGTATTCATTCTTACCAAATTTGTTCATTATCATATTGAATGATTCAGCCAGTACAGTAAGGAGAGAAAGAAAAAAAAGAATTAGGGATTGTTTTTATTTTTAGCCAGTATGAAAGTCTACATAAATTTTCTAAATAATTCACTATAATACTAGAACTAAATTGCCAGAACTAAGTGAATTTAGCAAGAATGTAGGATACAAAGTCAACATACAAACTCAGCTGTGATTATGACAGCAACAAAAATTGGAAAAAGAAAGAAGCAGAATGGTTTACAAATAGCATCTAAAACTGACACACTATAAAATATGATAGTGCTGAAATTAAAGGCCTAAATAAATGAATATATATATGTTATGGGTGTCTCAATATTGTTGATGAAGTCTCAATATTGTTATCAGCTTTCCTCAAATTGATTTATAGATTAAAAAGATCCTATCAAAATTTCAGAAATATTTTTAATAAAAATGAATAAATTAATTCTAAATAAAAATGAATTAATAATTCTAAAGAATATATATGGAAATGCAAAGGCCTAGAACATCCTAAACACTTTTGATAAAATGAAAAAGAAGCTGAGGTTTATACTACCTGATATTAAGACTTAGAGTTACATTAACGAAGGCAGTGTGGCATTTGTGTGAACATAGACAAATAGGTCTATGACAAAGAGCTCACGCCAAAAAATTAACTTCTAAAGGTTCATAGATCTACATATAAAAGCAAAAACTATAAAATTTATAGATTAAGTATAGGAGAAAAAGCCTTACAACCTTGGAATAAACCATTTCTTAGATTGTACAAAAAAAAAAAAAAAAAAAGAAAAAAGACAGTAACCTTATTGTAAAAATAAAAATACATAGATATATTTCCAGTTTGTAGAAGCTTAATCTGGCTCAGCTCTTTCTCTGCAATGGGCATGATGGAAATATTTGCCTCATATGGAGAAACTCAGAGGATGCCTTTGCCTGATTCTGGGCCCAGATCCAGCAATCCTACACCTTCAGTCCAGACTTGCTCCTCTGTATGTCTATTCCTCTTCATATCCACAGAAACACTGTTTTGTTTTTGTGCAATGCTAATCCTATTTTCAGATACCTTAGCATTTGATGTTCGAATGGGAATCATAAAACATGAGCTTACAAAGCCGTCCTTGACTGGAAGTTTCAGCAGTATCCTTAGACAAATTACATGACGAATTTCTACGTGAAAAAAGAAGAAGGTGCATTCTTTCCTATGGATAAAAGCATGAAAGCCACTCAAGGCACAATGATACGGGTCCCAGGAGAGGCACGGAGGCAGTGATGTGAGGACTGTGTGTGCTTGCTAGGCTGCTTGGATGTAGCTGGATCAAGAGAGACATAAGGAGGAAGCAAAGAGCATTTGTCAGTTTCATAGTTTGGTCCAAGGCTGTCTTTGGCCTTTTGGCCATTCAAGGCACTTTGCATGACTCAGAGGGTTGGACCACATTCCCCTCAGCTGCCACAACTTGAAACCCAGAATGGCAATGCAGGTTATAAATGAAAGAAAGCAAAACAATCCAAGACTAGTTAATTATTAAGCAGCAGTTTACACAAATCCTTTTTAGTCACTCAGAAATTAATCCTGTTAAGTTTAAGATGTTTGATTTCAGCCAAAAGGTAGGATTTCTTTTATGCCATCAGGGTAATCAGTTGAACAATTTTTGATGAAAACATATGGAAAATATACACTTTCTCCCACTTCAACAAATAGGCGTGCTGTTTCTGCACACTGACAGCTTCAAACCAGAGCAAAGAAGTATCTCTTAAGCTTTACCATGATCATAGGTTTTGGACAAGAATGCTTCTAAACAAGCACATTTCTGAAGCAGGCTAAAAATATTTCCACTTACTTACAATTAAATTTACATATGTGGTGGAGACAAATGTTGCCAAATCACAAACTCATGCCTTTGTGTTGTTAAAAAAGCAGGTAATGAGCCACATTTTGTACCTGGCCGGTCTGGGATTAAATTACACTCTTTTGCTCCCCTTGTCATTTTCAGTCAAGCTAAAAATAATGATTGAAATGAGCAAGTAAGGAAAACTTGAAGGGGAAAGATTACAAGAGAACAACTCTGTGGCGATGGTGTTCTGGAGTGTTCGTATACATGTCTGAGCAGTATGATTTTGATGTTCCTTTTGACGTTCCTCAATATTACTTTAAGAAACCCTTTGTCTAAATCTTGGTATGAGTATTGGATTTCTGAAGAAATAGGCTCAAATTTGCATTTGAACATCAACAAAAATGTAATTTTAATAGTCTGGTTAGTGCTCTATGAGTAGTTATTGCACTAAATATCCTATTTCTTTGTTTTAATTTTTATATCTCAGGGTGTATTCATTTCCTATTGATCTACTAATAAATTACCATAAACTTTGTGACTTAAAAAACCTCACAGATTTCTTATTATCCTACAGTTCTGGGGGTCACTAGTCAAGAAGGGGTTTGCCACAGCTCTCTATTGCTTCTAGAAGCTGTAAAGAAGAGTCTATTTTCTTTCCTTTTTCAGCTTCTAGGAACGTGCTGCATTCTGTAACTTGTGTGCCAGCATTAATTAGTTCAACCTCTGCATATATATATATATATATATATATATATATATGTGTGTGTGTGTGTGTATGTATATATACATTATATATGTATATTATATATAATACACGTGTATATATATATGTGTATATATACATGTGTATATATATATATATACACGTACATATATATACACACACATATATACGCATACATACGTATATATATATATATATATATATATACGTATATATGTGTGTGTGTATATATATAGTGTGTATATATGTATATATATGTGTATATATATCTTTTTAAATCAACTTTATTGAGGCATAATTTCTATAGAGTAAGATCCCTTTTACTTGTACTGTTCAATGAGATTTCTCAAATGTATACACTCATGTAACCGGCACCACAATCCAGAGAAAATATTATCACCACAAAATGTCCCTTAGTCTCCCTTAAGGCAGTTCTGTCTTTCAGGCCCCAGGCGACCACTGATCTGAATCTTATTACTATAGACTAGTTTTACATTTACTTAATATAAATATAAATGGTATCGTAGAGTATGAATTCTTGCCTCATCATAATTGGCGTCCATCTATATTGCTGAGTCTATCAATAGCTCATTTGTTTTTATTGTTTTATAATATCCCCTAGTATACCTACCACAGTTTGTTTATCCATTTGGCTGTTGGTATACAATTGTCTTGTTTCTGATATTTTAGCTGTTGTGAACAGAGCTTTGTGAATGCTATTTTTTGCATGTATAATCTTCTCTTTATTAAAGTACATTGGCATGCAATATTTTGTTAATTTCAGGCATACAACACAGTGATTCAACATTTATATACATTAGAAAGTAATCACCATGATAAATCTAGCTATAATCTGTCATAATACAAAGTTGTTACAGTATTATTACTTATATTCCTTATTAGTTATATTCCCTATGCTGTCCATTGCATTCCTTTTATTATGTATTTTATAACTGAAAGTTTAAACTTTTTAATCCCCTAGCCTTATTTTGCCCACCCCCCCCCCCCATTCCTCTGGCAACAATGCAGATTGTTTTCTGCATCTGTGAGTCCTTCTGTTTTGTTTTATTTGTTTATTTTTTTGGATTCCAGATATAAGTCAAATCATATGACATTTGTATTTCTCTGTATGACTTTTTTCACTTAGCATAATGTACTCTAAGTCCATCCATGTTGTTGCAAATGGCCACATTTCATTCTTTGTTTATAGCTGAATGATATTTCAATGTATATATTTATACCACATCTTTATCCATTTCATTCACTGATGAACATTTAGGTTGCTTCCATATCTTGGCTATTGTTAATAATGCTGCAATAAACACAGGAATATGGTTATCTTTTAGAATTAGTGTTTCTGTTTTCTTTGGGTAAATACCCAGCAGTGGAATTACCGGATCATATGGTAATTCTATTTTTAATCTTTTGAAGAACCTCTATACTGTTTTTCACAGTGACTGCACAAGTTTGCATTCCTACCAACAGTGCATGACGTTTTCTTTTTCTCCACATTCTCACCAACACTTGTTTCTTGTGTTTTTGATTTTAGCCATTCTGACAGGTGTGAGGTGGTATCTCATGGTTTTGATTTGCATTTCCCTGATGATGAGTGATGCTGAGCATCTTTTCATGTGTCTGTTGGCCATCTGTACATGTTCTTTGCATAAACGTCTACTAATTAGATGTTTAATTAGATTTTTTAATTAGATCACCCATTTTTAATTTAGGTTCTTTTTTAATATTGTGTCATGTGAGTTCTTTTATATTTTAGTTATTAACCCCATATGTTTATATAATTTGCAAATATCTTCTCTCAATCATTAAGTTGCCTTTTTGTTTTGCCAGTGGTTTCCTTCTGTGTGTGAACACGTTTTAGTTTGATATAGTCTTAATCTGTTTATTTTAGCTTTTGTTATCCTTGCCTGAGGAGATAGATTAGAAAAAAAATATATGTGTATATATATATATATATATATATATATATATAGAGAGAGAGAGAGAGAGAGAGAGAGCGCGCTCAGACAGATGTCTAAGAGCATACTGCTTTTGTTTTATTCTTGGAGTTTTATCACTTCTGTATTTACATTTAAGCCCTTAATCCATTTTGATTTATTTTTTATATGGTATAAGACAGTGGTCCAGGTTCATTTTTTTTTCCCCAGGAATACTTGGCTAGTTTTTTCAGCACCATTTATTGAAGAGACTGTCGTTTCCCTTTGTATATTCTTACCTCCTTTGTTAAATATTAACTGACTGTATAAGCATGCTTTTATTTTCACGTTTTGTTCTCATTTCTGTTTCTGATTTATAAAACACTAACATTTGACTTTGGTTGATATTTTTATTTTCCTTGTTCTTTTAGGTATAGAGTTTCATTGTTTATTTAGGTTCTTTTTGTTGTTGTTTCTTGAGGTGGGTCCATATTGCCATAAACTTCCTTCTTAGAACTACTTTTGCTGCATCTCATTGATTTAGGACAGTTGTTTTCATTTTTATTTGTCTCAAAGTACTTTTTGTTTTCCTTTGATTTCTTCATTGATACATTGGTTATTTATCATATATAGTAATATGTTTAGCGTCCATGTGTTTGTGTATTTTCCAGCTTTCTTCTTGTAATGAGTTTTTAGTTGATGCTGTTGTGGTCAGAAAAGATACTTGATATGATTTTAATCTTCTTAAATCTGAGATTTGTTTGTGGCCTAACATAGGCTCTATCTGGATAATATTTTCTGTGCACCTGAAAATAATGTATTTTCTGTAATTTTGGATGGAATGCTCTGTATATATTTCTTAAGCCCATCTGGTCTAATGCGTTGCTTAAGGGCAATCATTCCTTACTGATTTTCTGTCTGGGTGATTTATCATTTATGCACATGGGATGTTACAGTCTCCTACTACCTTGTGTATTCCTAGTTCTCCCTTTATGTCTGTTAATATTTGCCTTTAGGTGTTCCTGTATTTGGTATATTGATATTTCCATTGTTATATCCTCTTTATGGATTGATCCCTTTATCATTATGTAATGCCCTCCTTTGTCTCCTGAAATAGTTTTTGTTTTAAAATCAAGTTTGTGTGGGGGCGCCTGGATGGCTCAGTCAGTTAAGTGTTTGACTTTGGCTCAGGTCATGATCTCATGGTTCATGAGTTCAATCCCTGTATCTGGCCTGTGCTGATAGCTTGGAGGCTGCTCTGGATTCTGTGTCTCCCTCTCTTTCTGTCCCTCCCCCACTCTCTCTCACTCTCTCACTCTCAAACATAAATAAACATTAAGAAAAAACTTTTTAAAAAATCAAATTTTTTTCTGATACAAGTATTGTTGTCCTAGCTTTCATTTCATTTCCATTAGCATGGTATATCTTTTTCCGTTACTTCACTTTCATTCTGTATGTATCTTTCCATCTAAAGTGAATCTCTTGTAGGCAGCATATATAGGGCCTTGTTCTCTCCTTTCAGCCACCCTATGTCTTTTGATGTGTAATCCACTTACATTTAAAGTAATTACTGATAGGTGTGTACTTGTTTCCATTTTGTTGGTTATTTTATAGCTGTGTTTGCAGTTCTTCTCTGTCCCTTTCTTGTTCTCTTACCTCACGATTCCCTTAGGGTTATGTTTGTTTTTCTTCCTATTTTTTTGTAGATCTAATATATATATTAGATTGTGGTTACCATCAAATTTACATGTAACACCCTATGTATATAGCAGTCTATTTTAAGTTGATGTTTGCTTAAATTCAAGTGTATTCTAAAAGGACTACATTTTCACTCCCCCCCCACACATATACATTTTATATTTTTGCATCATATTTTAGACCCTATTATTTGGTGAATCCCTTGACTAATTCTTGCAGGTCTAGATGATTTACTACTTTTGTATGTATGTGTGTGTGTATTTATTTATTTATTTGACATTTATTTATTTTTGAGAGACAGAGAGAGCCAGAGTGTGAGCAGGGGAAGGGCTGAGAGGGAGACACAGAATCTGAAGCAGGCTCCAGGCTTGAGCTGTCAGCACAGAGCCTGACGCAGGGCTTGAACCCATGAATCATGAGATCATGACCTGAGCTGAAGCAGGATGCTTAACCAACTGAGCCACCCAGGCACTCTGAATCTTTTAACTTTTGTACTATATAGGTGGTTGGTACCATATATTTAACTTTATCAGTGAGGTTTTCTTTTTCATAATTTTCTTATTCCTAGTTAAGGCTTTTTCTCTTCCATTTAAAGAAGTCTCTGACATTTCTTGTAAGGCTATTTGGTTATGATAAACGCCTGTAGCTTTTGCTTATCTGGGAAACTCCTTATCTCTCCAATTCTGAGTGATGTTCTTGCCACACAGAGTATTCTTGGTGGTAAGTATTTTCCTTTCGGCACTTTGAATATTTTGTGCTGCTCCTTTCTGACCTGAAAAGTTTCTGCTGAAAAATCATCTGATAGTCTTTTACAGAGTTTCCCTTGTATGTAACTAATTGTTTCTCTTGCTGCTTCTAAGATTCTCTTTTTAACCCTTGCAACTTTGATTGTGATGTCTATTGGTGTGGGTTTCTTTGGGTTTACCGTACTTGGGACTCTGTGTGTGTACTAGACTTGGATGCCTGTTTTTTCACCAGTTTAGAAAAATTGTCCAAATATCATTTCTGTCCCTTTTTCTTTTCTCTTTCTGTATCCTCTACAATTTGAATGTTAGTATGCTGATATTGTTTGAGAAACCCCTTAAACTATCTTCGTTTTTGAAATTTTTCATTTCTTTTTTTCTGTTCTGATTGTGTGATCTTCAATAGCCTGTCTTCCACGTCACTGATTTATCTATCTGCCTTATATAATCTGCTGTTGATTCCTTTTAGTGTATTTTTAATTTCAGTTATTGTATTCTTCAGCTCTGATTTTTTTTTTATTTTGTCTTTGTTGAAGTTCTCTTTGTGTTCATCTTCTCTTCTCCCAAGTTCACTGAATATCTTTATGACCATCATTTTGAATTCTATCAAGTGGGGTGCTTATCTCCATTTTTGTTTTGTTTTGTTTTGTTTTGTTTCGATTTCTTAGGTTTTGTCTTTTTCTTTCATTTGGAACATTTTTTCTCTGTCTGCATTTTGCTTTTCTGTTCCTATATATTAGATAAATCAGTTGCATGTCCCCATCTTGAAGGAGTGGCTTTCTGCAAAAACAAAACAAAACAAAACAAAACAAAACAAAAAAAAAAACCTCCCCTGGTCACCCAAGCCAGTTCCTTAGGGGTGTCACCTATGTGGTCTTTGTGCACCCTCCTGTTGTGGCTGGGTCACAACTGGTGCTGACTTGCTGGCATGCAGGGCTATCCCCCAGCACTACTGTAAGGCCTGGCTGCAACTGCTATGTGTTCACTGGTAAGCGGGTCTGGTTCCTGGCCTGTCTGGCTGGGACTATTGTAGGTGTTGTAGTGTTGCAAGGATTCTAGTCTGGGCCAGGTAATTGCTTGGGAGGGGTTCTGCTGTCAGTCTTGTGTGCTTGCAGGGTGGGATTCTTCTTGGATGGAATTTGGGCTGGGGTGAGTTTCGTAGGGTGGGTTACAGGATGCTAGGGCAGGGCAAACAGTGCTAGCACAGTGGATGGAGAGTGTTAGAAAGATGCCCACCAGCACTGGTCTACCTAGGTAAAAGGGAAGTAAAAAAAAAAATCTAGATCTATAGATACAGATATGTAGATGGATAGATAGATATCTATAGATATAGATATATAGATGGATAGATAGATAGATAGATAGATATCTCTATACATAGAAATAGATATAGATCGATATAGTTACAGCCTACAAGTACTTCTTCCCCAGAGAACGATTCAATAGATCACTGTCCCTCTGGCCTATGCCCTAAAATTAGTCAATGGATCTCCTTTACATGAACATAGGTGCTTTTAAAACTGCTGCCTCTGCTCTGGTACGTGGAACAAGTGAAATGGCACGTATAACCTTTAAGCCCACATTCTCAGTTTCCTACTGCCCCCTTCTCTCCTGGACACAAGCCCATTGGTTTTCAAATCTTGATGTTATGTGTGCTTTTATTCCTGCTGCAGGTCCCTTGGGCTTGGGATGTGGGGCTTAAGCCACTCATTCCTCACAGAGGGCCTCTACAGCTGTGCTATCCTTCATGCCTATGAGTCACCTGACTGAATTGCCTCTCTGCCTCTCCTAGCTATCTTGATGTGGCTTTTTCTTTATATTCCCTGTTCTGCTACTCTTCACATCATTCTCAGAGATTGTTGTTCATATAAAGTTACTTATTTTGATGTGTCTTTGAGAGGAGTTGGGCTCAGGATCTTCCTACTCCGCCATCTTGATACCCAATCCCCCCAGTCTCTGCTTTTTTCATCACATTTCCTTTTTTGATTATGACTCTCCTGCCTCACTCTAATAAAGACCCTTGTTATTACATTGGACCACTTTGATGATCCAGAATAATCTTTCTGTCTCAAGATTTGTAACCTAATCTCCTCTGTAATGTCCTTTTTGCCATGTAATGTAACATCTTTATAGGTTTGGGGTCTCAGACATAACTTTTCTGGGGAGGAGCTTTATTCTGTCTGCACCAAGAGGATTCAATATTAGAGTATTTGTGAGTAGATATTTTTTTTAAATATTTTGTTTATTTTAGAAAACTAATGAAGTATAGATACCTCAACAAAATGAAGGAAGCTTAAAAATAACCTCTAATTCTACCATCTTGAGTTAACTATTATTAATTTTTTTATAAAACTTTTCATATTACTTATTGGGCACATGTATATCCTTCTATATTTTATAAAATTGAAAAGAAATATTGCATATTTATTGTAACATCTTTTTGATATAGTAATATTAAGAATATATATCTTTCATCTTAATAAACATTTGCCTTTATTTTTTTGCCAGTATTTTTTTATTTTCATTTTTTGCCATTATTTTTGCTGGACAAATATTGGCTCTTTTCTTGTCTCTACACTTAATCCTATAGTTTAGTGCTGAAGTTTTGCATTGGCATATACTTAAATCACTTTCTTAAGGCTAAATATCTAAACATAGTATTTCTGTGTCAAATGTAGGATGTTTAATTTAACATTAAGCTGACTTAAAGTACTTATTTCTTCAAACCTTCCTATATATAGGTAATATCGTTCATTTTATCTTTACCAATTTGTTAGAAGAGAAGTATATCTGATTGTGGTTTTAACCTGGTCCGGTCATGACACAAACTGTTTGCAAGTGTTAACTTTAAAAAGGAAAAACAGAGAGAGAGAGAGAGGGAGGGAGGGGGGAGATTTACAAATAGAGAATTGTCATACAGGATAAGCAAGCTCTGGAAGAACTGTAGTCAAGTCCTGAGAATAAAAGAGAGAAATGCGGGGCGCCTGCGTGGCGCAGTCGGTTAAGCGTCCGACTTCAGCCAGGTCACGATCTCGCGGTCCGTGAGTTCAAGCCCCGCGTCAGGCTCTGGGCTGATGGCTCGGAGCCTGGAGCCTGTTTCCGATTCTGTGTCTCCCTCTCTCTCTGCCCCTCCCCTGTTCATGCTCTGTCTCTCTCTGTCCCCAAAAAATAAATAAAAAACGTTGAAAAAAAAAATTAAAAAAAAAAAAAAAAAGAGAGAGAAATGTTCTTTTATAAAGGAAAGGGAGAATTTGGGAGGATTGTTATAAACAAAAGGTTCATTGGAGTAAACTCTTAGTTTGAAGTACAGTGGCTTTTTGTTGACTGATTTCTGACCATCTCTCATTGACTGGCTGTTGCCAAGGGAGGAGAAAAAAACTTTCTTCCTCCTGTTGGGATAGTAAAGTAGTAGTTAAAGTAGAATGGACTTGCAAGGCATGTCTCTTCCTGTTGTGTTCTGCAATTGATGATGAGTGGTAGGATGTGAGAGCTCCCCCTGGTGGCTTCCTGGTTCCATTCTAAGCGAGGTTTCCTGTTATGGCCATCTAAGTCAAAAGTATCAGGAATTCCATCACAGGGACGAGGAGGTCAATTGTGTAATTCTAAGAGAAGAGGGGAGTTGGAAATCTCTATTCATTTATTCTTTCATTTATGACTTCATTCATTCATTTATATTTTTTTTTAGTCATCACAGTTAAGAATATGGGTAATATGGCAAGGAACAAGATCATCAAGTTATTATTCCCATTATTATAGTCGTGTGTTGTATGTGTGTGTCATAACTAATGAGCAAACATCTAAATGGATCAGATCATTTCATATAACAAAATGTGCTATAAAGCTGAGAAAGGAGGATGGTACAGAGCACATCTATTTGAAATGGGAATAGACTGACCATAAAGGAACCAGGTATGTGTACAGCTGGGGGCCAAATTTGGGGTAGGGAGATCTCCCTGAGTTAGGAGTGAGGGAACTGAAATGAGGTCAGTATGGCTAGAGTCTATTGCCTTGAGCTGGTTGGCACCAGAAATCCTCAGCACATAGTTGGAATCTTCCAGACCATGTTAAGATATGTATGTATATATGTATGTGTGTATATATACATATATGTATGTGTATATATATGTATGTATGTATGTATGTGTATATATGTATATACATATATATGTATGTGTATATATGTGTATGAATATATATGTGTGTATATGTGTGTATGTGAGTATATATATGTGTGTGTGTGTGTATACACACATATACATATTTTTTTTTCCCAGTTGCAATGAGAAGCCACTGTGGGATTTCAAGAAAAATGTATATCTTCTAAATTATGGTTAAAACAATTTGTCTTGACTGATATGTAGAAAATGGTATGCTATGTTTTCAAAGAAGAAATGGGAAGACCAATGAGGAAACCATTTCAAAGGGTTGCTGGATTGGTTTAGGGTGGCAGCACAGTGAGGAAGAAAACTAGCTGGATTGGGGATAGATTTTGGATCTATTTTGGTACTCCTCACTATACTATGGATAGGATCAAAATAAGATTGTGTTGTTTCTTTTACAGGCTCCATATCCCCATCCCCAAGCTGAAATTGGTCTTGAGAATGCTTCTGACATTCATTTTAACGATATGGAAACAGCTATTCTCTGATGCAGTGGCAGTCAGAGAGGGCTGATAATGGAAGTTAGGACCAAATAATTAAACATGAAGAATAAAGGAAATTGTCCTGTGCGATATTTTTAAGAAACCCACATTTGTGGTTTGTTGCTCTATTTTGCCTGTTTTTTATCGGTGCCTGTAATAACCTCCAGCTTCTTTCATACTGAGGCTTTGTTTCCAGAATTCCAGTGTACAAACACAAAAAATTTATCTGGAAGTAACAACCCACTCTCAGTCTCTAATATTTTAGCAAAAAGTAGATTATAAGGATGACTAAATTTAAAATTAGAATGGTCTTTAAAAGATCTTCAATATTGATGATTTCAGCTGAGTTTCCCAGAAGCAAACCTAAAAAAAAAAAAAATATGTGAAAGTGAAAAAAACAAAAGTTTAAGAAGTTTTCTTAGGAAAAAGCTTGTAGACAAATGAGAAGGAGTGGAATCTGAACAAGTGTGCAATATTATGCCCACATACACAAAGACAATACTGAGCAAAACTCACACCTTATATGTTCCATGTAGAAACCAATAAAGCTAGAGTAGCCCCCCACCCCCCCAACTCTCTCCTAGTTGTTAATCATTGTGACTGCCTGAGGGACACAGAACTGACTCTGACTATGGCAGACATATCCTAGGATGACTCATTTGAGTCATGCTCTGTATCATTTCCTTTCCTTGGGGGTGGGCACAAATGTGTGAATATGATGGATGAAGTTATGTTATATGACAAAGGTCAGGCATTTTGCAAATATCATCAGAGTTCCCGATTAACTTTAAATTAATCAAAATGGAGGCCGTCCTGGGTGTGCCTGACCTAATCAGGGAAGTCCTTTAAAAGAGAGTTGAAGCAGCAGCAGATGCTAGCTTATTCACCTTGAAGGAGCAAATTATCATATTATGAAGAGGGCCAAATGGTAAGGAATTAGGGGAAGCTTTTAGTGGCTAAGGATCTGACTCCTACAGCTGCAAGGAACTGAATTCAGTGAGATTGAAAAAAGACGTCGATATCAAATGACATTGCAGCCTCTTTCAACAGTCTTTTGAAACCCTGCCTTTTGAAAGAGTTGTGCTGTATCCAAACTCCAACCCATGAAAACTTTGAGATAATAAATGTGAGTTGTATTAAGTTGCTAAGCTTATGATAATTTGTTAAACAACATAAAAATCGACTGCATAAGTAAACTAATAACCCGGTCAAAAGATGAGCAAAAGATCTGAACAAACACATCATGGGAGAAGATACACAGTTGGATAATAACCATAAGAAAATATGTGCTCACCATCATATGTCATTAAGAATTATAAATTAAAACAACAATGAGGTACCACTACAAACCTATTAAAATGATTAAAAACCAAAACACTGAAAACACCAGATACTGGCGAGGATGTGGGGCAACACAAACTTTCATACATTGCTGATGGGAATGGAACATGGTGCAGCCACCTGGGAAGACAGCTTGGCTGTTCCTAACAAAGCTGAGCATACTCTTAACGTTCATGATCCGGTGATTCTAACTCTTGATATTTACCCAAATGAATTGAAAACTTATATCCACCAAAACCCTGCATCTTTATGTTTATACTGCTTTATTCATTTTTTTTTTTAAAACTTAAGACGACCAGATGTTCTTTAGTAGGTGAATGGATAAAGACACTGGGTACATTCAGACGGTGGAATATTATCCAGTGCTAAAAAGAAATTATCGGGCCACGAAAAGACTTGGAGGAAAGTTAAGTGTGCATTGCTAAGTGCAAGAAGCCCATCTGAAAATGCCTCAAACTGTATGGTTCCAACTAAATGACTTTCTAGAAGAGACAAAACTGTAGAGACATAAAAACATCAGTGGGCTTGGAGGCAGGGAGAAAGGAAAGAATAAGTGGAACACAGGGGATTTCTAGTGCAGTGAAACTCTTCTATGATAGTGTGATGGTGGATACATATCCTTATACATTTGTCAAAACTCACAGAATGTACAAAATGGTAACCCCTCATGGGAAATACGGAGTGTAGTTAATAATGGATCGCTATGGCTTATTAACTGTACAAATGTAGTACAGTAATGTAAGATGTTATTGGGGGAAAAGTGAAAGATGTGGATGAGAAAGTGTGTGGGAACTCTGTAATTTCCACTCAACACCTATATACCCTTAAAATTATGCAAAAAATTAAATTCAGTTAATTAAAAATATAGAGTCGGGATTATTACATAAGCCATCCCGTTTCAAGATTCTTTTATTTCTCTTTCGCCAAATTTTATTGAGATCAACCTATCTCTGTAGCTTAATAGGTTCATTCTAAAGACGTTCTATGATCATTATTATCAATATTCCCCCTTTCTGTGTGTATGTACGTGTGTGTGTGTGTTCACCCATATTAATGATAGAGTTCATATTCTTTCCCTGGTTTGGAGGAAGTGAAGCAAAATTTTCAATTGTGCTACTTTCACATTCTACTTGCTTTCTCGATGGTTAGCTTGAATGTTTTAATACTGTATGATTTGTTACAAAAATAATTTTGACAGTTATATTTGGACTTGAGGGAGGCTAGCTCCCATGGCTTTCGAAGCTCACTGCCTATTGCTAGCATTTCTCTTTTGTTCAATCTCCCCATTTTTGTAGTTTACTAAGAGCTGGTCTAAGTGACATTAAGGTAGGTATAGTCTGATACCAGCCACTGTGCTCCAGAGGTTGTTTTTGGTTTTTATACAAGGTCATCTCCTGGACCAGGATTCTCCTATTGTTACATAGTGCCGTACAAATATTCAGTGTCTTAGAGTCAGAAACCTCTCCTGGATCTTTAGAGACTGCATGTAATTTATATTTTTGACCCAAAGTGTGAGTTTCATTCCTTTTTCATTTAGTATCATAACAGATATGTTTCATAATACCATTATATATGAATAAATATATATCAATACATATATATTTATGCATGTGATATATATTTATGTTTTCATGTATTTATACCTATGTTATATGTGTCTACATGTATGTTTGTGAGGTAGACAATAGATAAAACCTCTTCTGATAATCTGTAAGTTTTAAAGCCCTTTTTTTGGTTATAATAATTATGTCTATAACATTAAGTCCTATCATTCACCCTATACCTCAGTTTTTTTCCACATCGGTATCCAAAGAGTGTATGTGGAAGTGGTCCTTATGTCGGGTGCTCTCATTTCTTTGTTTTTTGGCTTTCCATCTTTCGACTCTAATCTATAAAAGGGTAGAATAGATTAGGCCATTCCTCTCTGCCCTCCTTTGTTATTTCCTCTCACCATTCTATTCCAACTGTGTAAATTGCCGCTTCGGGATTGAGGTGGGGAGACTACACTGTTCTCGCTGATGACCCTCCAACTCATCCTGTTGTCTCAGAGGAAACCAGACCCGACGATCGGAGAGCAGCTTCCCTGCACTGTGTTGAATCCATTCTTTTCCCAGAAAGGAAAGAGGTGAAAGGGGGTGGATGAATGTATATGTTCCTCGCTTTAGGTGGAATATATCACCTGGCATAAATCTAGGTCACTGTCAACATTCAGGGATCAAAGAGCTCTTTTTTGACAGATCATCTTTTATTTCTTCTGTCTTGTAATTGGTCAGCTGCTCTAAGTCATGTTCTCATATTAATGATTCCAGCCTCTGCTCTAAGTCGATCCCTTTCATTCTTCTGTCACAGATAGGAAGTTGTTGAGAAAAAAAATAAAAAAATGTGTCTTTTTACTCCCCCTTTTGATGTTGTGAAAATGGTCCCCAAATTGGATGCTTTTCAATTTTCTTCTGTTTGTTTTTTTTTTTTGTTTTTTTTTTTTTTTGCTCCTCCACTCATTTTTTGTTCCCTCTTTGTTTCCATTTTGTTTTGGTGTTTTTCTCTCATTTCATCTTTAAAAGTCATTGATAGGTCTTTCACAATGACTCTAGTTTTTAATGCGTGCTGTTCTCCTGATGGGGAAAGGCAAATGGAACCATGACCTCTTAGTTGAATTCTAAAATTCATTGTTTCTGGTACTTATATTTCAGACTTTATCTTATTTTATTACTTTGCTTTTTTAAACATAGTATATATTTATTTTTTCAATTTTCAATTATTTTTTTATTTCTGTTGGTCTCATGTAGAAGAGTAGAACAAATGTCCATTTATTACAACTTCAGTGGATAGCTCACAATAGAATATGCACTGGAATCCCCTTCACAACTTAAGTCAGAATGAGAGGAAGAACAATCCTAAAAAACAGAAGTTGCAAAAGAATTAGAAATTACAAAATTGTATACTAGTCCCCACCTGCTAAGATACATTTTTATCCATTCTTATCCCTTTTCTTATGTCCAATTGGCAAACCATTAGAATACATTCTGAATCAAACACCCTATCCCCTACCCCCCTCCGCAAAAGGTAGATTAAAGTTGGATCTGTTCAGATACTCTTGTGCAAAGGTAACGAATATTGTTTGAACATACTTTGCATCATGCACTATTCTAGGTACTTTGTTTATGCAATGAAAATCTTAATCCTAGAATAACTGATTTTGTTAAACTTGATTATCTTGGGACTCATGTGAGGATAACATACTGTGATGCAATTTGAATGATGGGAAAAGTGAATTTCAGCTTTGGTTCTGGCCAAATCACTTTTAATGCAAGCCATGTTGGAGGTGATATAATTTTCAGGGAGTTTAAAGTTGCAATACCCATGTTCTGCAGCTGGTGAGAAATGGCCCCTTATTAAAAGGTATAAAATTATTAGGATAGGTCTGGGAGTGTGTGTGTGTGTGTGTGTGTGTGTGTGCGTGTTTTAATTTTTTAAAATGTTTTGAGAGAGAAAGCATGAGTAAGGAATGAGCAGAGAGAGAGAGAGAGAAGAGGGAGCAAATCCCATGAAGGCTCTGTGCTGGCAGCACATAGCTCAATGTAGGACTTAATCTCACAAACAGTAAGATCATGACCTGAGCTGAAATCAAGAGTTGATCATTTAACCAACTGAGCCACCCGGGTGTCCCTGTATTGTTTATTTTTATCAATCTGTTTATTGTCTTGCTTGTTACCCTAACAGAATACAATAGACAGGTAAGATTATACTTAAACTATGTAATATTTATTGTGTAATGAAAAGAATAATTTTGTACCAAGATGTCTACAGATGGAAAATAAAATGTATCTCTGTACACAAACATGATATAAATTTTTATTTATAAAAATAAATGGTCTGATAGACACCATGGAAAATATGGGGGGTCCAATGATGAGCAAAAATTAGCATAAAGCATGTGCCTTTAATTTAAATAAACGCAGAAACAAATTTGAAATAGGAACTGTGGCCAATGCTAAGAAGGGCTCCATTTCCCAATTAACACATTCTAAACTATGTATTTGTCCATTTGTTTATTATTATTTTTTTCCTATTGCCTGCGCCAACCATATGGGAAGAAATTTGGTCTATTTTATTTACTGCTAGATATATTCCAACATAGAGCCTGGTTTCTGGCACATACTAGGTTCTCAATAATATTTGTTCAATGAATAAATGATAGTGAATTAAGACGGATTCGATGTATTCAAGGAAGTTAGTAAAGACACCCCTGAGGCAGCTGGATTCTGAGGTCTGAGGAGTGGGTTGACATTATTTAGAAGAAAAGAAGTTGGAAGACTCTCAGGCAGAAGGAAATGCTACATAAAAGCACTGTGTCAAGAGTAAGCATAGTGAATATGAACCACAAAAGAAGGCTAGTTCTGACATGAAGGGAGGAGAAAAGCTTGGTGCTGGAGAGGAGGTAGGTGGGGAGGGATCTTCTGTAAGACCTTTGTGAATAATGCTAATATAATCCATCTATTTTCTTAGAGAATTGAAAGGCATGAAATAAGTGTAGGCAGTGGACTGAAATAATCAGATGTGTACTTTAAAATGATACCTGTTCTTAATTACTCATCATGAAAGTGGCAGGAACACTTACAGAAGCATGGCTGAAGAAGAGAGGACCTAAAATAAACCTTAGATAATTTTAAGGTCTTTAAAGGTTTAAGGTCTGTTAAAGGAGCGTGAGATAGTAAGGAAATCAGAAAGAAAAACCAGCAAGACAGGAGAAAAACGGTGTGATGGTAGAGTGGAAGGCAAGTGAGGAGAGTATTTTAAGGAAGGGAGGCCACAGTGTTCAATGCTATTGAAAGGTAAGTTGAGTTGTAGAATTAATCAAATATGCACTAGATATAAAGACATGGAGATTGTCATTGATTTTTTTAGCAAAAGGAAGTTAAATGACAACATCTCTCTCTCTCTCTCTCTCTCTCTCTCTCTCTCTCTCACACACACACACACACACACACACACACACACACACATTCTAAAGCTATTGGATAAGAATGATAATATGTAATTGAGTCCAGGAGGAAAAATGACGACTGCCAGTAGCCAAATTCAAAAGGCACCAAAAAGGCTTAAAACCTGAATGATAATCCTGAGCCAATAATGATAGTTTATAAAATAATGGTTTTTCTTGGAATTGAAAATTTAGGATGATAACAATTATACTGGGTGCAGGAGACATAGCTTTGAGTCTGTGCAAAGTGGGCAATTGGAACGGAGATTCTTTAACAAAGGCCGGGCCTTCAGATGACTATTCCTGTAGAGCAAAAATAAATAAAGATTAAAACCCTGCTCTCCAGAAAAGAGAGACAGCGAGGTATTTTGCCTGTGTCGTCCTCTGACCTTGCTGGGAAAATGAACTCTAGCTGAGAATCAATAACCAGAGTTCGACTTTCATTCCTATAAGTGGTTTGAATATTCACTTCTTTTGGAGTCTGGAAAACCCTTGGCCAAAAAGTACTGTTTAATATGACCACAAGCACCTTGGGACAACAGACAGCATCAATACCAACACTTTTTTGGAGGAAAAACACTTGAATAAGGCTCTCAGAATGCTCACAAATTATGCTCATTCAAATATTACCTTGTAACTCCAAATTACACCACACACGAAAAAACACACTACAATGAAATAAAGCAAAACAACACTCTCGGGGGCAAAATATATTGAAATTGTTAGATTATGAATTAATTACATGAAAAATGTAATGAATTGAAAGAGGGAATTAAAAACATGAGAAGGGAACAATAGGAAAGCAAAATTAAGCACGGAACTTTAGAAAAGAACTCCATAAAACTTACAGAAATTCAAAATATAAATACAGTAAAATCCTGGTTTGTGAGCATAATTTGTTCCTAAAACATGCTTGTAATCTAAAACACTTGCATATCATGGCATCTGGGGATCTCAGTGGTGGCTTGAGCGTTCAATTTTGGCTCAGGTCATGGTCTCCCAGTCCGTGAGTTCGAGTCCAGCATCTGGCTCTGTGCTGACAGCTCAGAACCTGAAGTCTGGCTTCTGTCTCCCTCTCTTTCTGCCTCTTCCCTGCTCATGCTCTGACTCTGACTCACTCTCTCTCTCTCTCTCTAAATTAAATAAACATTAAAAACTTTTTTTAAAAAAAGAACAGACTTCCCATAAGAAATAATGGAAACTCAGATGATTCGTTCCACAACCCAAAAATATTCCTATAAAATGATTACAATACTGTAATACAATATAAAATAAGGAAATATAAAATATAAAGAACAATAAACAAATCAACCTGCACTGACCTTTGAAAACTTTTGTAACTGGTGTGAGGGAGACAAGAGAGAAGGAGGGTTATTGTGTAGGATGACTTTCACTACCACGAATGGAATCACTGCTATCTATTGGCTCAATGGAAACTTTTTCTTTTCATGCAGCTTTAACAAGGAACCTATCCAATGACAACTTGCTTTTGTCTCCTCTTGAGGATTTTGCAGAAATGTGACATTTCATTGTTGTTAAACAGATTCATTGCTCGCACTGCCACAGCCTTATTCGGTAGTGCTTTTCTACAAAATTTTGCACTGTTTCCCACATTTTACATATCTCCCTAATATCATTTGCAGTGAAGAATTCCTCCACTTTTTCTCCCCCTCCTCTGCAGATGAGATGCAGATGTAGACTTCTTATAAAATCTTGCAATTTCAGCCACTCTCATACCTCATTCATACTTCCCAATGATTTCCTTCTTGACTCCCACCGTAATCATTTCCTTTTTCTTACTGCCTTTCTTTTCAACCTTTTTCTGCATGGGGGCCATTGTATATACTCGCACGGATCTTGACTACATGTACAGGGTTAATAAGCTCTTGTCCTATAGTGTATTTAATGCAACTGGCAATAAGGCAGCAGAGGAAAGAGTCTATATCTGCAGGCAGCCTGACCTAGAATGAAGCAAAGGATTCCCACGCTTACTCTTGCATGGAAAAGCAAAGGACTGTCTGTCCATAGGTGCTGTGAAATCACAAAAAATACACTAGTGCCTATTATGGGCATCTTCCAACATTCTGAAAAATCACTGATTTATGCCAAACACCATGGCCTGACACCGAGCATCTGAACATGGGAGACAAACACCCACAATCCCAGAGAGAGAGAGCGAGAGATAGAGAGAGCGAGAAGAACCATTGGCTCAGTTGTGATCAAGTAACGTTTGGCATCATGTGCTACTTGTATCAAGATGTTGCTCATTTATCAAGTTAAAATGTGTTAGAAGTGTTTCCTCAACTTACAGAACAAGTTACTTGCAATCCAAGGTTTTACTGTATTTCAATTAAAACCTCAATGAATGTATTAAAATTATAAATAGCTCAAGAGAGAATGGCTTTATGGTCTGAAATATGTCTAATATATATAAGTATATATTATCGTGAAATTTACAAAGAAGAGAATAAAAAGGGGGTAGTTACATGTATGATAGGTGAAGCCAGAAAGTTTGATATGTTTAATTGGACTTCCAGAGAAAGAAAGCCAGGAGTTTTTATACAACATACACATATAGAGGTCATTTATTAGAATTTTCTAGAATACATGAAAGACAGAAATGCTCAGATTTAGGAAGCACAATAAAACACTAACATGATAAACAAATGCAACCTGCATTTTTTTTTATTTTTTAATATATGAAATTTACTGTCAAATTGGTTTCCATACAACACCCAGTGCTCATCCCAAAAGGTGCCCTCCTCAATACCCATCACCCACCCTCCCCTCCCTCCCACCCCCCATCAACCCTCAGTTTGTTCTCAGTTTTTAACAGTCTCTTATGCTTTGGCTCTCTCCCACTCTAACCTCTTTTTTTTTTTTTTCCTTCCCCTCCCCCATGGGTTTCTGTTACATTTCTCAGGATCCACATAAGAGTGAAACCATATGGTATCTGTCTTTCTCTGTATGGCTTATTTCACTTAGCATCACACTCTCCAGTTCCATCCACGTTGCTACAAAAGACCATATTTCATTTTTTCTCATTGCCACGTAGTATTCCATTGTGTATATAAACCACAATTTCTTTATCCATTCATCAGTTGATGGACATTTAGGCTCTTTCCATAATTTGGCTATTGTTGAGAGTGCTGCTATAAACATTGGGGTACAAGTGCCCCTATGCATCAGTACTCCTGTATCCCTTGGATAAATTCCTAGCAGTGCTATTGCTGGGTCATAGGGTAGGGCTATTATTAATTTCCTGAGGAACCTCCACACTGCTTTCCAGAGCGGCTGCACCAATTTGCATTCCCACCAACAGTGCAAGAGGGTTCCTGTTTCTCCACATCCTCTCCAGCATCTATAGTCTCCTGATTTCTTCATTTTGGCCGCTCTGACTGGAGTGAGGTGATATCTGAGTGTGGTTTTGATTTGTATTTCCCTGATAAGGAGCGACGTTGAACATCTTTTCATGTGCCTGTTGGCCATCCGGATGTCTTCTTTAGAGAAGTGTCTATTCATGTTTTCTGCCCATTTCTTCACTGGGTTATTTGTTTTTCGGGTGTGGAGTTTGATGAGCTCTTTATAGATTTTGGATACTAGCCCTTTGTCCGATATGTCATTTGCAAATATCTTTTCCCATTCCGGTGGTTGCCTTTTAGTTTTGTTGGTTGTTTCCTTTGCTGTGCAGAAGCTTTTTATCTTCATAAGGTCCCAGTAATTCACTTTTGCTTTTAATTCCCTTGCCTTTGGGGATGTGCCGAGTAAGAGATTGCTACGGCTGAGGTCAGAGAGGTTTTTTTCCTGCTTTCTCCTCTAGGGTTTTGATGGTTTCCTGTCTCACATTCAGGTCCTTTATCCATTTTGAGTTTATTTTTGTGAATGGTGTGAGAAAGTGGTCTAGTTTCAACCTTCTGCATGTTGCTGTCCAGTTCTCCCAGCACCATTTGTTAAAGAGACTGTCTTTTTTCCCTTGGATGTACTTTCCTGCTTTGTCAAAGATGAGTTGGCCATACGTTTGTGGGACTAGTTCTGGGGTTTCTATTCTATTCCATTGGTCTATGTGTCTGTTTTTATGCCAATACCATGCTGTCTTGATGATAACAGCTTTGTAGTAGAGGCTAAAGTCTGGGATTGTGATGCCTCCTGCTTTGGTCTTCTTCAAAATTACTTTGGCTATTCGGGGCCTTTTGTGGTTCCATATGAATTTTAGGATTGCTTGTTCTAGTTTTGAGAAGAATGCTTGTGCAATTTTGATTGGGATTGGATTGAATGTGTAGATAGCTTTGGGTAGTATTGACATTTTGACAATATTTATTCTTCCAATCCATGAGCAGGGAATGTCTTTCCATTTCTTTATATCTTCTTCAATTACCTGCATAAGCTTTCTATAGTTTTCAGCATACAGATCCTTTACATCTTTGGTTAGATTTATTCCTAGGTATTTTATGCTTCTTGGTGCAATTGTGAATGGGATCAGTTTCTTTATTTGTCTTTCTGTTGCTTCATTGTTAGTGTATAAGAATGCAACTGATTTCTGTACATTGATTTTGTATCCTGCAACTTTGCTGAATTCACGTATCAGTTCTAGCAGACTTTTGGTGGAGTCTATCAGATTTTCCATGTATAATATCATGTCATCTGCAAAAAGAGAAAGCTTGACTTCATCTTTGCCAATTTTGATGCCTTTGATTTCCTTTTGTTGTCTGATTGCTGAAGCTAGAACTTCCAGCACTATGTTAAACA
The DNA here is from genome assembly GCF_018350215.1 of Panthera leo. Lineage (NCBI taxonomy): Eukaryota > Metazoa > Chordata > Mammalia > Carnivora > Felidae > Panthera > Panthera leo. The sequence continues at coordinate 179,895,416 of NC_056682.1, forward strand.
ACAGCGGTGAGAGTGGGCATCCCTGTCGTGTTCCTGATCTCAGGGAAAAAGCTCTCAGTTTTTCCCCGTTGAGGATGATGTTAGCTGTGGGCTTTTCATAAATGGCTTTTATGATCTTTAAGTATGTTCCTTCTATCCCGACTTTCTCAAGGGTTTTTATTAAGAAAGGGTGCAGGATTTTGTCAAAGGCCTTTTCTGCATCGATTGACAGGATCATATGGTTCTTCTCTTTTTTTTTGTTAATGTGATGTATCACGTTGATCGATTTGCGAATGTTGAACCAGCCCTGCATCCCAGGAATGAATCCCACTTGATCATGGTGAATAATTCTTTTTATATGCTGTTGGATTCGATTTGCTAGTATCTTATTGAGAATTTTTGCATCCATATTCATCAGAGATATTGGCCTGTAGTTCTCTTTTTTTACTGGGTCTCTGTCTGGTTTAGGAATCCAAGTAATACTGGCTTCATAGAATGAGTCTGGAAGTTTTCCTTCCCTTTCTATTTCTTGGAATAGCTTGAGAAGGATAGGTATTATCTCTGCTTTAAACGTCTGGTAGAACTCCCCTGGGAAGCCATCTGGTCCTGGACTCTTATTTGTTGGGAGATTTTTGATAACCGATTCAATTTCTTCGCTGGTTATGGGTCTGTTCAAGCTTTCTATTTCCTTCTGATTGAGTTTTGGAAGAGTGTGGGTGTTTAGGAATTTGTCCATTTCTTCCAGGTTGTCCAATTTGTTGGCATATAATTTTTCATAGTATTCCCTGATAATTGTTTGTATCTCTGAAGGATTGGTTGTAATAATCCCATTTTCATTCATGATTTTATCTATTTGGGTCCACTCCCTTTTCTTTTTGAGAAGCCTGGCTAGAGGTTTGTCAATTTTGTTTATGTTTTCAAAAAAGCAACCCTTGGTTTCGTTGATCTGCTCTACAGTTTTTTTAGATTCTATATTGTTTATTTCTGCTCTGATCTTTATTATTTCTCTTCTTCTGCTGGGTTTAGGCTGCCTTTGCTGTTCTGCTTCTATTTCCTTTAGGTGTGCTGTTAGATTTTGTATTTGGGATTTTTCTTGTTTCTTGAGATAGGCCTGGATTGCAATGTATTTTCCTCTCAGGACTGCCTTTGCTGCGTCCCAAACCGTTTGGATTGTTGTATTTTCATTTTCGTTTGTTTCCATATATTTTTTTAATTTCTTCTCTGATTGCCTCGTTGACCCACTCATTCGTTAGTAGGGTGTTCTTTAACCTCCATGCTTTTGGAGGTTTTCCAGACTTTTTCCTGTGGTTGATTTCAAGCTTCATAGCATTGTGGTCTGAAAGTATGCATGGTATAATTTCAATTCTTGTAAACTTATGAAGGGCTGTTTTGTGACCCAGTATATGATCTATCTTGGAGAATGTTCCATGTGCACTCGAGAAGAAAGTATATTCTGTTGCTTTGGGATGCAGAGTTCTAAATATATCTTCAAGTCCCTCTGATCCAATGTATCATTCAGGGCCCTTGTTTCTTTATTGACTGTGTGTCTAGATGATCTATCCATTTCTGTAAGTGGGGTGTTAAAGTCCCCTGCAATGACCACATTCTTATCAATAAAGTTGCTTATGTTTATGAGTAATTGTTTTATATATCTGGGGGCTCCGGTATTCGGCGCATAAACATTTATAATTGTTAGCTCTTCCTGATGGATAGACCCTGTAATTATTATATAATGCCCTTCTTCATCTCTTGTTACAGCCTTTAATTTAAAGTCTAGTTTGTCTGATATAAGTATGGCTACTCCAGCTTTCTTTTGGCTTCCAGGAGCATGATAAATAGTTCTCCATCCCCTCACTCTCAATCTAAAGGTGTCCTCAGATCTAAAATGAGTCTCTTGTAGACAGCAAATAGATGGGTCTTGTTTTTTTATCCATTCTGATACCCTATGTCTTTTGGTTGGTGCATTCAGTCCATTTACATTCAGTGTTATTATAGAAAGATACGGGTTTAGAGTCATTGTGATGTCTGTATGTTTTATGCTTGTAGTGATGTCTCTGGTACTTTGTCTCACAGGATCCCCCTTAGGATCTCTTGTAGGGCTGGTTTCGTGGTGACAAATTCCTTCAGTTTTTGTTTGTTTGGGAAGACCTTTATCTCTCCTTCTATTCTAAATGACAGACTTGCTGGATAAAGGATTCTCGGCTGCATATTTTTTCTGTTTAGCACACTGAAGATATCGTGCCAAGCCTTTCTGGCCTGCCAAGTTTCAAAGGAGAGATCAGTCACGAGTCTTATAGGTCTCCCTTTATATGTGAGGGCACGTTTATCCCTTGCTGCTTTCAGAATTTTCTCTTTATCCTTGTATTTTGCCAGTTTCACTATGATATGTCGTGCAGAAGATCGATTCAAGTTACGTCTGAAAGGAGTTCTCTGTGCCTCTTGGATTTCAATGCCTTTTTCCTTCCCCAGTTCAGGGAAGTTCTCAGCTATAATTTCTTCAAGTACCCCTTCAGCACCTTTCCCTCTCTCTTCCTCCTCTGGGATACCAATTATGCGTATATTATTTCTTTTTAGTGTATCACTTAGTTCTCTAATTTTCCCCTCATACTCCTGGATTTTTTTATCTCTCTTTCTTTCAGCTTCCTCTTTCTCCATAACTTTATCTTCTAGTTCACCTATTCTCTCCTCTGCCTCTTCAATCCGAGCCGTCGTCGTTTCCATTTTATTTTGCATTTCGTTTAAAGCGCTTTTCAGCTCCTTGTGACTGTTCCTTAGTCCCTTGATCTCTGTGGCAAGAGATTCTCTGCTGTCCTGTATACTGTTTTCAAGCCCAGCGATTAATTTTATGACTATTATTCTAAATTCACTTTCTGTTATATTATTTAAATCCTTTTTGATCAGTTCATTAGCTGTTGTTATTTCCTGGAGATTCTTCTGAGGGGAATTCTTCCGTTTGGTCATTTTGGATAGTCCCTGGAGTGGTGAGGACCTGCAGGGCACTTCCCCTGTGCTGTGGTGTATAACTGGAGTTGGTGGGCGGGGCCGCAGTCTGACCTGATGTCTGCCCCCAGCCCACCGCTGGGGCCACAGTCAGACTGGTGTGTGCCTTCTCTTCCCCTCTCCTAGGGGCGGGATTCACTGTGGGGTGGCGTGGCCCATCTGGGCTACTTGCACACTGCCAGGCTTGTGGTGCTGGGGATCTGGCGGATTAGCTGGGGTGGGTAGGCAAGGTGCACGGGGGCAGGAGGGGCAGGCTTAGCTCGCTTCTCCTTAGGTGATCCACTTCAGGAGGGGCCCTGTGGCAGCCGGAGGGAGTCAGATCCGCTGCCGGAGGTTTGGCTCTGCAGAAGCCCAGAGTTGGGTGTTTGTGAGGAGCGAGCAAGTTCCCTGGCAGGAACTGGTTCCCTTTGGGATTTTGGCTGGGGGATGGGCGGGGGAGATGGCGCTGGCGCCTTTGTTCCCCGCCAAGCTGAGCTCTGCCCTCCGGGGGCTCAGCAGCTCTCCCTCCCTTTGTCCTCCAGCCTTCCCGCTTTCTGAGCAGAGCTGTTCACTTATGACCTCCCAGACGCTAAGTCGCGCTTGCTGTCGGAACACAGTCCGTCCGGCCCCTCCGCTTTGCCAGCCAGACTCGGGGGCTCTGCTTGGCCGGCGAGCCGCCCCTCCGCCCCGGCTCCCTCCCGCCAGTCCGTGGAGCGCGCACCGCCTCGCTGCCCTTCCTACCCTCTTCCGTGGGCCTCTAGTCTGCGCTTGGCTCTGGAGACTCCATTCTGCTAATCCTCTGGCAGTTTTCTGGGTTCTTTAGGCAGGTGTAGGTGGAATCTAAGTGATCAGCAGGACGCTTGGTGAGCCCAGTGTCCTCCTACGCCGCCATCTTCCCTCGATCTCTGCAACCTGCATTTAAAAACCTTTTGGTAAAGTTTTAAATTCAGCTTAATAACCAAAAGATCTTAAATGCATCCAAAGTGCAACAAAAATTACCTATAAAGAAAAAAGCTGTGGGGTCACCTGCGTGGCTTAGTGTATTAAGCCTCTGACTCTCACCATCTGCTTGGGTCCTGATCTCACGTTCTCGCTCTCTCCCTCTCCCTCTCCCTCTCTCTGCTCCTCCCCTGCTTGTTTTCTCTCTCCCTCTCTCATTTTCACTCTCTCTCTCTCTCCAAATAAATAAATAAACATTAAAAAAAAAAAAAAGGAAAAGCAATGATACTAATACCAGACTTCTCCTGAGTGCCAACTGAATTTACAAAATTGTACAAAAGGTGAAACAGGAGACAATTTAAGTAACCATCAACGTATGATTTTTTTTTTTTTTTACATAGGTAAAGCATCATTCAGGAACAAGGGCAAAATTTAGATAAATTGTCGAAGTTGATAAGCAATGCATCCTCCCCAGGAGAACTTCTAAATCATGTATTTCAAGAACAAATTAAATACAGAGCAAAAGACATTAATTTAGAAATGAAGCAAAATAAATAGTAAACATATACAGAAAAAAAAAGTTGAAATAAAACAGTATTTCCTCATAGGGTTATTTTAAGAATTAAAAATATGATAGTTTTAAAGTGTTTGAAATAGCACTATAAGCATGGTCAACATTTTATAATTGTTAAATAAGTAAAAAAAAGTATAAATTGCCGACATGGAACTGACATATTTGAGAGAAAAATGAATGTTTCTTTAGCAGCATTGGGTACTTGGCGATCATAGAAAAATACACTAAAATTATGTTAGTTTTGGAATGGTATATAGATATTGTCTTATTTCAGAATTTAGTGTGTTTAAATATAGTTAACCACTGAAATGTACAAATAAATCATTAGATATCAAAAAGCATGTGTGGGAAATAGAAAAGTATCAATCAATTTAAAATACAATCAACTTAAAATATCAAATTCTAAATATCAATTTAAGAGAGGTATATTTTGTAAAAGAGAAAAACTTAAATCAGGGAGATTAGAAGAAAACCAAGGAATAAGATAAAGCTGTAAATTTATTTTAATATCTGACAAAATAGACTTCTGGCAAAAAGTATTATTTGGGATAATACTTTCAATTTATATGAGGACTATAGAGCAATTTTACTTTTTTTTCTTTTTCTTTTTTTTCCATGTAGTAACATAGTCAAAGATGTGTAAAGCAAAGGAGCCCCTGGGGGGCTCAGTTGGTTAAACGTCAGACTGTTGATTTCAGCTCAGGTCATGATCTCAAAGTTGTGAGATCAAGCTCCACTTGGGCTCAGTACTGGCCACAGAGCCTGCTTAAGATTCTCTCTCTTTCTGGGGCGCCTGGGTGGCTTGTTCGGTTAAGCATCTGACTTTGGCTCAGGTCATGATCTCACGGTTTGTGAGTTTGAGCCCCATGTCGGACTCTGTGCTGACAGCTCAGAGCCTGGAGCCTGCTTCAGATTCTGTGTCTCCATCTCTCTCTGCCCCTCCCCTGCTCATGCTCTCTCTCTCTCTGTCTCTCAATAATAAGTAGATGTTAAAAAAAATTAAAAAGATTCTCTCTCCTTCTTGGGCGCCTGGGTGGCTCAGTCAATTAAGCCTGGGACTTCTGCTCAGGTCATTATCTCACAGTTTAAGCCCCACATCGGGCTCTGTGCTGACAGCTCAGAACTTGGAGCCTGCTTTGGATTCTGGGTCTCCTTCTCTTTCTCTGCCCCTCCCCTGTCCATGCTCTCTCTCTCTCTCACTCTCAAAAATGAATGAACATTAAAAAAATTTCTCTCTCCTCCCTCTGCCCCTCCCTCACTCACTTTCTTGTGGATGCTCTCTCTCTTTCTCTCTCTCTCTCTCTCTCTCTCCCTCTCTCCCTCTCTCCCTCTCTCCCTCTCTCTCACTAAAAAAGGGGAGGGGAGAAAAAAGTAACAGATGGTAGGGAGAATATAATAAATCTACCATTATACAGGGAGATGTCATAAGGTCTAATACCCAAACTTAGCAAAAATATGACTAATTTGAAGAATACAGTTAAAACCTTGCACTTGTGAACATACGTTGAACCCTGAAATCCAAAATTAAAGATCATAACATATTTTCCAGTCACACATAAAAATATATATGTGTAAAATTGACTTTAAACTATAGCACAGTGTAATCAAATTTTAAATAATTAGTAGCAGCAACTGATACAAAATTACTACATTATTAAATTAGAATTAAAATATCATAAAAAGACAATTTTAAAATATTAAATATATTTGGAAATTAGGTAACACACCTACAAATAACCAATAGGTTAAAGAAGAAAACATACAAAATTCAAACATGAACAAGATAATAATGAAGGTATTCCACATTAAAATTGAGCTAAATGCTTAGTTATAAAAGATAGAAAGGCTAAAAATCAGTGACATAAGCATTCATCTTAAAAACATTAGAGAAAAAAGGCAAAAATGAACCTGAAGAAAGCAAAAGGAAGGAAAAGCAAAATATATAGCCTGCTACAGCTAATGAAAAATGATACAGAAAAAATTAATAGTTCAATGGCCATTTAAGTCTTTAATCTGCTTGGTAAAAACACTAATCCACATGATTTTAGGAGAAAATTATACAAAATATTTAAAGCATGGATAATTCCAATTTGATACAAAGTCTTTAAGGAAAAATATAGTAATATTTTAACAAGACTGTATTTTAAATGATAGCTAAGAAACCATATTAAAATGGCTTGAAGAGTAAACGGAGGATATGGAAATATGAAGAATAAATACTAACGAAGCTTTTCAAAATTTCCAGGGAAGTAACTTGAGGTGAGGTTTGAATGAGGATTTTTCTTAAGCTATGAGGAACATGAGCATATTGGAAAGTCATAAAAAATGAAGGAAATCTTGCCATTTCAGACAACAATGGTGATGGATGTTGAGGGCGTTATGTTAAGTGAGATAAGTCAGAGAAAGATAAAACATATGATCCCATTTATATATCAAATCTAAAAATCTAAAACACCACCCCACCCCATTCAAACTCAAAGGGAACACATCAGTGGTTGTCGGAGGCAGGGGAATGAAGGATGGGTAAAATGGGCAAACAGATAGAAACTTCCTATTATAGAAATAAACAGGACCTGGAGATTTAACGTACAATATGATGGCTGTAATTATAATGCTTCATTGTATATTTGAAAGTTAGTAAGAGTAGATCTTAAAAGTTCTTATCATAAGAAGGAAAATTGTAGTTAGGCATGGTGACAGATGTTATTGTGTGGTAATCATTTCACAATACATACACATATCAAGTCGGTGCGTTCTATACCTGCCTCTACCTCTATATCTAACGCTGTGCCAATGCTGTGCCAATTATACCTCAGTTTAAAACAAAGAAATAAATGCAGTGGAGAGTTGGGACTGTTCACGTAGTTGGGAGAGTTTGAATGTTTGTGAAGTGTGGGCTGAGTGAGATATTCCTAGATTTATAATAGGATTCTTGGCTAGGGTTGGAGCAGATGATGACAATGAACAGTGAGTGAATCAGCTCATTCTGTTTTATAATTTTCTGATTGGGCATCCCTTGACATCTGGGTTCCAGAAACAGAGAAAAATCAAACTTTGGATGCCTTGTTATAAGTAACAAGATACATATTTAAACACTTTCCAAAGTATCATATTACCAGTATGCATTTTTTTCAGTCAACAAATTCTGAGAGTTACCTTGAGTATTCTAAGATGATCTTGGAAACGCTGAGAACAGTTTCACCTCAGTAAAAGAATCCTGAGAGTCCTAATGCAAACTACATTATAGTCTTCTTTTGTTAGTTAATCTATTTTTTTCATTGAAGTGTAATTAACACACATTATCCTATTAGTTTCAGCTGTACATCATGGCTTTGGTATTTTTATACATTATGAAATGATTCCCACAAAGACTAGTTACCATCTGTCACTGTACAGAGTTATTACAATATTATTGACTGTATTCCCTGTGCTGTACATTATATCCCCATGATTTATTTCTTTTATAATTAGAAGATCATACCTTTAAAGCCACTTCAACTATTTTGCCCACCTCAACCCTTCCCTTCTCTGGTAACCAACAGTTTATTTCTTGTATATATGGGTCTGTTTCTGTTTTCTTTTGTTTGTTCATGTTTTGCTTTTTTAGATTCCACATTCAAATGAAATCATAGAGTATTTGTCTTTTTCTTTCTGACTTATTTCATTTAATATAATACCCCCTAGGGTCATCCATGTTGCTGCAAATGGCAAGATTTCATTCTTTTTTTATGGCTGAGTGATATTCCTGTGTGTGTGTGTGTGTGTGTGTGTGTGTGTGTGTGTGTATCACATCTGTATCTATTCACCTATAGATGGCTACTTAGGTTTCTTCTAGATCTTAGCTATTTTAAATAATGCTGCAGTAAACAGAGGGGTGCATTATCTCTTCAAACTGGTGTTTTATATACTTCAGATAAAACCCAGAAGTGGAATTGCTGGACTGTGTGGTGGTTCTATTTTTTTATTTTTTTATTTTTTTTTTTAGGAATTTCCATACTCTATTCCCTAGTAACTGTACCAATTTGCATTCCACCAGCAGCAGCCAAGGGTTCCTTGTTTTCCACATCCTCACCAGAACTTTTTGTTTTTTTGGATAATAACCAATCTAACTGATGTGAGATGATGTCTCATTATGGTTTTGATTTGCATTTCCCTGATGATTAGTGATGTTAAGCATCTTTTCATGTACCTGTTGGCCATTTGTATAACTGGAAAAATATCTATTCAATATATCCATTGTCAACCATTTTTTTTTTTTATATTAAGTTGTAAAAGTTCTTATAGAAGAAGAGGGAAAAAGAGAGGGGAGCAAACCATAAAAGACTATTAACTATAGAGAAAAAACTGAAGAGGAAGTGGGCAGGGATGGGCTAGATGGGTGATGGTTATTAAGGAGGGCACTTGTGATGAGCACTGGGTATTACATGTAAGTGATGAATCACTTAATTCTAATTCAAAAACCAATATTTTACCATATGTTAACAAACTAAAATTTAAATAAAATATTGAAAAAAAAAAGTTATGTAAGTTCTTGATATATTGACCCCTTATAGAATGCATGATTTGCAAATATTTTCCCTCATTTAGCAGATTTTTTCATTTTTGTTTTGTTGAAGATTTTTCTTAACTGTGCAGAAGCTTTTTAGTTTATTGTAATCCTATTTGTTTATTTTAGCTTTTCTTGTCCTTGCCTGAGGAGACTGATCTCCCCGCCCCCCTGCCCCGCCCACCGCTCACACACACAAAAAAAGATTTCTTAGACTGATGTCAAGAGCCTCATATATGTTTTCTTCTAGGATTTTTATGGTTTTGGGTTTTACAGGTAAGTCTTTTATGCATTTTAAATTTATTTTTTTATACAGTGTAAGGCAGTGATTCGATTTTATTTTTGCATGTATTTTGTTCAGTTTTCCCAACACCATTTATTGAAGAGACTGTCATCTCCACACTGTGTATTCTTTTTCACAGATCAATTGACCATGTATGTCTGGGTTTCTTTCTGGGCTAATACATTCCATTGATCTATGTGTCTGTTTTTGTGTCAGTTCCATACTGTCTTGATTACTATATATTTATAGTTTGAAATCAGGGAAGGTGGTAGTTCCAGTTTGTTCTATCTCACTATTGTTTTAGCTGTTTGGAACCCTTCATGGTTCCATAAATACTTTAGGATTCTTGGTTCTAGTTCTGTGAAAAATGCCAGTGGTATTTTGATGGGGATTGCATTAAATCTGTATATTGCCGTGGCTAGTATGGAGATTTCAACAGTATTATTTGATCCATGAGCACAGACTATATTTTTATTTATTTGTTTTTGTCTTCAATTTATTTCATAAATGTTATACAGTTTTCAGAATATGGGCCTTTTACCTTCTTTGTTAAATTTACTCCTAGGCTTTTGTTGTTATTATTGATGCAATTGGAAATGGGTTTTTTTTTTCTTAATTTCTCTTTCCAATAGCTTTTATTTACTTTATAGAAGCACAACATCATTACTTTGTGTCCTGGGATGCAATAATATTAGAAGTATCCATTCCCCTACAATATTTTGGAATAATTTGAGAAGGATAGGCAAAGCATTCTATAAATGGTTGGTAGAATTCACCTGTGAAATTGTTTGGCCCTGGACTTTTGTTTCTTGCAAGTTTCCAAATTATTGATTCAGTGTCATTACTTGTACTTAGTCTATTCAGATTTTCTATTCCTTTGTGATTCAATCTTGGAATTTGGTATATATCAATGAATTTATCCATTTCTTTTAGGTTTTTCTACTTGTTCATTTGTTGCTATTTGCAGTAATTTCCTATGATCTTTAGTATTTCTGTGATGTCAGTCATAACTTCTCTTTTATTTCTGATATTATTTATTTAGACCCTCACTCCTTTTTTCTTGATGAGTCTGGCTAGGGGATTATTGATTTTGGTTGTCTTCTCAAAGAACCAACTTTAATTTCAATTAGTCTTTTCTATTGCTTTTGTTAGTCTCTACATTATTGATTTTCTCTCTTATCTTTATTATTTCTTTCCTTCCACTAAATTTGAGCTTTGTTTGTTCTTCCTTTTCTTCTTCCTTTTAGTGTAAAGTTAGATTGCTTACTTGGGGTTTTGTTATGAGGTAGTCCTGTATTGCTATGAACTGTCCTCTTATAAATGCTTTTGCTGAATGCCATAGATTTTTGGAAAGTTTTGTTTCCATTTTCATTTGTATTAAGGTATTTGTTATTTACTTTTTTTTTATATTTTTTAATTTTTTTTAAATTTACATCCAAATTAGTTAGCGTATAGTGCAACAATGATTTCAAGAGTAGATTCCTTAATGCCCCTTAGCCATTTAGCCCATCCCGCCTCCCACAACCGCTCCAGTAACCCTCAGTTTGTTCTCCATGTTTATGAGTCTCTTCTGTTTTTCCCCCCTCCCTGTTTTTATATTATTTTTGTTTCCCTTCCCTTATGTTCAGCTTTTTTGTCTCATAAAGCTAAGTGAAATTAGTCAGTCAAAAAAAGACAAAAATCATATGACTTCACTCATATATTACTTCCTTTTTGATTTCTTGTTGACTCATTGGTTGGTTAGTAACATGTTTAACTTCCATATGTTTGTGTGTTTTTCCCCCAGTTTCCTTACTGTAATTGATTTCTAGTTTCATACTATTATTGTCGGAAAAGATGTTTGATACTCTTTCAGTCTTCTTGAATTTACTGAAACTTGTTTTGTGGCCTAACATGTGATCTATCCTGGAGAATAATCTATGTGCACTTATTAACAAAAAAAAGTGTATTATAGAGTTTCTGGATGAAATTTTCTGTGTATATAATGCACATCTGGTCTAATTAAGCAAAGGCACAGAAAGATTAAGTAATTTCCAGGTATCACCCATTTGGTAAATGGCAGAAGTAGAATGGAAATCTAGGAAACCTAGCTTCAGCATGTTAATCTTAAAACTACCCTAAAAAGTCTAACTCTATTGTGAGATCATAGCCCCAATGGAGTGATATAAGTTAATTTTAACCCTTGCTAATTGGTTATAATGACAACTTGGATGGGAGAAGTAAGTGTGAGTATTTTTAGCAAAACAGTTGTCTATTGAAGCTAAAATAAAGTATATCCAGTAGGAACCATATTCACTGGTATCTAGAAACAAGAGAATCTGACAACCATCAGCTCATGTTTTCCTTCATTATCTTGTATTTCTTTCTATTCCTTTCATATCTTTGAGAAAGAGTGAAGAAGAGTGTAGTCTTGTCTTAAGAGAATTAAGTAGAATAATTTGTATCTACATTTTGCGGTGTAAAAAACTGAGGAAAACCTGTCTACTATAATAATATAAGATGGGCCAAGGTGGTTAGCACAGATGTATTAGTCAGCAACAGTTCACAGCAGAGGTAATAGAAAACAACCTATTGGAATATAAATTTGTTCTAGGGCTTCATCCTTCAAATACTTTGGATATGTTCAAATGCCATGTGTCTCCATCAAAATAAAGTACCTACTTCTTTAAAAGCACCTTCCCTTAGTCTATTAAACTGTTTATCAGTCTGCTATTTTTTCTCTCAATCTCTTTCTCTCTAACCATCCATCCATTCTATCAACTCCTGTTAGAATTTACAGTTTCTACAAAGCAGTTATTGCCTTCCATTTCTCTTTATTTCTTCAGTATCTTGCAGAATTCCAAGCATGTTGTAGAGTGTTTATAAATATTTGTTGAATGCCCAAAGACCCCACAAATGCTTTAGAATCACAATTTTATGGGGCTCCACCTTCTTTCATCCTAAAACAAATCTGCTTGAGACCCTTATCTAATGGACCTTCCACAGTGTCAGTTGTCCTTTGCGTGGCTTCCATTTTCTTAACTACCAGATCTTTTGGCTAATTTGGCCCCTGTACAGTATAATGCCCTCCTTACATCCAGGAATCAATTCATTCTCTTGCTCTGCTTTTTTTGTTTGTTTGTTTGTTTTCACCCCATCCAGATGTATGACACAGAACAGTGAATGGTAGAAACCAAGATGCAACCCAACTTTGAATTCTTCATCTTTTATTTATTAATGTCCTCATGTCTGTTTTGCAGCTCAAACACGATTTCCCTTTAGGGCCGGGAGATTGCACATATTACTTTATTCCCTATTTTATTCTTTATTCTATACGTTAATTGTTCTCAATTATTATCTATCCTTCAAGGATAGATATCTATCCTTGAAGGATAGATAATAATTGGTTTAATAATTGGTTAATAAATGGTTTAACTCCCATCTAATGTATGCAATACTCCATGTACAATTAAACATCCTGTGATCGATTCTTTCTCAGAATTCCTTAAGTTCACCCAAACTGCCCCTTTAAAAAATGTATATATTTATCATATAATGCCTTATATCATTAGTTAATTTTTACATGTAAAGATATACTATCTTTCCAACATTATTAGAATTTGCCTTAGAGCATAATAGTTAGCATAATGTCTTGAAAAAACTACTTAGTTTTGCTTAGCAAAATTCAGTAGGAATTAAGGATATAGTGATCTGCTCATTAATAGGTTATTATTTTATTCAAAATGTATTTTCCAAGGGAAAATATTAGATTTTATAAAACATGTATTAATCAAATTTCTCTTCTATATATAGTCATACACCACACTTACAAAGTTTGCAATTTTATTACGTTTGTTAACTTCCTAAGGAAATACACAACCATTTCGTGTTTAGTCAAGCACTTAGAAAAAAGATTTTGGAAGATTTTTAATGATGATAATGCAGTTGTGATGAAATAATAAGCATGTATATTTAGCTCTGTGAATGATAGTATTGATTGAATAGTAAATGGACTGCCCATATTATGTTTCGGATATGGACTTATATATGACAAGCCCAAATGCGCATGTAGACATTGTTCTGTGTTGACGACTGGGAAATAAGCTAATTAACCCCTAGCCTCATCAAACTGTGATAGAGAAAGTATGTCTCTATAGCTGGGGAGAAAAAAAGAATTCCCAGCCATAATGCTCTTTCTTTAGTATAAAATGTGCAGTAATAGGATGCATTGAGTTACTGACTGTTTCTATGAAGAGTCTCTATCCTTTCAAATGCAAATGTTTCAGAATCAGTCAGGTTCCCAGCACATAGATTTAAAACCAAGTCATTCTTCACTGTGGGCTAACATAATTGTACAATTGAGGCATTATATATTTGTACATATAATGGGTACAATTCAAGCAGCTGCCTGCTGAAGTTAGTGGAAGTCTGTCTTTTAAGAAGAGAATGTGAAATACACACATACACACACACACACACACACACACACACATGCATATATATATTATATATATATATAATATATATAATTTTTCATTTTCTTTTTTAAATTCAATTCCTGACTAGCCTCATTCTGTGTTTTCCCTCCATAACTTGACTTTAATTCCTTTAGTTTAAACATTACACCATCATTATTTTAATTTGCATATTTAATTGTTATTTTAGGGGAGTAGGAGAGTGTGACAATTATACACATGCATCTGAAAATGCAAATCTTACCATTGCAACTAGGGTGAAAATTTTTAAGTTATAAAGTTGTATGTATACCATTAAAGATAATAGGTTTTAGAATAAAAAAAAGCTTACGTTTTTATCCTCATTTCACTGCTTACTAGATATTTGTCATTGCATAGGTTAGGTAACTTCGTAGCTCAGTTTCCTCACCTCTAAAATGACACCTTTCTTGCTAAGGACTTGTCACATGCTAAGTACTCAAAAATTTAGTTCAATTCCATTAATTTTTTTGTTGTCTCCTAGCATGTTATCTGAGGTTATTAACAGTGCAATGTTTGATGAATAATGCATAAAGGATTTTCCTATAAGTTCATTATGGGGTTATCCACAGAGAATCACCTGCCAGCCATACTCCCCTTAGAAGTGCACAAAAGTATCTTCATCCTTTACTATGAAAGCAGCTCTGAATGGATTATCTTCTAAAGGCAGTCCATCAAATTGAGTACTTTTGGTTAGAGCAATTTAATATTTTATCAAATCGGAAAACAATTTTTATCCTTTAATGAGGTGCTAAGCTCCTGGGGGACCACCTAATACACAGCATCTCTTTTCCTCACCTTTGTTCTGAGCAATTTGAGGAATAAAACAAAGGAGTGTCATAGAGTCCTATGTATCACCTTTACTATTGATATGTCTAGGGAAGAGGAGCCAACTCAGTGTAAGAGATAGAGGGGCCTATTATATGAGTCTTAGATCTAGAGAGATTTTTTCAGTCAATTCCAGGTGAAGCGGAGCTGGAACAGCCTCTTACTGTAGCAATGGCAGTAAGGGAACAAGAGGAAGAAAGACAAAAGTATTAAGTAGGTGGAGAAAGATTTAGGGGAAAAAAATCCCTCTTCATGGAAACTTGGGATGGAGTAAAAGGTTGCAATCTAACAGTAAGCTGATTATTTTCCTCCAACCCAAAGCTCTGATTCATACTTGGAGAGTTCATAGTGCCTTAATGTGTGAAAGGGGCAAACAATGAAATTAACTTTCCTTTAGCAAGGCTTTAGATTCTGCATTACATTGTATGTTGTCAAATACATTTCCAGAATTCTGTTCGGGGTGAATTCCTCCAGAAAGTATTTTGGTGATTGAAGGGTCATGTGCAAAGAGAAATAATCAAAAGATATTTGAATGTCACTATTTGGTTCCCATTATTGAACCCCCTGTGCCAGACATTGCGTTAGATGCTAATATTATCTCAATCCTTAGCACAACCCTGAAGACTAAGTATATCGATGCAATTTTATAAAGGAGAATAAGGTACAGAGAGATGAAGTAATTTGATAATCATTTATAGGTGGTAAATAGTACAACCAAGACCTCAGGTCTCACTAACTTCAAATCTTGATCTTCTATTTCACTTTGATATCTCATGAATATATTATTTACAAACTGTGATTGGAAACAACATAAATTGACTACTGTTATCTTAAGTAGGAGAGAATGGTAGACAAGCAATGTCTTGCAAAACAAATTTTAGATTTGGAAATCTTAGAACAATCAAAGCAGCTCTTCAGGGTTAAGAACAGGAAGCACAGGGAGCATCTTTTAGTACAAGGAGCATGACCAGACTGCACTCTGTCTACCATATCTCCAGATGATGAAGCAGCATAAGGCAAGTGACACTGCCTCCTCCCAGGTGGGATATGTGTGATATTCCTCAGGTATTCCTGGCTGCCCAAGAACAAAGGAAAGGAAAAAAAAAAAAAAACAACAACAACCAAAAACAAATGGTTAACTGATAGAGATCCCAGTCAGGCAGGACAAGAGTCTCAGTAAATTATAAGAAAAAGGCAATCTTATCAATACCTTAATCTCCATCAACCTATAGGCTCAGTTTTCTGGAGCCCCAACGTCACCCCCCTCTCCATACCAATGTGGGGAACAAAGACAAGAAGGAAATGGTAGGTAAAATTAAATTTCTTTATAATCTCAGCCCATTGACAAATACTTGAGGCGAATACAGAGTAGACTAGTCCTCCAGGAATTCCCTACTTTCTTAATGTTAATGCCTTACTAGAGGAAAAACAACCTTAGCTGGACAATAACAAGGCTCCGGTATCTTATGAGTCCTCTTTAGTATATGGAAATCTTTCTGGAGTCCTCCCTTTTGCCTTTACTTCCCCCAACTCCACAGTATATAATCAGTCACTCTCCACAACCCCAGTAGGGCTCTTCCTGCCCATGGCTCCTGTCCCTGTGCTTTAATAAAATCACCTTGTTGCATCCAAGGCATCTCAAGATTTCTTTTTTGGCCGTTGGATCTGGACCTCCAGTACTCCAAAAATCCTATCACAGACACGACTTCTGAATATGGCTAGTTCTTGGGAGAAACTGCTTTTGCCAGGCTAGAAAAAGATCTTTTCATCTGGGTTGGAGGATAGCTACTCCACACAATTTTTCTTTATACGTATTTAATTACTTTACTTTCTTTACATACATTTAACTTACTAAACTTGTGACAACTCTGACATAGTGCCCCCATTCACAGCAAGGGGAACTAAGACCTATAGAGGTTGAGTAACTTGCTCAAGTTTATATTCTAATACGATTCGGATGCCACCTGTCCCAGGGCCCATGCACTTAACAACACACTAAGTTCCCTCTCAGATGTAGAGAAGACAAAGCACTGACAATTTCATAAATTGGTACGCAATGAATAGACGATATGTAATAAGTAGATTCACTGAGGCTCCCCCTTATTAAAATGATATTTTCAGAACTTTATAATCATCACTGTATTTCCATCTACATTATCTTATTGAATGCAGCAAACTTATGAGATAGATTGGCAAAATTATGACTGTAAAAGAAAAAAAAAAGGAAAATCTATATTATCTGCTCCTGCTCATTCAATGAGTAACAACCTGCACTGTAATAAAAGTGACATGATTTGAGCTCGGTACTCCTGGTTGCCTACAAATAGCCACTCCTTTCTATTGTGTAGAAATGTATTTTTGACCCCTGTGAGCTTAGCCAAATATATGTAAAGACATCAGTATTTTGGCAAGTTAAAAGATAACAGAGCTTTAAAAAAACTTACGTGTGTTGGTATTACAAAAAAGAGACATGTTATTTAAATGCATGCAGGAGATCTCCAAATAATGTTTACCTTAAGTTTGAGCAATTCTGGAACAAAATGATCTCTATGTATCTTCCACTTTCAGTATTTTTCTGTTTACTCTTGGCTCTCATAATTTTATCTGGGTAAAAATTTCTTCTTCTTCAATTAATGTTGAGATATACCTACCAGTATTTCTTGTTTTCAAAATTAAATCCCCTTTGCTGCCACTTTTTAAAATTGTCTCTGTGGTGGGTATTTTAATAGGTAATGAAATTCATGGAGCTATGGTCTCAAGTCATAAAAAATTGTTTACTCTAACATATCATTTGTCAGACTAAGAATAAAGATATGATTCTGTCTCCTTAGTACCCCTGGGTGCTTGTTATTGGCCACAAAGATTTTCAATAATAAGGCAAGGCTCTCTTCTCTGCCTCTAAGAATTTTCTGGTTCCTTGGTTTCACAGTTTTACCTCATGTTTGTTGCTAATGTTACTCTGACTTTATTATTATTATTTTTGGTTCTAATTCTCTGACTTTGGAGATGACTTTGGAGAGCTATTAGTGGTAAAGTAAAAGACAACCCTAAAATATTGAAGTAAGAAATTATGGAATGGAATTCTTTGGTTCTTAGTTATATGATTTTGGAAAAATCACTTTACTGAAGGCTGTCAATAAAATGACAATTATGCAAAAATGCATGGATGTGGAGAATGGAATGTGAAATATTTTCATTTAGTAGTCAAGTACAAATCTGGAACTCGGAGTAGGAAGGGGAAATGGTGGGTATATTAGACTCTGGAATCCTAGGGTCTTTTTTTAAAGTTTTTTTTTAACAACTTTATTGAGGTATAACTGATACACAAAGAACTGCCTGTGTTTAATGTGCGCAATTCGGGGAGTCTGGATATATGCAAACACCCATGATACCATAACCAGAATCAAATTAATAGATAATTCAACATTTCCCCAAGTTTCCTTGTGGTTTTTTTTTTTTAGGTTTTATCGTTTGTTTTTGTTTTTCTTTTGTCGAAAGAAACTTGAACATCAAACTTACCTTCTTAACAAGTTTTGAAGCACATCATACTGTATTGTTAACTATAACCACTGTGTTTTTCAGCAGATCTCTAGAATTTATTCATTTTGCATAAGTTAAACTTTTTACCTAGTGAACAACAATTCCCCTTATCCCCTACTCCTTATGCCCTGGACTTACTCTTCTGTTCTCTGGTTTTATACATTTTACCTTTTTAGATGACTCATAAAAGTGGAATCATGCAGTGTTTGTTCTTCTGTGACTGGCTTATTTCATTCAGCATAATGTTCTCCAAGTTCATCCATGTTGTTGCAAGTAGCAGGATATCCTTTGTAAAATAGTGAATAATATCCTATTGTATGTATATACCACATGGTCCTTATCCATTCATCTGTCAGTGAACACTAGGGTTTTTTCCACATCTTGGCTGTTGTGAATACTACTGCAATGAAAACAGTAGTGCAAATATCTTTGAGTTCCTGATTCAGTTCTTTTGGATATACACCTAGAGGCGGGATTGCTGGATCATATGATTTTTCTATTTTGAATCTTTTGAGGAATCTCTATACTGTTTCCCATAGTGGCTGCACCATTTTATATTCTCACCAACAGTGTACAAATGTTCCCTTTTCTTTACATACTCTCCACCACTTGTCATCTTTTTTTGCAAAAGGCTGGTGACATACTGAATGACTTGAAGGAACAGCAGGTTTTTATGCATAATTTTTTTCTTTTTGCTACATCTAAAGTATTCCTTTTTTTTTCCAGAGCTGTTAAGGGCAAATGATCATATGTAGAATGACAAGCCGCAACTCTCATTCAATCTTAATCCTGCAGAGATTCTCACTTCTACCATTTGTTTTTTATATGTTACTAAGGGTCAGTTGAACTTATATAGAACATCAATTTTTGTACATTTTATCAAATTTATTTAGGAGATAATCAATATGGCAATCACCATATTCTTATAATTCTGAATTTTGTTCCCCTTCTTTCCAGTTATAATATGTGGGTTGAATATTCTTGACAAGTCCTAAGAATCTTTTCATCTCAGTCTGCCCAAAACTATGATGTGTCTTTGCAACAATTTTCGCTACTATTGCTCTAATGATTTGCAATGTTATTCTTTTTAAATTCTGCCATCTAAAAATTGATTGGATTTCCTGTCTGTAAAATTGTCTAACCTGCTTTTGATTCAAGAACACACTCCCCTAGGGATGCCTGGATGGCTCGGTCCGTTAAGCACCCACTTCTTGATATTGGCTCAGGTCACGATCTCACTGTTCTTGAGTTCAAGCCCCACGTTTGAGCTCCATGCTGACAACAGGGATCCTGCCTGGGATTCGCTCTCTCTGTCTGCCCCTCCTCTCTCCATCTCTCTCAAAATAAATAAATAAACTTTAAAAAAAAGTCAAGAACACACCTCCCTAAAGTTTCCTCAGTGACAGTTTAGAAATAGACTAGTATTTTTGTGGAAACATTGCATTACTGTTTCACTTCCTTTCCCTCACAATTATCTTATTCTAGAAAAAAAATCCCCTAGTAACCACTGGATATTATAGCAATCTTTAAAATGAAGGATTTAGGGGCACCTGGGTGGCTCAGTCGGTCATCTGACTTTGCCTGGGGTCATCATCTCGCGTTCGAGAGTCTGAGCTCCGCCATCAGGCTCTGTGTTATCAGCCTGGAGCCTGTTTCTCTCTCTCAACAATAAATAAACACTAAAAAAATTTTAAATGAAAGATTAGTCTCTGTATTATATCACTACATTACAAGATTCGCATGTACTGAGAGCTCAATTTCTATAAACAGCTCCAAGGAGAAGTTACTCAAGTGTTCCTAAGTAGTATTACTTACTGTTGAGTTAGGTTATAAGGTAGAGTCCTATACTTTATATGAATGTCTGGCTAAAAAATAAGTGTGCATATATATATATATATATATATATATATACACACACACACATATGTATTTTTATACATATACAGTTATATGTGTATATATATATATTCTAGTTATATGTAAGCTATAACTATATAGTTTATATATATAAAACTATATATAATTATATATATAATACATTTAAATACATATAATAATAGAATAATTATACATATAATGATTTAAATGCTTTCCTTCTCCCTGAATTCATATGCTAAATCTATCAGCCCAGAAGTGGTTGTACAGGCATACCTCAGAATGCATTGCAAGTGTGGTTCAAGACAACTACAGTAAAGCAAATACTGCAATACAGCAAGTCAGTGAATGTTTTTACTTCCTAGTCCATATAAAAATTATGTTCCCACTGTAGTACAGTCTATCACATGCACAATACTATGTCTAAAAATCAATGTATGTACCTTGACTTAAAAATAGTTTGTAAAATACCTTATTGATAAAAAAATGCTAACCATCATCGTAGCTTTCGGTGGGTCATACGCTTTTTCCTTGTGGAAGAGTTTTGCTCAATGTTTAATGGTTGCTGTCTGACCAGAAAGTGGTTTCTGAAGGTGGGAGTGTCTTAAAATTAGACAATAGTGAAGTTTGCTTCATCAATTGACATTTCCTGTCAAGAATGATTTATTTGTAGCATGCAGTGCTGTTTGATAACATTTTACCACAGAATTTATTTTTATATTTAGGGTCAATCTTCTCCAGCTCCACCTCCTGCTTAATCAATTAAGTTTATCTGATATTCTAAATCTTTTGCTGTCATTTCAATAATCTTTATAGCATCATCACCAGGAGTAGATTCATCCGAAGAAACCACTTTCTTTGCTCATGTGTAAGAAACAGATCCTCATTCTTTCAAGTTTGATCATGGGAAGGAAGTAATTCAGTCCCATCTTTGGGCTCCATTTCTAATTCTAGTTCTTACTATTTCCACCACATTTGTAGTCACTTCCTCCACCGAAGGCTCAAACCCCTCGAAGTCGTTCAAGAAGGTTGGAACCCGCTTCTTCCAAACTCTTGTTAATGTTGATATTTTGACCTCTCCCTGCGAATCACAAATGTTTTTAGTGGCATCTACAATGTTGAATGCTTGCCAGAAGGTTTTCAATCTACTTTCCCAGGCACGTTGGAGGACTCACAATCTATGGCAGCTACAGCCTAACAAAATGTACTTCTTAAATAATAGGACTTAAAAATTGAAGCGACTTCTTGATTCATGGCTTCAGAATGGATGTTGGTGTTAGTGGGCATGAAAATATTAATTCTGTTGCCCATCTTCATCAGAGTTCTTGGGTGACCAGGTACATTGTAAATAACAAGTTACAATTTTAAAGGAATCTTTGTTTTTCTTGTTGTTGTTTTTTTTTTTTTTTTCCTGAGCAGCAGTTCTCAACAGTGAGCTTAAAATATTCAGCGAACTACGTTGTAAACGGATGTGCCGTCATCTAGGATTTATTGTTGCATTAGTAGACAACAGATGAGATTTCATATCATTCTTTTTTTTAAAATGCCTATTTTTGAGAGAGACAGAGCATTATCAGGGGAGGGGCAGAAAGAGAGAGAGAGAGACAGACAGACAGACTCTGAAGCAGGCTCCAGGCTCTGAGCTGTCAGCACAGAGCTTGACGTGGGGCTCGAACGCATGAACTGTGAGATCATGACCCGAGCTGAAGTTGAGTATAGTCGCTTACATGAGTTCTCTTAGCTAGATCTTCAAGATAACTTGCTGTGGCTTCTACATTAGGGTTTGCTATTTTGCCTCGCACTCTGATGTCAGTTGTTTGTTTGTTTGTTTTTTTTTCTTAAACCTCAGGAACCAAATTTTGCTAGCTTCCAACTTCTATTCCTCACCTCTTTCAGCCTTCATAGAATTATGGAAAGTTAGGGCCTTGCTCTGGTTTAGGCTTCGGCTTAAGGGGATGTTGTGGCTGGTTTGATCTTCCATGTGGCCACTAAAACTTTCTCCATCTCAGCAATGAGGCTCTTTCACCTTCTTATCATCCGTGTAACTCTGGAGTAGAGTTCCTTCAATCGCGTTCAGAACTTGGTTAATGATTTGGCCCAAAAGACCTAGATTTTGGCATAGCTAGTCTTTTGACCTGCCTTCTTCACTAAGCTTAATTATTTTTAGGTTTCAATTTAAATGAGAGGTATGTGACTCCTCTTTTCACTCGAAGAGTTAGAAGCTATACTGGAGGGGTATTAATTGGCCTAACATCAATATCACTGTGTCTCAGGGAATAGGGTGGCCTAAGGAGAAAATATCGAAAGGAAACTGCCAGTCACTCGAAAAGTCAGAACGCGCACAAAGTTTATGAAGTTTGCTGTCTTATGTGTACATGGTTCAGGACACCTCAAAACAATTAAAGAGTAATATCAAAATCCCTCAGCCCAGATTATTATAAATATAATAATAATGAAAAGTTTGAAATATTGAGAGAATTACAACACAGAGACACAAAATATGACACAGAGACAAGGAGTGAGGAAACGCTTATGGAAAACGGTGCTAATAGGTTTGGTCAGTGTTGGTTTGCCACAAATCTTTAATCTGTAAAGCACAATAGAGCCAAATGCAATAAAAGGAAGCATGCCTGTATTTGGAGACAGGGCCTTTAAGAAGTCATGTAGATAAAATGATATTATAAGGATGGGCGCCTGGTCCAATAGGATCAGTGTCCTCATAAGAAGAGACACCAGTCTGTTCATTTTCTTCCTCTCTTTCTCTCACTCACTCACTCTCACTCCACCCTGCGCCATCATGTGTGCATAAAGAAGAGGTTGTGTGCATGCGGTGAGAAGACAACCACCTAGAAGCCCAAACGGGGCTTCAGAATAAAACCTATCTCGCTAAAACCCTGTTCTTGGATATACCAGCCACCAGAGCTATGAAAAATTAATTTCTTTTTTTTTTAAGTTTTTATTTAAATTCCCATTAGCCACCATACAATGCAATATTCGTTTCAGGGGTACAATATTGTGTTTCAGCACTTCATACATCACCTGGTGCTCATCACAGCAAGTATATCCCCTAACCCCCCTCACCTCCTTAACCAACCCCCCCAACCCCACTGTGAAAAATAAATTTCTGTTGTTCAAGCCACCAAGTCGCTCTGTGATACTGTGTTATGGCAGCCTGAGTAGACTAATACAATATACCTATATGTTTACATGTATGTGAACGTACATATATAGAATTTTCAGATATTCAAAATGTTATAAGTCAAGGAATATCATCTAAAAGTAATTCCCCCTTGGGGCACCTGGGTGGCTCATTTGGTTGAGCATCTGACTCTTGATTTCAGCTCAGGAAATGATCCCAGGGTCGTGAGAGCAAGGCTCACACCAAGCTCTGAGCTCAGCATGGCGATTCTCTCCCTCCTTTCCGTCTGCCCCCTTTCCCCACTCTCTCTCTCTCTCTCTCAAATAAAAAGAAAAAAAATTAAAAGTAATTACCCTTTTCCCACACCACCTACTCTATTTCCCTACCTAAAGAGAGTGACCAATCTTATACGTCTTTTGTAAACTCTTTTAGCTTTTTCTGAAGTACACCTCTGTGTCTTTTTAAAATTGTTGCCACTGTAAAGTCAAGTGATGTCAATTAGTATTTTCAGAGTAACATCATATTCCAAGGAAAGATATTCAATAGATCTTTAGAACAGCATTGATTAAACTAGCAACTATATTTTCATAATAAAGTAAAGGTTACAAAACTCATTGTTTTATACTCACAGAGGAATTATAAGCACATTATTCAGTTAAGTTCAATATCAATTATATTTTGATTTATGTTGAGAGAAATGTGAGTGAAGTTAATAAGTATTGAAATTAGGTTGGGGGGCACCTTGCTGGCCAGTCAGTAAAGCATGTAACTCTTAATCTTGAGGTTGTGACTTCAAGCCCCACGTTGGGTGTAGAGATTACTTAAAAATAATCTTTTAAAAAAAATAGGTTGGAATGAATCTGCTGAAGGCCTTTTCCCAAGTTCAAAGGAAGGAATAGTCAACGATTATCTCTAGGGGATGAGTGGAATGTATATTTTATAGTAAAAAGAAAAAGTAAAATTATCTATTAGAAGCCATTCTAGAATATTCCCTGTTTATATATAAAGTATTATGTCATGTTTGGTCTAGATAGACTAGCATGATTAGTGGACAAAAAAACCTTATGTTTCTCAGCATAAATACCCAATGTCATAGTTTAATTGTACTATCCCCTTGCTCCATTAACCATCTAATATAAAACATAAGCACAGTTAGGGAGTTGGAAAGAGGTAAAATAGGAGTATGAGAATAGAAAGTGGCGATTGAAGGAAATTCTGATCATCTTCAGCTAATAAAGTTCAGTTTATTTAATGTCAGGTATTGTGCCAGTAGCAGAACCAGCTCCGATCATTCTGTTAGCAGAGGGGGCAGATATTAAATTACAACATGGTCATTATAATTACAATTAGCTGAGATGCACAAGAGGTAGGAACAGTGGACCGAGTGGTGCATTCTGAGCCATAATTAACCTAGGTTCTCAGCGAGGAGTAGGAAAATGTATATCTCTGGGTTCTGAAACCCTCTGTTCACCTGAAAGTTGGTGGTAGGTAGCAAGAAGGAGACAGCAACTCCAAGACTCGTTATATGGGCATAGCAATGGGATGGAAATCTGTGTGTAAAGGAGAAAAGCACCGTCTGTATCTAAATAGATTAATTGATCCAATAGTCTAGTGGTTAGTTTCCTTTGAATACAAAGATGGCTATAGGTAGATTTCTTGATTTTATAGATACTTCATAATGAATTCGAAATCCTACATGAGTGCTTATAGTACTCTACTAACAAGACTTTTTAAAAAATGTAAACATAAAGCCATTAAATAAAAGGCAGGTCAATCAAGCCAACAAACCCCAGGGTTAGATCCCATTCACATTGGGTTCCCGTCATGGCTGCACTGACTTGAACAGCTGTGGATTCCTAAACAAGTGCCTTAATCCTTCTGTGTCTGAATATCTCCATCTGTGAGAATGATATAGACACACCTGTCCATATCTAATTTGGTAATCTTAAGTGGCTCCTACAGTCTGATGGAGTCAATTTTCTCAGCATAGGATGTGGTGCATGAAATCGTTTAGTTTGGTATTTTGAGGTTTAACAGTTTGAATATTTTAGCACTTTAATTACAAGATTTAAAAATACCTCCCACATGTTTTCATTTTACTATAGACTATTAAAAACTCAGTTAATTACTAAATATATCGGTTAGAGACTATCTGTTCTTCATTTGTACTTAACCTTTCACCTTTCGGGACAGGATCTATAAACACATTATAGACTTTTACAGTTCAATTGGACACTTCAAAAAGCAAAGTCATTTACCATCAAGATAATTATGTTTTCATAGAATTTAAAAATTAATTAGGTTGAGGGATGTCTATGTATACATCTTATTTTTAATGAAATGTTTATGTTTATATATATATATATATTTACATATATTGATGAATAATTATGTCTGTACAGATGTGTGTGCTTCTTACATATTTCTTATTTATTTACCGGAGGAAAATTTAAAATTGTAACGTTAAATTTCCTTAACCTAGCATCTATATATTGGATAAAAATCTTTTGGAAAAGCACCAAATTGTTATTTGTCTTGTGAAAAGAATATTGAAAAAATAGAAATATTCCATAGAAGAGATGGAGTTGGGTGCCTGGGTGGCTCAGTTGGTTGAGTGTCCGACTTCAGCTCAGGTCATGATCTTGCCATTCGTGGGTTCGAGCTCTACATCAGGCTCTGGGCTGACAGCTCAGAGCTTCGAGCCTGCTTCAGATTCCGTGTCTCCCTCTCTTTCTGCCTCACCCCTATTCTCACTGTCTCTGTCTCGCTAAAGTGAATAAATATTAAAAAAATTTTTAAATAAAAAATAAAAAATAACGAAGAGGTTTATTATTCTCCAAAAAAAAAAAAAAAAAAGAATACAGAATACCAAAATGTTATGTTATGGGCTCTTTTCATTGATCTTAAAAATAGAAAAAAAATACATATGTAAATTTTAAATAATTTTGTGTCTTTAGTGATGAGAGGAAAACTTCGGATTAAACAGCATTTTTTTTAACGTTTATTTATTTTTGAGACAGAGAGAGACAGAGCATGAATGGGGGAGGGTCAGAGAGAGCGAGACACAGAATCTGAAGTAGGCTCCAGGCTCTGAGCTGTCAGCACAGAGCCCGACACAGGGCTCGAACTCACGGACCGCGAGATCATGACCTGAGCCGAAGTCGGACGCTTAACCGACTGAGCCACCCAGGCGCCCCTAAACAGCATTTTTAAGATTGTACTATAAAGATATGTATTGTATAGGTAGAAATATATGTATATATATTTGTATATGTGCATATATATGTGTATATATATACATATATGTGTGTATATACATATATATGTGTATATATATACTATATATATATATATAGTATATATATACTATATATATATAGTATATATATACTATATATATATACTATATATATATACTATATATATATATATAGTATATATATATATAGTATATATATATAGTATATATATATATATAGTATAATACATGATTGTAATGAAAATTTTTAAACATCAGAATGAAATACCCAGGAAATTTTCAGATACCGCCTTCAAAAATTCTTTCATTTATTCAACATATATGCTAGGACTTATGAATAATATTTTTATCAAAAAAATGCCAGTACATACTAAAATCCCTTCTAGACTTTTGGCATTGTCTGACTTTTGATATATAAAGACAAAATGATAAAGATAAAGGAGGAAAACGTCTAAGCATGTTTAAAATCTAAAACCCTGACAAAACTGGCAAGCAAAGTGAACTCTCAGTTATTGCTGTTCGGAATGCAAAATGGTGCAGTTTGGAAGACGATTTGGTAGTTTCTTGTAAAAAATAAACACACTCTTTATGGCCCAGCATTCACACTCTGTGGTATTTAACCAACTGAATTGAAAATGTATGTCCACGTGAAAACCTGAACATGAATGTTTCTAGTGGCCATATTCACAATTGTCAAATGTTGAAAGCAGCCAAGATGTCCTTCAATATGTAAACGAATAAACAAGCTGTTATACAGCCATGTAATGGAATATTATTCAACACAAAAAATGAATTATCAAACCACAAAAAGACAAAGTGGTGCTCTAAATGCATATTGCTAAGTAAAAGAAGCCAATCTGAAAAGAGTACCTACTGTGTGATTCCAAATATATGACATTCTGGAAAAGGCAAAACTATGAGGACAGTAAAAATATCAATGGTTCCCAGAGTTTAGTGGGAGAGAGGGATAAATAGGTAGAGAATAGGAGATTTTTAAGGTACTGAAACTATTCTATATGATACTGTAATGGTGCATACATATCATTCTACATTTGCCAAAATCACAGAGTAAACTTTAATGTAAATTATGAACTCTAATAATATATTAATATTGACTTATTAATTGTAACATTTATCACAGGAGTGCATGATATTATTAAGATATGAAACTGGGGAGAGGTAGTATATGAAAGAGATAGTATATGAGAACTCTATTTTTGTGCTTGGTTTTTCCGTAAACCTAAAAATGCTAAAAAATAAAGGTCATTGGTTTAAAATACAGTGAATATTATAGTATTAACTCTATTTTCATGTGTGGTTCAGCATTTCAACAATAAAGAAACCAGTCCATAAAAACAGTGCTGCATGATGAGAGATTGGTTTTTCTCCCTTTACTTACTTATGATGGATGCTGACATGATACTTACCTATTGCTGAGGACATGAGAATTTCCTCACGTGTATTAGCTCTTGGGTTTTCATGGATGGCCTTTATCAGGTTGATACAATTACATCCTGGTCCTACTTAGCTGAGTGTTTTTACTGTGAAAGAGTGTTAGATTTTGTAAAATGTCTTTCCTGTGTGTATTGGAATTAGTGTGTGTGTGTGTGTGTGTGTGTGTGTGTGTGTGTGTATGTGTGTTTACCGTTGTTCCATTAATATGATTTATAGATTAAATTTCAGATTATAAACCAATTTTGTAATCCTGGGACAAATCCCAGGAGGTTGTCATGTATGATCCTTTTTATATGATGCTGCATTCAGTGGGGTAACTTTTTTTAATTAGGTTTTTTTTTAAATTTTCATTCCAGTAAAGTTAACATACAGTGTTCTATTATAGGTGTATAATACAGTGATTCAACAATTCTATACATTACTCAGTGCTCATAATGACAAGTGAAATCTTTAATCTCCCATAAACTTTCACTCATCTTCCCATCCACCTCCCCTCTGGTACTCATCAATTTGTTTTCTATAGTTAAGAGTCTGTTTCAGTGTGGTTGGGTGGCTCAGTGGGTTAAGCATCCGATTCTTGATTTTGGCTCAGGTCATGATCTCATGAACCATGAGATCCAGCCCTGCCTCTCTGGCTCTGTGCTGACAGCAACGAGCCTACTTGGGATTCTCTCTGTCTGTTGCTCTCTCTCTCTCTCAATACATAAATAAACATTTTTAAAAACAAGAATCTGTTTCTTGGTTTGCCTCTCCTCTCTTGCCTTTTCTCCCTTTGTTTGTTTTGTTTCTTCCACATATGAGTAAAATCATATGGTATTTGTCTTTCTCTGACTGGTTTATTTTGCTTGTTTAGAATTATATTCTAGCACCATCCATATCTTTGCAAATGACAAAATTTCGTTCTTTTTATGGTTAAATAATATTCCTGTGTTGGGGAGGGGTATGTACCACATCTTCCTTCTCCATTCATCTTTTGATGGACACTTGGGCTGTTTTCATAATTTGAAGATTGTAAATAATGCCACAATAAACAGGGATGCATATACCTTTTAATTAGTGTTTTTGTATTCTTTGGGTAAAAACCTAGTAATGCAATTGATGGATCCCAGGGTAGTTTTATCTATCTATCTATCGTCTATCTATCTATCTATTTTTAGGTTAATTTTACTTTTTTTTTTTTTTAACGTTTATTTATTTTTGAGACAGAGAGAGACACAGCATGAACGGGGGAGGGTCAGAGAGAGAGGGAGACACAGAATCAGAAGCAGGCTCCAGGCTCTGAGCCATCAGCCCAGAGCCCGATGCGGGGCTCCAACTCACGGACCGTGAGATCGTGACCTGAGCCGAAGTCGGACACTTAACCGACGGAGCCACCCAGGTGCCCCTGGGTTAGTTTTACTTTTAAATTTTTGAAGCCCATACAGTTTTCCCCAGTGGCTGCACCAGTTTGCATTCCCACCAACACTGCACTTGTTTCTTGTGTTTTTGACTTGAGCTATTCTGACAGGTGTGAGGTGATAGCTCATTGTAGTTTTCATTTGCATTTTCCTGATAATGAGTGATGTTGAGCACCTTTTCAAGTGTCTGTTGGCCATCCATATGTCTTTTTTACCCAGAAAGTTAAAATCCATATTTCTAAAGGATATCAGTCTGAATTTTTATTGTATTGTGATGGCTTTGGTTTTCTTGTCGGCATATAACTGGTCTCACAGAATAAGATGTAACGTGTTTTTTTCCTGTTCTATATTTTTGAACAGTTGGTGAATGGTTGGTATTGAATATTTTATGAAAATTTGGTAGAATTTACCAGGGTAGCCATCTGGACCTGGATTATTCATTTATTTATCTCGGAAGTTTTTAAATTATTATTATAAATTTAATTACTTTACTTGTTACAGATCTATTTAGATTTCCTATTTCTTGGGGCAGTTTTACTATTGTGTTTTCATAGAAATTTCATAGTTCATCTAAGTTATCTACTTTGTTGGCATACATGAATTTATATTCCTTTCTAATCCTTATAATTCTTTTATAATCTTTTATGGTATCCTTGTATTTTTTCCTTCCTGATGTTTGCAATTTGAAACTTCTGGGTTTTTCTTAGTGTGCTTATTTTTTTAATGTTTGTTGATCTTTTCAAAGATGGTTTCAAAAGACCATCTTTTATATTCATTGATTTTCCCTATTGTTTTGCTATTCACAATGTCATTAATTTCTGTTCTATTTTGTATTTCGTTCCTTTTGATTCCTATAAGTTTAGTTTGCTTTTCTTTTTATAATGATAGGTGAAAGTTTAAGTTATTGGTTTGAAATCTTTTTTTTTTTAAATTTTATTTTTGAGAGAGAGAGAGGAGAGAGAGAGAGAGAGAGAGAGCACGAGCAGGGAAGGGGCAGAGAGAGAGAGGGAGTCACATAATCCAAAGCAGGCTCCAGGCTCTGTGCTGTCAGCACAGAGCCCCACACAGGGCTCAAACCCAGAAACCGTGAGATCATGACCTGAGTCGAAGTCTGATGCTTAACTGGCTGAACCACCCAGGGGCCAATGAAATCTTTTTTTTTTTTAATGGAGGCTTTTGAAACTGTCAATTTTCCTCTAAGCCACATCCCATAAGTTTTGGCACGTTGTGTTTTTATTTTTATTTATCTCCGTGTATTTTATAATATCCTGTGTAATTCTTTCTTTGTTATAATTATTATTTAGGAGTGTTCTGTTTAATTTGCTAATATTTATCAATTTTCTAAATTTCCTTAATTTCTCATCATATTTTATTATAACTAAAGAATATACTTTCTTGTATTTAAATATTTTAAATGTATTCAAGCTTGTTTCAATAGCTTCATACTTGCCTAGTATGTGGTCTATTTCGACTATGATTCAGCCACACATGAGAAGAATATGTGCTAAACTGTTTTGGATAAATTATTTTGCAGATATTTGAAAGGTCTACTTGGTTTATAATTTTGTGGATCTTTGTTGATCATCTACCCATTTGTTCTGTCCATTATTCCAAGTGGGATATTGATTACTGTTTGGAATTTTCCTTCCCCTTTAAATTGTATCAACTTTGTTTCATGTATTTGGAAACCAGTTGGTTAGGTATATTTATATTTAAAATTATTTCCGTCTGGGGCACCTGGGTGGCTCAGTTAGTTAAGCATCCAACTGTTGGTTTCAGCTCTGGTCACGATCTCACAATTCATGAGTTCAATCCCACACTGGGCTCTGTGCTGACAGTGAAGATCCTGTTTGGGATTGTCTCTCTCTCCATCTCTCTCTCTGCTGCTCTCATGCATGAGTTCTCTCTCTCTTTCTTTCTCGCTCTCAAATAAATTTGAAAAAACTATTTCTGTCTGATGGATTGAACTTTTTCTTATAAATGTTTTTCTTTATAGTAACTTTTGTTTTAAATTCTATTTTGTCTGATATTACTACAGCTACTCCAACTTTATGGCAACTGTTGGCATATTATATCTTTTGCCATCCTTTTATATTAAAATTATTTTAAACTTTACACATGAGATGTGCCTTTTTCATGCAGCTTAATTGTGTTTTGTTTTTTACCCAGGCCAATGATCTCGGCCTTTTGATTGAGTTTTTAAATGTATGCACGTCTAATATTGATGTGCTTGAATTTATGTCTGTCATTTGTCATTTTTTCCTTCTTTTCCTTCTTTAATGCTGTCTTTTGCTTTAGGTAAATTTTTAATGCAACATTTAAATTCCTTAATATTTTTTTCAGTCTGTTTTTTTTTTTAGTTATTTTCTTACTGCTTGCACTAAGGTTTATTATGTTAATGCAAATGTATCAGAAACTCCTTTGAATATATAGATACTAACAATTTCAGTGACATTTAGAAATGTAGGGATTTAGAGACCCCAGTATAACTGTTCCCTCTTCCTGTCTTTGTGCTGTAACTAGTATGCCTATTACATCTGTTTCATATAAGCCCCAAAGTATATTCTTGTAATTAACACTTTACAGAATGTTATATTTTTTAAAGAAGCTGAAAGAACAAACGAGAACAAGTATATATTTGTAGTTTATATTTGTCGACCTCAAAGGGCCGTGGACCTGGGGCGGTGAAGGAACTGAGAAAAAGAGAGGACAGCCTAGAGAGGCACCGGGGACCCCGAGCCCACAGCCCGAGGCTCAGAGGTTTATTGTACATCTTCTTATATACGTTTTCAGGAAAAACAGGTCAGCGATGATTAACAGCAGAAGCTTAAC
Organism: Panthera leo; assembly: GCF_018350215.1. Lineage (NCBI taxonomy): Eukaryota > Metazoa > Chordata > Mammalia > Carnivora > Felidae > Panthera > Panthera leo. Next base: position 179,927,513 of record NC_056682.1, read on the forward strand.
AAAGCATGTCAACAATGTACATCTGATTCAACTATTGTATGTATCTTGTGTCTTGAGAGTAGTCTTGCAGTTACATATGTTCCGATAAGAATCTTTACGATACAAGCAAAGACAAAGAAGGGAGTGAGTGCACTGTGCCGTATACAGCTGACTTCCTTTGATCAAAACATCCCTATCTGCGTACTAAAGAACAGACCACATTTTCCAAGGGCAATGCACTCAAGTCCTTTCGGGTTATTTTTAACCTTAAGATCTCGGAGCCTGAATGAATATGCGCCCATGGTCATTGTGGTGTTCTGTTTCCCACATATATTTCCTTTCCTATTTACAATTTCTTATTTGCTTCAGTTATTCCTGTAGATTTGTTACCATCTGACGCCAGTTTCTTAATCCTATACAGTTTTGCTCCACCTTTGTCCTTTGTTTTATTTTCAAATATATTATATTTTTATATGTCACAGGCCCAGTAAGACAATTATATGCATATTGTTTTGGGATATTTATTTTTAAATCAGTTAAGAAGGAGAAGCAATATACCACGGTACAGCCTTTTACAGTTACCTTCATAATTATCTCTGCTAATTCTCTTTTGTGTCTGGCTTAAATTACTGTATGGGGTCCCTTGCTCTCAATCTGAAATGCTTCCTCCAGGAATGTTTTAAAAGTAGTTCTGCTAACAGTGGATTCCCTCACTCGTTGTTAATCTGGGAATTTTAATTTCACCTTCAATTTATTTTATTATTCAAAATGTTTTTAATGTTTATTTGTTTTTGAGAGAGAGACACAGAGACAGAGACAGAACGTGAGCAGGGAAGGGGGGGGTGGGGAGAGAGAGAGAGAGAGAGAGAGAGAGACAGACAGACACAGAGACACAGAATCTGAAGCAGGCTCCAGGCTCCAAGCTGTCTGCACAGAGCCTGATGTGGGGGTTGAACTCACAAACCGGAAATCATGAACTGAGCTGAAGTCTGACAACCAACTGAGCCACCCAGAAAACCCTCACGTTCAGTTTTAAAAGACCATTTACTGCATATAAGATTCTTTGTTGACAATTTTTTTTTTCCCCAACTGTAAATATATTATCTCACTGCCTTTGGTCCTTTTCTAATGAGAAGTCTGCTGTGAATTTTGTCTGAGTTCCTCTGTATGTGAGCAGTCACTATTCTCTTGCCGCTTTGCAGATTTTCTCCTGGTATCTCTTTGTATGTAACCTTCTTGGGGTTCATTAGGCTGCTTGAATGTGTAGACTAATGTTTTTCGTTTTGGGGAGTATTTGGTAGTTATTTCTTAAAGTATTTTTTTCTGCTCCTTTGCTTCTCTAATCCTGCAATTACGTTTATGTTTGTGCAAGTAATGTGGCCTGCATTTCTCTAAGATTTGCTCATTTTTCCCCTCTGCTTTTCCCCTCTTTTCTTCAGATTGCATGGTCTCTATCAATTTTCAAATTTGCTGATTCTTTTGTCTGCCGGCTCAAATCTACTTTTGAACCCCTCTAGTGACTTTTTCTTTCTGTTTATTGTAATTTTCATCTCCATAATTTCTATTTGCTTTCTAAATATATACATATATCTGCATATATGTATATGCATATATTTCTCCTTATTGATATTCTCTAGTTGACACGCGTTATTACTAGAACTCCCTTTAATTCAAAAGCATTGGGGCGCCTGGGTGGCGCAGTGGGTTAAGCGTCCGACTTCAGCCAGGTCACGATCTTGCCGTCCGTGAGTTCGAGCCCCGCGTCAGGCTCTGGGCTGATGGCTCGGAGCCTGTTTCCGATTCTGTGTCTCCCTCTCCCTCTGCCCCTCCCCCGTTCATGCTCTGTCTCTCTCTGTCCCAAAAAAAAAAAAAAAAAAAAAGCATCGTTTCCCTTAGTTAATTAAATACATTTATAATAGCACCTTTGAAGTTTTTTTCTGTTAAATTTATCCCCTGGGATCTCTCAAAGACAATTTCTCTTGTATCTTTTTTTCTGATTGAATATGGGTCACATTTTCCTGTTTCTTTATGTGTCTTGTAATTATTGTTTACAGTTGGACATTGGAGATAATATATTATTTCAAGTCTGGATATTGATTCCCATTCTGGGGCTTCAATTTGTTGTCATTTGCTTGCTTGTTTTGGCTTGTGTTGGGTAGATTTGTTCAGTGCAGTCTATTTTCCCTGCAACGTGTAGCCTCAAGTCTCACTTCACAGAGGGCACTGCCTTTGGAATGCATATGATCACTCTAACCACCTCTTCCCACCCCCATCTCAAAGGAAAGGGGAGATTTTAACTGAGCTCTGTTTATTTCTTTCCCTGATTTTTTCCCATGAAGCTTCTGACAGTAATAAATTTAAATTTTTCAATAAATATGCCCTCTGGTTTCTCAAAAGTATCATGGTATGAGACAGTCCCATTTGATTGCAAAATCAAATAAATTCCCGAGCTGATAATAGAACGCTTTTGTGTCTTATGTAGGTAAAAGAAATAATACTTAAGCAAAATCAATTTATTTATTCTGATCTGGCTGTACTTAGTATAAAAAGTTTTATGGTCCCGTATATAATTGTATGTATTGTATTCAATTTATAAAAGACTTTTATTATCTTTGAGTGTCCTAACTTTCCTTTTTTTTTTGATGCTTATGAAAGATTGTCAAGTAAAATATCACCTTACTAAAAATATAATGTCATTTATTGTGTGTGTGTGCCTGTGTGATTCCACATTTTGTTTACATAGTTAAATTATTGTTATACATCTGAGTGAAAGGACAGCACCTAGGAGTACCCTACAACCCAATATATAAGGATAATTGGCATCTAAACCTGGAGGTGCATGATCTAAATTAACACTGCTATTTTAACAAAAGTATGTGGGTAGATGAGTAGACACAAGGTTTTAAAAGTATGAAGCCAAAAACTCTTGCTTGGAAAACTTCTTCAAATGTTATGGCTCATATGTGAAATTTGAGAGATTCTTTTTCCCCCAAATTCCTTGTATTAATGATTTGCAAAGCTGAAACTTTCTAAACTGTCATTAACGATAATAAAAATATTTCTACCAGCCATATTGAAAGAAAATGGAATTACCTTTCAATTGTCTCTGTAGAAAATTAAATTACAAAAGCTGTTTTCATATAAAAAGATGATCAAAAATATGAAGCCAAGATTATAGGAAAAGAAAACAGTTGTGCTGGACAGTTAATTGACAAATATGGTAAGTTTTCTGTCTGGATTTTTGTACTGTTTGTGGAATTTTCAGATTTCTAAAATAAGCAATGTGTTACATTTATTTTCTTATCCTTAATTAGTATTTGCTTAGGTAATTGTAATGTCATATTATTTTTTCTTAAGCAACCAAAACAGAAAAAAATTCAGAGACTACAAAACTAGGATCTGTCCCTTGTAAGCCTATTGTAATTTTGGAATAGGTTAGTAATGTTTTGAACAGGAAAAAGATAACACAGCAGATTATAATACCTAGTTTTCTGTAAGTTATGAACTCTAGAAAAATTGCTCATCACATCATCATGGAAGTCCATTTTGTTTTATGTGGTGAAGATAAGCCTGGCCTCTGCATAAGACCAAAGTTTGCCTGACTTTGATATTTATAGTCAAAGTAAAGATAAAAATAATGCACTTTATACATTGATTTTTCCTGATACATTATCAGAAAGACAAATAATCATAAGGCCCTTACAAAATATAATTATATATTGGCAGCTCAATTTTAATAATTTGGTATATCATGCATATTTTATTCTACAACTGAGTTATCTACTTAAATGAGATATTAATTACATGTGTAATATTATGGTCATTTTGAAATGTTAAATAATACCTTCTTTAAAAGAGGTGTTTGAACACACCTAGTTTAAAAGAAACTAGTAGCTCATTTTATATTTTTCATTAGAAATTCCAACTTTTTTGTTAGAAACTATGTTAACATATGTTTATTTTTTCATATAGATCAGACTTTTTTTCAAATTTATTTTTATTTTATTTTTTTAATTTTTTTTTAACGTTTATTTATTTTTGAGACAGAGAGAGACAGAGCATGAACGGGGGAGGGTCAGAGAGAGGGAGACACAGAATCTGAAACAGGCTCTAGGCTCTGAGCTGTCAGCACAGAGCCCGACGCGGGGCTCGAACTCACGGACCGCGAGATCATGACCTGAGCCGAAGTCCGACGCTCAACCAACTGAGCCACCCAGGCACCCCAAATTTTATTTATTTTTATAGTAATGCCTACATTCATTGTGGGGCTTGAGCTTTTACAATTCTGACATCCAGAATCCCATGCTCTACAGCAGGTATTTGTATTTTTGTGTCTGACTTTTTTTTACACAGCATCATACCCTCTAGGTATACCCATGTTGTCACAAATGGTAAGACCTCATTCTTTTTTGTGACGGAGTAGTATTCCATTATATGTATTTGTGTATATGCCTTATGTGTCTATCCTTAAGAAATATATCATTTAAAAATATCTTCTCCCATTCACCTGGTGGTCTTTTCATTTTGTTGACCCTTTCCTTTGGTGTGCAAAATCCTTTTATTTTGGCATAGTGTCAATAGTTTATTTTTGCTTTTGTTTCCCTTGCCTGAGGAGACCTATCCATACATATGTTGCTAAGGGCCCTGCCTAAGACGCTATCATCTATGGCTTAAGAGTTTTATGGTTTCAGGTCTCATATTTAGGTCTTTTATTAATTTTCAGGGTTTTTTTTTAAAGAAAGTTTTATTCTTTGCATGTAGGCTGCCTAGTTTTTTCATCACCATTTACTAAAAAGATTGCCTTTCCCCATTCTTGCCTCCTTTGTTATAGATTAATTGACCATATATGCCTGTGTTTATTTCTAGATCCTCTGTTCTGTCCCACTGTTGTATGTATCTCTTTTTTGCCAGTACTGTTTGGTGCATAGTTTGAAATCAAACAGCATGATATTTCCAGCTTTTTTTTTTTTTTTTTTTTTTTTTTTTAATCATTGGTTTGTCTATTGGGGTCTTTTGTGCTTTCATAGAAATTTTAAGATTATCTTTCTTGTTCTGTAAAAAATGCTCTTGGTATTTTGATAGAGATTGCTTTATGTAATATGGACATTTCAACAACATAAATTTTTCTCCATGAGCACAGTGGTTGTCTATAATTTCTTCCATCAACATCTCTTTTTTTAAGTTTATTTATTTATTTGGAGAGGCAGCGAGAGACAAGCATGAGTATACGTATGAGCAGGGGAGGGACAAAGAGAGGGGGCAGATAATCCCAAGCAGGATCTGTGCTGTCAGGACAGAGCTCCTCACCAGGCTCAATATCACCAACCGTGATCATGATCTGAGCCAAAATCAAGAGTCATCCATGTGCCATTTTTTCATAAACATCTTATAGTTTTTAGAGTACAGATCTTATATTTCAATGATTAAATCTATTTCCAGGTATTCTCTTTGATGCAATTGCATAGGTATCATTTTCTTAATTTCTCTTTCTGACAGTTTGTTATTAGTGTATAAAAATGCCACAAAATTCAGCATGTTTTGTGTCCTGTGATTTTGCTGAATTCATTTATTCTAATCTGTTTTTGGTGGAGTTTTTAAGGTTTTCTTTCTATTGATCTATTTATCGATCATCTTTCAATCTATCTAGTAGTATGTCATCTGCAAAAAAAAATGACACATTTGCATTGTCATTTCTGATTTGGTTGCCTTTTATTTGCTGCCTAATTGCTGTGGCTAGGACTTCCAGTATGATGGTAATTAAAAGCGGTGAGAGTGAGCCTCCTTACCTTATTTCTGATCATAGAAGAATAGCATTCAGTTGTTCCATATGCTTTTAGTTTTGGGTTTGTCACATATGACTTCTGTTATGTTGAGGTATGTTCCCTTTATACCCACTTTGTGGAGAGTTTTGATCATAAATGGATATTGAAACTTTTCACATGCTTTTTCCGTACCTATTGAGATGATCACATGATTTTTATCCCTCATGTTGTTAATGTGGTGTATCCTATCGATTAACTTGCAGATAGTAAGCTACATGGTCCCTGGAATTAATCCTACTTGATCTTGCTGTATGATTATTTAAATATATTATTGAATTTGGCTTGCTAATTTTTGTTGAGGAGTTTTTAATCTATGTTCTTGAAAGGTATTGACCTATAATTTACTTTTATTTGGTATTTTGGTTTTTGTGTCAGGGTAATGCTGACCTTGTAGAATGAATTTGCAATCATTACTTTCTGTTTGTTTTTTTGGAATAGTTTGAGAAGCATAGGTATTTTATGTCCTGTAAATGTTAGAATTCACCTGTGAAGGCATCTGGTCCTGTTTATTTGTTGGAAGTTTGTGATTTAAGATTTTAAGATTTTTCTGTTTGTTCCTGATTTAGTCTTGAAAGATTTTATGTTTCTAGGAATTTAGCTATTTCTTCTGTTTTCCCATTTTTTTGGTGTGTAATTTTTTGTTATTGTCATATTATCCTTTGTATCTCTATGCCATTTGTAACTTCTTTCATTTCTGATTTTATTTCCCCTCTCCCCACTTTTTTGTGAGTCACGTTAAAGATTTATCAATTTTGTTTATCTTTTCTAAGAACCAGCTCTTAGTTTTACTTATCTTTTCAATGTTTTTAGGTTTTATTTCATTTATCTCTGCCCTAATCTTATTTTCTCCTACTAACTTCAGGCTTTGTTCATTTAGGTAGAAGGTTAAATTGTTTATTTGAGATTTTTCTTGTCTCTTGAGGTAGGCCTATATCACTATAAACTTCCCTCTTAGAACTGTTTTTCTGCATCCCATAGATTTTAGACTAGTGTGTTTCATTTTCATTTGTCTTAGGTATTTTTTGATTTCCTCTTTTATTTCTTTATTGATCGCATTGGTGGTTTAGTAGCATGTTGTTTAGCCTGCATGTGTTTGTTTGTTTTAAATATCTTTTTGTAATTGATTTCAAGTTTTATACCATTTGACTGAAAAAGATGCTTGATATGAATTCTATCTTCTTGAATTAATTGAGATCTGTTTTGTGCTCTAACATGATCTATCCAGGGGAATGTTTCATGTGCATTTGAACATATGGATTCTGCTCTTTTTCTGTGGAATGAACTTATATCTAAGTCGTATGTGTATTTTAATGCCATGGTTTCCTTATTGATAATCTCTCTAGGTGATCTATCCATTTATATAAGTGGAGCATTAACGTCCCTTACTATTATAGTATTACTGTCAATTTTCCCTTTATGTCGGTTAATTTTTTCTTTATATATTTAGGTGCTTCTAGGTTGGGAGCATAGATATTTAAATTTGTTATATCCTCTTGTTGGATTGATTTCTTTGTCATGCAGTGCCCTTCTTTGTCTCTTGTTACAGTTTTTGTTTATGTGTCTATTTTGTCTAATATAAGTATTGCTACCCCACCCTGTTAGATCATGTGCACCAAGGACACTTTAAAATAAGCTCTGTCTTGGGACATCTGGGTGGCTCAGTCGGTTAAGCATCCGACTCTTGGTTTTGGCCCACGTCACGATCTCATGTTTTGTGACTTCAGGCCCTGTGTTGGACTCTGTGCTGGCAGCACAGAGCCTGCTTGAGATTTTCTGTCTCCCTTTCTCTCTTCCCCTCCCCACATGCACTGTCTCTGTCTCTCTCAAAATAAATTAATAAACTTAAAAAAAAAGTTCTGTCTTGTGTCATGTGACACACCCACAGGCAAAATTCCTGCTTATCTTAGGAAACACTCTCTCCATCTGAGGTTAGAAAAACCCGAGGTTTGATGAATAAAATAAAATGGTTTAAAATATTTATTATTCACCATAATCAGAAACAGAAGGAGAGAGGAAGCATAAACATGTTGTTTTTGGAGCCAGTTAGATCAGATATGAGTCCTGGCTACATTACTTCCTAGCTGTGTGATTTTAGACAAATTACTTAACCAGGAATGTCTCTATCTCTCAAATAGATAAAAACATAGATTTAACTTTAAGAGTTGTCATGAGTATAGATCCTTATCTCTGGAATGCAAAAGCTCTCAAATAAAAAAAAATACTTTAACTTATTTGGTGACAAAAACTTTATTTACTGTAAATACTATGACTATTCACATGTTTTATAACTGAAGCATCAATGTTTGATTACAGGATAGTGCTCCCTTCCTCTTTGTTAAGCTGGTATTCTGGATCTTTACACATGTATGCACACACACACACACACACACACACAAACACACACACCCCTTTCTAAACTCTAAAATTTTAAAACTCCAAAGGACCCCAGGAATTTTGAATAAATAAATACATATGTGGCCTTTAGGAGTTTGGAATAAATTATTGTAGACTTGCAATAATCAAATTAATAATAGTAAGTTATTTGTTAAAAAGCTTGAAAGATAGTAATTATAATTGCTCATCAAGCTCTTACTCTAGGCCAGACTCTTCTTATGACAGGATCACAGTTTCCATACACATTCTGAGTAGATATGAGTATAAAGACTGGGATAGTCTTAAGATTGCACAGGGAGAAAAATCCAACATTTCTTTATTTGCACCTAAATTACAAAGCTTTTTGAACACAGACTCTTACAATTCTGGAAATAAAAATGTATAAATCTTTGTGCTGGTGAAATGGAAACACTCAGGCTAGTGTGATTTATTTTATTTTTTACTTGAAAATGCATGCATACTGAGTTACCCTCTTTTTTTTCCCTTTTAAATATATAATTTTCTTGGCTCAATTACAGTGATGAAAATAATATAGAAAAATCTCTTCCCCTCAAAGCAATTCTATTAATCATATTCTGACTCCAAAATGTTATAAAGGGAGTGTATCACAATTTTGGAGGCATCTACTAACTTTTTGAGCAAAGGGAAGCGTATCAGTGTCTCTGCTAGTTTGCTGCAGCTATAAATATTAATATCTATTTTAGTAACTTCTTGCTATAGTAAGCAGGTACACAATTACCTTAAGAGTTTCATGACTATCTTAAACCATCATCGCTTTTAGTACACTTATTATTTCACATTTTGCATTTTAAGACTACATCTTGATATTCAAATATTATTTTATTTTTTTAAATAAAATTTATTGTCAAGTTAGCTAACATACAGTGTATACAGGGTGCTCTTGGTTTTGAAGTAGGTTCCTGCAATTTGTCACTTACATACAACACCCAGTGCTGATCCCAACAAGTGCCCCTCTCAATGCCCATCACTCATTTTCCCCTCTCCCTGTGTCCTCTCCATCAACCCTCAGGTTTTTTTTTTTCTTTTTTTTTTCTGTGTTTAAGAGTCTCTTATGGTTTCCCTCCCTCTCTGTTTGAAACAATTTTTTCTCCTTCCCTTCTGCCATGGTCTTCTGTTAAGTCTCTCAAATTCCACATATGAGTGAAAACATGATCTCTGTCTTTCTCTGACTGATTAATTTCACTTAGCATAATACCCTCCAGTTCCATCCACATTGTTTCAAATGGCAAGATTTCATTCTTTCTCATTGCCAAGTAGTATTCCATTATACATGTATACCACATCTTCTTTATCCATTCATCAGTTGATGGACATTTGGGCTCTTTCCATAATTTGGCTATTGTTGATAGCTCTGCTATAAGCATTGGGATACATGTGCCCCTATGAATTTGGGGGAGACCTCCACACTGTTTTCCAGAGTGGCTGCACCAGTTTGCATTCCCACCAACAGTGCAACAGGGTTCCCATTTCTCCACATCCTGGCCAACATCTGTTGTTTTCTGAGATGTTAATTTTAGCCACTCTGACCTGTGTGAGGTGGTATCTTAATGTGCTTTTGATTTGTATTCCCTGATGAGGAGCCATGTTGAGCATCTTTCATGTGTCTGTTGGCCATCTGGAAGTCTTTTTTGGAAAAGTGTCTATTCATGTCTTTTCATTTCTTAAGTGGATTATTTGTTTCCTGGGTGTTGAGTATGGTAAGTTCTTCATAGATTTTGGATACTAACCCTTTATCCAATAGGTCATTAGCAAATGTCTTCCTATTCTATCAGTTGCCTTTTAGTTTTGTTGGTTGTCTCCTTTGCTGTGCAGAAGGTTTTTATCTTTATAAGGTCCCAATCATTAATTTTTGCTTTTATTTCCCTTGTTTTGGAGATGTGTTGAGTAAAAAGTTCCTGCTGCTGAGGTCAAAGAGGTTGTTGCCTGTTTTCTCTTCTAGGGTTTTGATGGTTTCCTGTCTCACATTTAGGTCTTTCATCCATTTTGAGTTTATTTTTGTGTATGGTGGAATAAATTGGTCCAGTTTCGTTCTTCTGCATGTTGCTGTTCAGTTTTCCCAGCACCATTTGCTAAAGAGGCTTTTTTTTTTTCCAATGAATACTCTTTCCTGCTTTGTCAAAGATTAGTTCACCATATATTTGTGAGTCTAATTCTGGGTTCTCTATTCCATTCCATTGGTCTATGTGTCTGTTTTTGTGCCAATGCCACACTGTCTTGATGATTACAGCTTTGTAGTACAGACCAAAGTCTGGGATTGTGATGCCTCCTGCTTTGGTTTTCTTTCTCAACATAACTTTGGCTCTTCTGGGTCTTTTGTGGTTCCATACAAATTGTAAGGTTGTTCTAGCTCTGAGAAGAATGCTGGTATAATTTTGATTGAGATTGCATTGAATGTATACATTGCTTTGGGTAGTATCAATTTTTTAACAATACTGGTTCTTCCAATCTATGAGCATGGAATGTTTTTTTTTTTCATTCCTTTGTGTCTTCTTCAATTTATTTCATAAGTTTTCTGTAGTTTTCAGCATACAAATCTTTTACCTCCTTGGCTCGATTTATTACTATGTATTTTATGGTTCGTGGTGTAATTATCAATGGGATTGGTTCCTTGATTTGTCTTGCTGTTGCTTCATTATTGGTGTATAGAAATGTAATGGATTTCTGTACATTGATTTTTATATCCTGAGACTCTGCTGAATTCATGTATCAGTTCTAGTGCTTCTTTGGCAGAGTCTTTCCGGTTATCCATGAAGAGTATCATGTCATCTGCAAAAGGTGAAAGTTTGACTCCTTTGTCAAGTTGGATGCCTTTTATTTCATTTTGTTGTCTGATTGCTAAGCACTAATACTTCCAACACTATTAAACAATGGTGGTGAGAGTGGACATCCCTGTCATATTCCTGAGCTCAGCGGGAAAGCTCTCAGTTTTTTCCCATTGAGGATGATATTAGCTGTGGGCCTTTCATATATGGCTCTTATGATGTTATGGTATATTTCATCTATCCCAACTTTCTTGATGAATTTTATGAAAAAGGATGCTGTGTGGAGTGCCTGGGTGGCTCAGTCAGCTAAGCATCCCACTTCGACTCAGGTCATGATCTTTCAGTTCATGGGTTCAATCCCCGTGTTGGTCAGTGTGCTGATAGCTCAGAGCCTTGGGGCGCACTTCAGATTCTGTCTCTCTCTCTCTCTCTCTCTCTCTGCCCCTCCCCCGCTCATGCTCTGTCTTTCTCTCCTTCAAAAATAAAATAAATAAACATTAAAAAAAAGAAAGATAATGTATTTTTGTCAGGTGCTTTTTCTGCATCTATTGACAGGGTCATATGGTTCTTATCCTTTCTTCTATTATTAATGTGATGTATCACATTGATTGATTTGAGAATATTGAGCCAACACTGCAGCCCAGGAATGAATCCCACTTGATCATGGTGAATAATTCTTTTATTTTTATTTTTAATTTTTTTTTAACGTTTATTTATTTTTGAGACAGAGAGAGACAGAGCATGAACGGGGGAGGGTCAGAGAGAGGGAGACACAGAATCTGAAACAGGCTCCAGGCTCTGACCTGTCAGCACAGAGCCCGACGCTGGGCTTGAACTCACGGACCGCGAGATCATGGCCTGAGCCGAAGTCGGCCGCTTAACCGACTGAGCCACCCAGGCGCCCCCGTGAATAATTCTTTTAATATACTGTTGAATTAGATTTGCTAGTATCTTGTTGAAAATTTTTGCATCCGTGTTCACCAAGGATATTGGCCTCTAATTCTCCTTTTTAGTGGGGTCTCTGCCTGGTTTGGAAGTCAAGGTAATGCTGGCTTCATAAAATGGGTCCAGAAGCTTTCCTTCCATTTCTAATTTTTGGAACAGCTTGAGAAGAATAGGTATTAACTCGGCTTTAAATGTCTGGTAGAATTCCCCAAAGAAGCCATCTGGCCCTGGACTCATTTTTTGGGAGATTTTTGATGGCTGATTCAATTTCTTCACTGGTTATGGATCTGTTCAAATTTTCTATTATCTTCCCGTTTGAGTTTCAGTAGTGTGTGGGTGTCTAGGAATTTGTCCATTTCTTCCAGATTGTGTGGGTGTTTGCCTTATAATTTTCCCTAGTATTCTCTAATAATTGTTGATTTTCAGTGGTGTTAGTTGTGATCTCTCCTGTTTCTCATTTTGTCTATTTGGGTTCTCTTTCTTTTTGAGAAGTCTGGTTGGGGGTATCAATTTTGTTCTTTCAAAAAACCAGCTCTTCAATGAATCTTCATTGATCTGTTATACCTTTTTTTTTTTTTTTTTTAGGATTCTGTATTGTTTATTTCTGCTCTAATCTTTATTACTTTTATTCTTCTGGCTTTGGGGTTTCTTTGCTGTTCTGCTTCTAGTTCCTTTAGGTGGGATGTTAGTTTCTGTGTTTGGGATATTTCTTGTTTCTTGAGATAGGCCTGGATTGCAATGTATTTTCCTCTTAGCACTGCCTTTGCTGCATGCATCCCAAAGGGTTTGGACTGTCATGTTTCTATTTGTCAGTTGCTTCCGTATGTTTTTAAATTTCTTCCTTAATGGCCTGCTTGACCAATTCATTCTTTAGTAGGATGTTTTTTAACCTCCATGCATTTGGAGGCTTTCCAAATATTTTTCTTGTGGTTGATTTCAAGTTTCATAGCAGTGAGGTCTGAAAATATTCATGGTATGATCTCAATCATTTTACATTTTTTTGAGGGCTGTTTTGTGACCCAGCATGTGATCTGTTTTGGAGAATGTCCCATGGGCCCTCAAGAAGAATGTGTATTCTGCTGCTTTTGGATGAAAAGTTCTGAATATATCTGTCAAGTCCGTGTGGTCCAGTGTTTCATTCAAGGCCCTTGTTTCTTTGATTTTCTGCCTAGATGATCTGTCCATTGTTGTAAGTGGAGTATTAAAGTCACCTACGATTACCTTATTGTTATCAATAAGATTGCTTATGTTTGTGATTAATTGATTTATATATTTGCATTGTTCAAGGTGGGGGCATTTATACATTTATAATTGTAGCTCTTCTTGATACATAGACCCTTAGTTATGATTTAATGCCCTTCTTCATCTTTTGTTACAGTCTGGTTTAAAAACTAGTTTGTCTGATATAAGTGTGGCTACTCCATCATTCTTTTGACTTCCAGTAGCATGATAGATAGCTCTCCATCCCATCACTTTCAATCTGCAGGTGTCCTCAAGTGTAAAATGAGCATATAGGTGGATCTTGGCTTTTTATCCATTATGATACCCTATGTCTTTTGATTGGGGCATTTAGCCCATTTACATTCAGTGTAATATTGAAAGATATGATTTAGTGTCATTGCTTTATCTGTAGGTTTCATGCTTGTGGTGATGTCTCTGGTCCTTTGTAGTCTTTGCAGCATTCCACTCACAGATTTCCCCTTAAGATTTCATGCAGGGCTGGTTTAGTGGTAATGAACTACTTCAGTTTTTGTTTTTTTGGGGAAGTCTTTATCTCTCCTTCTATTCAGAATGACAGCCTTGCTGGATAAAGGATTCTTGGCTGTTTATTTTTCCTATTCAGCACATTGATTATTTCCTGCCACTCCCTTCTGGCCTAACACATTTCAGTGGACAGGTCTTCTACTACCCTTATGTGTCCACCATTGTAGGTTAAGGTCCATTTGTCTCTAGCTGCTTTCAGAATTCCCTCTTTATCTTAGTATTTTTCCAGTTTCACTTTGATATGCTGTGGTGATGATCTTCTCTTGTTGATTCTGAAGGGAGTTCCCTGTGCCTTCTGGACTTCGACATTTGCTTTCTTTACTATATTAGAGAAGTTCTCAGCTATAATTTGTTCAAATAAACCTTCTTCCCCTTTCTTTCTCTTTTCTTCTTCTGGAATTCCTATGATATGGATATTATTACGCTTCATTGAATCACTTAGGTCTCTAATTCTCCCCTCATGGTCTAGTATTGTCATATTTCTCTTTTTTTTTTTCAGTTTCATCCTTTTCCATAATTTTATCTTCTATTTCACTTATCCTCCTCTCTGCTTCCTCCAGCCTTGCTGTCATTGCATCCAGTTTATTTTGCATCTCATTTACAACATTTCTTAATTCATTGTGACTATTTCGTAGGTTCTTAATCTCTGCAGCAATAGATACTCTAGTGTCTTCTATGCTTTTTCAGGCCGGCTATTAGTCTTATGACTATTATTCTAAATTTTTGATCAGATATATTGTTTATATCTGTTTTGAACAGTTCTCTGGCTGTCATTTCTTCCTGGAATTTGTTTTGAGGAGAATTCTTCCATTTCATCATTTTGTCTAGTTTTCTGTCTTTTCTTGCTTTAATAGCTTGTTTTGTGTCCTGCACCTGCAAGTACTACTATATTAAAAAGGGGTCAGGCACTCTCCAGGGCCTGACCCTGCAGGCCCCTGTGTTTTGGGGGTGTGTTGCACGCTCTCTGTTATTGTGACTCTGGTTGTTTTATCTTCCTACTCATAGTGGGGGGTTAGGACCTTTCACCAGGTGTGTTTTGATTTGTTCATTGAAGTAACCTGTTGTCAGATGATGCCTTGAAATTGGTGACTGTGCTGGTCTTGAGGAGGGGTGCTCTGGTTCTGTCAGTGTCAACCCTGCTCCAGCAGATACACAGTTGCCAGGCAGGGAGGGACAGGGTTTGGTGTAAGCAGGTCCCACCTCCCCTGGGGGCCCACTGTCCTGTTCCCTGAAGTCCCACCATGTTGGTGATGGGGAGAAAGATCGTGACACCCCAATCTGTCCTCCCTGGACCAAGTGGCCCAAAACACTGTTCCATCAGTCCTTGCAGTGCTGCAGAGACAAGAGTTGGATGGTTTGTCTAGCTCCACAGTCTCATGTGCCACCTGGGCACTTGGCTGTGATCAAACCCTGATGTCTTAAAGTGTCGTGCTCCACACACCCAGTTCCAGGATAGCACTACTCTGCCTAGCCAATAAGGGGCCTCTGCTGGTGCCTGCAGTGTCTTTTGTCCTTGGAGCAGCAATATACCTTCTCCCTACAACAATCAAGAGAGGCTCTCCCAATGCGCCACTGAGCTTCCCCAACCCCAGACCTCTGCAGTCCAGAGAAAGTCGCACCAACCCTGGATCATCACTGCTAAGGCTGTTTGCAATTTAGAGACTGAGTCTCTCCACCTTTTTCCGTTCCCCAGTCTGTGATCCAGAGAGGTTTTTCTCTTATCCAAATACAATCCTGCACTTCCACAGCCTCTCTTTCTTTCTTTTTGTCTCTCCACCTAAGGGGTTCCCCTTCAATCTGTGCATACGCTGCCCATTTTATCTCTCCCAATTTGCAAGCACACACCTCTGTCCCTCCAAGCTGTCCTGTGGGCCCCTGGAGATGTTTCTGTCACTCTGTAGCCCAGATTCATGAAATTCCAAGTCTTTTGTGCTCAATACTGCTGTGTTTGAGGGACAAGGGAACTTTGCCCTTCCCCCCACTTCTCCACCATGTAGACTCTTCCCCCAAACATTCTTTTTAATAAAAAGGAATTGAGGTATATTTTCATGTTGAGAATCCAACTTTGAGGAATATAGAAGACAGAAAATTACTTATAACCAAGATATAGTATTTGTTAAACATTTCAAACTGGATGCAAGATGCATTAGTTATAATTAATAGTGTATCTCTGGTATAGCACCATTCACTCCTTTTGCAAAAAGAAGTCATCTTTGTGTGATGTGGTAAAAGGTTGTTTGTTATACCTAATTGAAGGATACAGATTTCAAGCTGTGTGTAGGTGATACATGAAATTTTCACTCCTGCTGATGAGCACATTGACTGCTGTGTAATTCTTTAAATTGATTCAATCAAACCCATGCTGTTTGTGCTTTTAATTGATTGAATTAAAACAGCATTTTAAACTTTTAATCATTCCATTAGACAGGGTTTTTTTTTTTTTCTTGTTTATGCTCAAGATGTATTGTGGCTTTTTAACTTGTGAAATCAAACCAAAGCGCCGGGTGGCACTCCAATTTATTTAGTAACAGTGATAGACTATAGCATTATCACAAATAAAAAAGGACGCTCCTATTTTTGAGGTACATATTGCAACTTTCCAGAAGGAGCTTCCTCTGCCTCTTTCCAACTACACAGATCATCTGGTTTCATGGCTCCCTGAAGCAGCGAGATTCCTACTGCAGGCACAGAAATCCTGGCTGATCAAAAACACCCACAATAGATATGCGATTAAACTTAGGGACCATGTAAACATATATAGGACGCTTTGGCATGGAACTAAAGCCTCACGTTCTCATCTCAAACCACATGCCAAATGCATGGCAGGGGGAGGGTACGGTCCATAGAGGTGGTAACACATAGGTGCCTTGTCTATAAAGAATTCAAGAACTATAGTCAAACTCTAAACAGTACCCTTCATTATTCTATGACCATGCACCAGTGAGTATAAATATTAGTGATAAAATATATCTCCTAAAAATATTTTTCTGGGGCTCAGTTCTAAGTAATTGTTGTGGTTATTGTGAATTTTAATAATATATACACAAGCATAAAAGTAGCCTTCTCTTACTTAATATTCCATGATCCCTGTGAGTTAATTCAGAGAACCTCCAGTTATTCAGTTGGCTCATGACCCATTTGGACTGAGTACACACATTTATTTAAAGACTCAGGAACTAGTCTGATCCTAGCTGTGGATCATTCATGGTTACCTTGAGTACCCTTCTTGTTTCCAGCCCCTGTGCTAACTACTCCACATCCCTGTGTTTAAATAGCAGCAACAGAATAAATTATGACATCACAGTGAATATAGTTATAAAGAAATAGGACTTTGTTTATTCAGTTCTCTCGTTCCAGGTGACCCCTTGAAGATTTTATTTGTGTTTAAATTTTAACTCAGAGAAACAGTACAAAACATAGGATACAGTGTTTTTGTGTGTTTTTATTGAAGTACAGTTGAGATACAATATTAGTTTCAGGTGTACAATGTAGTGGTTGTACAAGTGTGTATATTATGTTATCCTCACCACAAGCGTAGAGCCATCTGTCACCATACAACACTACTACAGCACCATTGCCTATATTACCTACGCTGTGTCTTTTATCCCTGTGTCATTCATTTTATAACTGAAGCCTTGATTTCCCACTCTCCTTCCCTCTTTTTCCCATCCCCCAAACCCCTAGCCTCTGGCAAACATCAGATTTTTCTCTGTATTTATGGGTCTGTTTCTGCTTTGTGTTTGTTCATTTGTTTTGATTTTAAGATTTCATATATAAGTGGAATCATATGGTATTTGTCTTTGTCTGAGTTATTTCATTTCACGTAATATCCTCTAGGTCCATCCATGTTGTCAAAAATGGTAAGATCAAATCCTTTTTTATGGCTGAGTACTATTTTGTGTGTGTGTGTGTGTGTGTGTGTGTGTGTGTGTGTGTATGTTATGCATTCATCTATTGATGGACACTTGGGTTGCTTCCATATCTTGACTATTACAAACAATGCTGCCAAGTAAACATAGGGTGTATATATCTTATCAAACTAGTGCTTTTGTTTTCTTTGCATAAATACTGGATCACAGGGTATTTCTAGTTTTAATGTTTTCAGGAACATTTATGCTGTTTTCCACAGTGACTACATAAGGTGTAGTAATTTTGTTTGGTAAGTCAAATTGTAGTTCATGCATGAAATATTTCGTTAAATTTGAAAATATCTTTCAAAATGAGATTTATCTTTTTAAATTAATTGTTCAATTAATGAATCAAGAAAATAATTGTCATTGATTAGTATCTTAATAAAAATATTTTTTCATATGGTAAATGGACTTTCAAAAATGATCTTCTCTAAATGTCAAGGACTCTATGTACATGGTCTCAAGACTGGAAATTAATTGAAAATGTTACTTAGAAAATACCACTTTCAAAAAAAAAACATTCAGGATCAGGGCTTCTGGGTGCCTCAATTGGTTGAGTGTCCAACTTCAGCCCAGGTCATGATCTCATGGCTCATGGGTTCTAGCCCACATCAGGCTCTGTGCTGGAACCTGGACAGCTCAGAGCCTGGAGACTTCTTCGGATCCTGTGTCTCCCTCTCTCTCTGCCCTTGTCTCACTCACCCTCTGACTCTCTCTCTCAAAAATAAATAAACATTAAATTTGTTTTTAAATCTCCGTGCCAATTAAATTCAAATATTACATTTTAATAATTATATCTCACACAATGGTAGAATCTCAAATGAATTAAACACAACATTGTGAAAAATAAAATGCATATTTAATAGACAAGAAGTGACAGAATATCTTAATTACTAATTGCGATAAGGCAAATAGTCGATTAACACATATTTTGTTTATTATATGTATCATGTACTCTATTCTTCTTGTAAAATGTACTAGAGAAAATGTTAAGAAAATCGTTAGAGAAAATACATTCATAGTGCTATACGAGGAGTAACACGGTTCAAACCCATGTTGTTCAAGGGTCGACGGCACTAAGAGTCTTGAGCTTCTCAAACATATTTCACTATTTTTATTGCTGTTGCAGATATTTCCAAAGCACCTTCTCAGTTTCAAAAAGATATTTAAACATAATGGTTGCAAAGTCTATGAGGAAATAATACAATCAACACCAACCTCATATTTGCGGATATCTATCTACTGACAGGAAAACTACTGGAGACAACTTGGCACATTCAAATTCATATTTTTATGATATAAAAATAAAACTTGTGGAGAGAGGGCAACAATATTTTATAAGCCTTAAACCAGGAGGAAGAAAGGAAATACCGGCAACAACACTTGGTTTAAAATAGTAGTTGCTATGACTACTTAAATTCTCTCTTAAGGTGACGTCCTTTTCTTTCATGAATTTTTTTTAGTTTAGTTGCCCTAACAACAGTACTCACTTAAGCAGCAAGTTTAATGAATTTGTTCTTGTTTACAAGGAAGCTTCTCTCTCTTACATTCTACATATTCTTCCAGCCATGAATAAACTGACATGAAGTACAGGCATTAAAAAAGATTTGAAATAGACTATATTTTAGAATAAACAGCAGCAAACATATGATAGATGCCATAATCTCCTTTTCCTAGGAGGAAACTGAATGGAGTTTTTAAAAACTTGAAACTGCTG
Organism: Panthera leo; assembly: GCF_018350215.1. Classification (NCBI taxonomy): domain Eukaryota; kingdom Metazoa; phylum Chordata; class Mammalia; order Carnivora; family Felidae; genus Panthera; species Panthera leo. The sequence goes on from NC_056682.1 coordinate 179,946,828, forward strand.
AAAGATACTTAAAAAGTCATGGAATATTATTTGATTAAGAAGTAATTCTTGGGTTGGATTTCATATACTTCCATGCATTTGTTTTTAAAATTTAAGATCAAGTTTATAGCAGCAGCTTTGAAAATTGACATACATTTTGTTTTTACAACTTCAAGTACTGGATGCATTTAATTCTATTGTCTCAAGTAGACTTTATACTACTAGTCAAGAAACAAAAACAATCTTCCCCATTACTATTATACTTGGGGATTTAGCAGCTCAATGTACTTCATATCTTCACTGAATATATTGGTGTATGTATACATATATTTATTAATCAGTTACATGCAAGAACATTCAAAAGCCTGCAGTTGGAACTCTAAATAGACACAACTGTTTATGACTACAGTTTGCAATATGCAGGATAATGATTTCAAAGCAATTCTAATGCTAGGATTTTCCTCTTAGGAAAGTGTTCCTCACAGTATCATGTATGCAATAGAAAACTCTGAAAATAAAATAATTGCCTGTCAATTGAGGATTAGTTAAATACATTGCATACCTCTATACAGTGGAATATTATATAACAAATCCTTTATTGACATCATTACTGACGTTTCATTATTAATGAAAATATATTAGTTCCATGTTATTTAATGAAAAAGCTAGGTTAATACAAATGTTTAGTATATGTCGACACATATGTTAAAAAGGGACTGTATAGGTATATTTATGAACATTTGTTGAATTAGAAAATATAAACAGGTCAATATTTTAGTTTTTATGATGGTGAGTTTAAATTTATATTGTAGTTATGTTCTATTTTAATGAATAAATCTTATAATCAGACTTAAAAGTAAAATTATTTAAATTTGACAACATAACCAGGTATTTTAAGTTTGAAAATATTTGGTCGGAAAGCATATCTAAGGCCAAATGTTCTTTTTTTTTTTTACCAAGGAAATGATTTTTTAAAAAAACAAAACAATATACATTTCTTGCATTGACAGGCTATCAAAGTTTATGTCCTGAATCCATTTATTATAAATATTAGGGCAAATAAATGGAAAGTGAATATATAATTTAGTTCACTAGAATTTAGCCAAGGGGTAAAATGTTTTTAAAAAGCCTTAAAATTTAATAACAGCCATGCTATCAATAGGCCACTAATACCACTACAAACTACACAAGAAGAGAAGATCATATAAAACATTTATGTGTTCAACCTAAACCCCTTTGAAAGTATTCTTTCCTTTTTTTTCTTGATAATGTTTGTTCATGCCCTATTTTATTTAGCATTGGGCATTTGCAATTAGAACATAAATGATGTCTATTCCATAGGGGGATTCCAGAAAGGGAGCATGTAGGTTTATGTAACGGAGCATGTAAGTTATCAAGCAAAACACGGTCTCTCACCCATGTCTCTCTTCCAGCGAATTCTAAGTTGTTCTAGGTGAAGAAGTGCTTCACATACTTCTTTGTGACTCCAGATCTAAGGCACTGCTAGATACACAGTAAGTTTTCTCTATCTGCTCTGAGTAATGTGTAGGTGAAGAAATAGATATATAAGCAAAGATTTTTTTGAATATCACAACTGTGGAGTGAGAAACACTATGAAGGACACAGCATATGGAGATGAGAATGTATGTAGTTTAGAGAAGGCTTTATCTTTTAATAAGTCAATCACATTTGCTTCTTAAAATCATCCCCTGATTCTGCATCAAGGGTATTCTTTTTCATTGTTCCGTGTCCAGTCTGGGACGCCACCAGTAATAACAGTTGGAAAAAGACTTGGAAAGGAATCAAAGAATTGGCATGAAATTAATTAAATTTACTTATGATGAGAATTGGAGAAAAGGAGGGAAGAGGAATTATAGACCTTGAAAGAGAGAAGGCTGGACGTTAGCTAATTAATGGTCTTTATGTGTTTAAACACTGGAATTAGGAAAATAGTTCTTTGTCCTTAGTAGAAAAGAGTGTGAGTAATGTTAATTAAAATGGCATTTTGAAAGATATGAAAATGTTAGCATTCCATAAATAAAAGATGGTGGTGAACTTGAAGAATTTATAAAACAAAGGTATTCAAAGATGTTATTAATATCTGCTTTTTTCCCCCTCCTCCCATCTTGTTGCACAGATTTCACAAATAACTGCCAAGTCTTGGTTTCTATGTTAGGAAAAAAAAAAACATTTTAAATCAGTCTTTATTTGGCAACTATATATACCCAGAATTGTGCCATCTGATGAAAGAAATTAAATTAAAATATCTTCTTAATAATATAGCTTTGGGATTAATTTATAAGAATGTGTTCTTTTAGTTTGACAAGGAAAATGTTAATGGTTCCTGGTCAATTGAATTCGTAAGGTGAGAGGCAATTTAGCAAAAAGTTAGATCTGGTTGTCCTATTTCTTAGCTGTGTAACCTTGGTAAAATGATTTAACCTCTCTGTTCCTGAGTTTCCTCATCTGTAAAATGAGAAACATTGTCATACCTACTCCAGAGTGATACATATAAATATCTTAGAATGTTGTTTGGGACTGGTCAAGTCCACTGTCTACACTTGGTAGTGATTTGTATGACTGTATTTCAGGCTTCCCTCTAAATACATTGTATATCTAATTTCCTGTACCTTATTCTTATATTACAAATGAGGGAATCAAAGCTAAGGCTGGTTAAATGACACGGGTAGTCACAGGACCATTAGGATAACAGTAGAATCTGAATTCAAGTCTTAAAACTTCACTCTTTACTTTTATAATAATCATTTATCTGATAATAGAATAAAAGATTTTTATGATGTATAAAGATTAAACAATGTGCCTTCTATACAGTGCTCTGAATCACTCAGAGTATGGGATTATTGCCGGGTAGAACTTCTTATATCTACAATTCCTTCGCATGTGCATTTTAAGTCTTTCTTTGGTAAGCATTCATTTCTTTTAGAGGTTCTAGAAAACAAAGTTTAAAAGGAATGCTTCTTTTTGAAATGATTACATCTGTTTTCCTATGAAACATACTAACCCACTCCTACATACGTCCTAGAAAATCAGTTTGCCAATTGATCACAATATTCTCTGCTCTAAGCTGTCAAATAACTGACCAAGTTAAACTTTTAATATGGCCATGACTGCCGTGTTACCAGTGGAGTAGAGCAGATCAAAGTTACATCACCAAGCTTGGAATGTTAATTAAATTTTTAGTAAGCAGTTATGACTTGATGACTGAGGAAAGTATTTCCTTATCTGCTGATATTTTGAAGAGGAAAAGAGATAAAGAGCAGACATTTGGGTAGACCTTTCCATTTAAATCTTTGTCTTTCCTTTTCTTTTCTTTTTCTTTCTTTCTTTCTTTCTTTCTTTCTTTCTTTCTTTCTTTCTTTCTTTTACTGCAAAGCATACATCATTTCTGTTCAACTTAAGAAAATAGAATCTGCAAACCAAAATTTCTCTGAGATCAGCCAAATGTGATTTAAGTAAAGATACATTATTGTCTGAAATGATACTGGAATTTTTCTTGGAGTAAATTAAGGTTCCAATCCAGGCAAATTAAAGGAAGAAAGTAAGTTCCACAACTTTACTCTTTATCATGAGCTACCTCCTTTATCAAAAGTTGGTTTAAGTAAGGCACATAGTTAGGTGGTCAGTAGGGTTGGTCAACGTGATTGAATTACACATTTTGGTCCTATGGACTAGTTTAGTCATGTGATTTATATAAGTAGTGTGTGTGTGCGCGTGTGTGAGTGTGTGTGTATAAAATAAAATTCACAGTAGGTTCCACAGGAATGGGCTGGGAAGATGTTTTTGTACATTTCTTTGTTTTTTAGTCTAAACTGTTCACTGATAACAATGTACACATTTTAAGCAATAGTGCCAGCCACTTGGAAGGCAACATTGATTGATTGACAAATGACTCAGTAACTGACAGAATGATTTCTCCTCCATTCTTTGCCTACAATTGTTAGCATTTGTGCCCACACATACATTTGATTATGCCATACGTATTATTTTATGTCCTTTTTTCAATTAATGGACTATCATCGGCATTATTCTATTCTAATATATAGAGTTCTACCTAATTATGTTTAAATTCAAACAATATTCCTTATTCTAACATAACAATTTATTCAAACGCAGTTGTCCTTTATTAATGAACAATCCAGTGGCTTTTTTTTTTTTTTGGTCATGGTAGACAATGTGTCAATAAAGTCCTGGTACATGTCACGTTATCGAGAAATAGTAACATTTTGGCTCAGACCCATTTGGACCATGTTGGGACCAGACTTTTAATCCCTTAGCAATCCTGCAAAACAAATGAATTAATGTCAGTCTCACTCCCTTCTCTTTAGCACAGGGTCCATGAAGGAGAACTCTGCAGTAGCCACACGCACAGGACAAGTCAGAATACAGGGAAATACTTTGAAGAAAGTTGCGTGTTGATAAAGGGTTATGGATATTGAAGCAGACTATTATTTTACTTAAAGCTCTTCAATGTTAACACTTTTCCCTTTGGTAGCAAAATAAGGTGCATAGGGGAATACTCAAATAATATATTTTTTAAGAATATAGACATAAAATGCATGAATGTGTGAACTACACAAGCTACAAAAATCCCATTAATATTCTGAGAAACAATCGTGCTTTCAAGTTGCAACGGCGAGGTGTGATAAAAACCACATAAAATAGGCAGTCTGAATCAAAACGTTAAATTCTCTGGGTTTCTGTTTTCATGTGAAAATAAAATGAGGTGATCACGTTAGTGCCAAGAATAGTATCAGGCATAGATTAGGCACTTGGTAAATATTTATTAGTGAATGTCTAGAGTACTGTAAGATGCGGTGTTGAAAGAGTGAGAAACCCCAAAACCAGATACTTACAAACTACTAGCTCTTACTATAATAGCATATTATCATGAGTTAGCTATTTGTAGTAGTAGTGATAATTACTGTCCATCCGCTATTTCTCTATAATAACAATATAGACATGATTCAAAATGCACGGTAATCAAGCTTCTGATCTCAATGTGCGTTCTTACTGAGTAATTGAAATGCAACATTTTAAAGAAAGAATCTTATAAACTCTTGGCACTGTGCCTCAAACAATAGACATATAAAGTAAAACATATGGTCTTGGCCTCAAAATTTTATTTGTACTTCTCTCTTACGATAGTACATCCACGCCTACAATTCTCTGACTTCATGAAAACCTTGTAGCTCACTTTTTTTTTGACCTGTCCCAACACGTGTCTTCATTTGCTTCCTTATGCAGCCTGAATTCCATGGCTCATTATGATGATTCCTTCCTTTCCAACATTATCCGTTCAGTATTTTCTTTCATATTGTATTATCCACCCTTGGCAAAACTCACCCCTAGTTTAAGAACTTGTTTCTCCGCTTCTAAAGGGAAGCAGCAGGAAGCTCTTGCAATAAATTAAATGCATGAAGCTGACAGGCTCTACTGAAAGTTAGTGAATATCAACCCCAAATGGAATCTTATTCTCACTCACCTCAGTCTTGTATTTGTCTTCCTTATTCCCCTCTCCTCACACATGGTTTTGCTGAACATGTATCGACAAGTCAGAAGATACAGATTAGAGTTTTTCTGGCTTCCCATCACCAATCTAGGGTCCAAATTTCATCTGTACCCACCTTTTCCTTCTTCCCTCATCTTACAATAGCCCCTATCTTGCAAAATATCAAAGCCTTCAGTTAAGCTTTAAAGTCATCCTAGCTCTTAGGGTGTCTGGGTGGCTCAGTTGTTTAAGTGTCCAACTCTTGATTTCTGCTAAGGTCACGATCTCACGGTTTCGTGAGTTCGAGCCCTGCCTTGGGCTCTGCGCTGACTGTGCAGAGCCTGTTTGAGATTCTTCCTCTCTCTCTGCACCGCTAACCCCACTCACTCTGTCTCTCTCAAATAAATAAACGTAAAAAAAATAAAGTATTCCTAGATCTTAAAGTGTGGTCCAGTAACTAACAGCAATAGCATCACCTGAGCGACAACTTGATTTGGATTGGTAAAATGGTTTATATCATGCCTTACATCAACATTTTTAGTAGATTTTAAACTGACATGGTCTGTTGTGGGAATAAAAATATAAGACCACTGCCCTTGAGGTTGTCAGACTTGAAAATAAATAACAATGAAACAAAAGGTAAAGAAAACACTCAACTAGTGGTTTATGACCTTGTTTCTTTGTATTTTAAATCAGAGGATTGTATTAGATCGTTTTCTAATGCCCCAGCGTTTAGGTTTTTTTTCTGATCTGAAGCCCTGGAATTCTGAATGACTAAAAAAGCAGCATGCAAATTATTGATCTAAGGTGTAAGCTCCAGGAAGCTGGGTACTTTTCTGATTTGCTGGTGTATCCGCACCACCTAAAAGCAGTGCCTTATGCATAGTGATCATTATGTAGTTACAAATGGAACTCTGCAAGAGATAGTTTAATAAAAAAAACAAACAAAAGCCCCCCAAAACAAGCTTTGAGGTGTACCTTTAGATTTTTAAAAAAAGAGTGTTGGTGAGGATAATCCTTTCTATTTCCCTACGGATGTCTCTCCCTTAGTTAAGTATGACAAATGTTTTCAACATTTTTACCCATCTATATTTTCCTAAAACACCAAGGGAGGAGTAATAATTTTTCCTAATTATTTAAACAGTGACGTTCTTGGCCATGTTCCTCTATTCAGTTGGGTTTACGAGTGATAGGTCAATATTCATGCATTGACAAGATGTAATGACTTGAGCTCGCTATTACTTTAGTTTTGTTTTTTCTCTGGACCTGCCTGAGCCCACGCGTTGTAAAATCTTGCAATTTGAGTTTTCCTGTGAGTGGAACACTAGGTAGGATTTCTTTCAGCATGATAACCTCTTTCTACCTCACATGGGTACATACAGTGAGATTGGTTTTTGAATTCCTGGATGTATGCAGTGTAGAATGAGAGATAGAGGTAGGAGTACAAGGAGTGTTCTGCCATCCAGAAGTTTGCAGGGAACTCTGCACATTGACTATTTACCTGATGCTGCTAATTACACAAATATTTTTTATTATCATTTTGTTCCCTGTTTGAATTTTCTAACAGGTGAGAATCCAGAGAGGAAGAGTGAGTGATGGGTTCCCAGAACTTGCAACAAGTTTTTTTGTTTGTTTGTTTTTGTTTTGTTTTTTATGTCTGTACTCATTTGGGAGACATAGCCATGAAACATACTCACTCTATTTCTACATATGAGTACACTGGAAGAATTCAAGTTGCTATATGAATTCCCTTTCTAACTTAGATATGTATAGATTTATTCTCTTTTGATTCGAGAAGAAGGTTATCACAAGGGCATTGCTTTAAAGGATGTTTTTCTCTCAAAAATATTCCTCTATTTTATTATCCCCTTCTCTGAAGGTATATAGAAAAGACAGCTTAATGATCATTTAGGGCATCGGCACTGAGAGAGGAGAGTATGGAACCAACTTCTATTCTCAAGCTACTTCTCTGTACTGTCATTTCGCTGACTTCACTGATAGTGACCAGTGTTGGGTTTAATATTAGGTAGGCTTCTAAAATGGAGCAGAAAGAACTTAAGGGCTAGGAATGAAAATGTGTGGGGAAAAAAATAAAATGCAAGAATAGAGTCTTTGGATTCTACAGCATGAGTTCCAATGACCTGGAAATACTATTTAAAATGAAAAAGGGGCGCCTGGGTGGCTCAGTTGGTTAAGCGGCCGACTTCAGCTCAGGTCATGATCTCAAGGTCCGTGAGTTTGAGCCCTGCGTCGGGCTCTGTGCTGACAGCTCAGAGCCTGGAGCCCGTTTCAGATTCTGTGTCTCCCTCTCTCTCTGACCCTCCCCTGCTCATGCTCTGTCTCTGTCTCAAAAATAAATAAACATTAAAAAAAATTTTTTTTAATGAAAAATAATATCAAGGAAACATCTACAGACAGATTAGTTTTGCCTTCAGTTAGTTGTGAATGCAATGAATGAAGGGACACCAAGGACACCTGAGTGGCTCAGTGGGTTAAGCATCTGATTCTTGATTTCAGTTCAGGTCATGATCTTGAGGTTCATGAGATCAAGCCCCACCGTGGGCTCTGTGCTGACAGTGTGGCACCTGCTTGGGATTCTTTCTCTCCCTCTCTCCCTGTCCCTCACCTGTTCATGGGCACGTGTTCACCTGGTCTCACTCTTTCTCTCTCAAAATAGATAGACATTTAAAAAAAAGAAAGGGGCACCATTCCTCTTATGCTTTTATTACAACAGAGAAATCCCTCTTTAAGAAAAAAAAATGTCTGTATCCTTTGTAATGGGTACATAAGAAAAACTAATACCCTTGAGTATGCATGTAACTTTGACATGACAAAATGTACAGGCACTTGGCCAAGTCTGAATGACAATAAGAAGCTCAGTGTTTCCACATATGTTATCAAGGTAGGCTGACTTATTAGTTGTGAACTTCATGCAGCAGAGGAAAGAAAATGCTTAAATCATTAAGGGAAGGTCAATGAAGTAAATCAAATGAATGTCTTCTTAATATTATCAATGTGTTTAGGACAATACCAAAATGTTACACTTAAAAGTATGTATATATGAAGAGCTCCAACAAAATGAATAATGCAAATAGCCAGAAACAGGCTCGATGATTAGCAATGACCCAGTGACTTTATTTTTTTTTAAATGTAATTTTAAGTTTGTGACATTTGGTAGAGTCTTGTGGTCCAACAAGCATCTGAGCTGTGCAGGATGACAGAATTTAAGGCAGGCAAGGGAATTGCTATAATAAAGCCTCATCATTTGGCATACAGTAAAAGTAAACATGAAGAAACTTCATTAAAAATTCTGTACTCCCAATCTGTACACAGCAGAGTGCAAAAGCTCAACCTAGGAATAGACAACTGGTTCCCACTGTGGATCAAAATGGGACATTAAACAAACAATAATGAAACACCAACAATGGCAACGGCAGAGAAAGTAATGTGATGATTGTTTAATGTGATAATGCTTATAAAAATAAACATTAATAAAGACCCACACATGTTTACTAAATTAATAGTAGGAGAGAAAGCTATGTGAATCTCAGCGAAATCATATCGTTTGTCTTGATGGTGCATAAAGAGTTGCAAATAAAAATAGATTCCATATATGCATGCTCTCTCGTACATATGTCTGTGATCATTTTCAAAGAGGATTCTACTGACTTTCGAATATTGAAGGGTTTGACAAGAAATGGGCTGAGGCAAATAGGAACTGAAGTTTTTAAGGAAAGATCACCAAGAAAGATAAGAGTAAAGCTGACAAACACCGAACTGTAACCCAGAAATTTGTGCCATCTTGCAAGCATTATTTCTTGGTTTGTGTGGCATGACAGCAGAGACAAGCTTTGCTACATTGGACAGTCTGGATATCATGGTCTAGTTTTCTCAAAGGTAGTAGTAATAAGCATGGGCTTTGAATTGTGAAAGGGTAACTGCTAGCTAGTGAGGAAAATAGAATTTTAAGGAGAAATAAATCCGTTCACCAAGGCACTACTTGCTCAAGAAACTCACTCTCCAAGTGGATGGAGCATTCGTTTATTTTATGCACAGCGCCGGTTACTAACATCCTCTCTCTCTCTCTCTGTCTTTCTCTGTCTCTCTCTGTCTATATCTATCTATCTATCTATCTATCTATCTATCTGTCTATCTATCTAATCTATCTGCCTTGGCTACAATTCCCAATTTTATTGAGGGGATTGCCTCTCTGTTAGTGTGTGTGATGTTGGAAGGCTGTGCATTAAATACCTGCCATACACCTTAATCAAAGACTGATAACCTGATGTAAGCTTGTTATACATGCAGAATCTTGGGCCCCACTCTACGTCTACTGGGTCAAAATCTACATTTTAATAAGAGTAGAGTACTCTGCTCTAGAGTAGACCAATGTATCCTATTTCCTACGTCCTATAATGAATATGGAGTTCAGGCAGAGATAACCTCATTATCTTTAGAGGGGTGTAGGTTTGCTTCAACTTCTCTCTCTCTCTGCCTATCTATCTGCTATGACCATTTTTCAAAAGCAGGATAAAGCTCCACTCAAAATTGGTTTCAGGTTTTGAGACTGATGATGCCACACTCACACATTATATGCACACACCAAGGGGGTGTAAAAAGATTTATTAATCATATAATGAAAATTTCTGGGGAGCAGGGAAGCTCCAAATTAGGTCCAGAAATGGCTTGAAATTTCAGAAAAAGAAGACTACCTTGTTTTTCTGCTCGTTTATTGTGGTAAGGGGATGGTGACAGAGTGGGTTCCTAAGCAAGGAAGGGGCTTGCATGACTGGAAGCTTACACGACGGCCAAAGGAGTGAGCATAAGTGCTTTTATTTTGCAGCGTTCTCAGATGTGAAACAGAAGGGGAAAAGGTAGTGATGAGGCCTCAAAGCTGTCAAACAAGTGTCAGAAAATGGAGTCAGGCTCTTTATTGCAATTCCCTTCTGATTTTCAGGGACTACAGTTTATCCTTTTTTATTTAACTAAATTTCAAGCTGTTTAAGTAAACCATGATGCTTTATGAGGACAGTGGCCTGAAGCTGGTAAGAGAGGTGAAAGTTCTGCCAATCACCTTGTGCAAGAACCCAGCATTGTGTTTCTAATTATGAGAAGTGAAGTGGTTCCCTTGGTCACTGTTATTGGTCTCTAGGACTCGAAAATGGATAAGGAGTGTCTTGATAAGACCTTGCATTGTGCCTCTTACGGGTACTGGTGAGGTCAGAGTTCTTTATTCCAAAAAGATAATCTTGTATAAGTAATGGCTATTGCTGTCATGGGATTGATCAAACAGCCAGACCATATACAATGGCTCAAGAGTCTATAAAAATATGCAGATAGAGCCGATTGTAGGCCACGGCGACCTGCCTGAAGTTCATCTAGTTGTTCTAGACCTTGAGCCCTGTCCTCCATCACAGCATACTAAATAAGGGATGAAAAGAATATCCCACTGACACATGAGATATTGGCCGTTATGTAAAGTACAGACTATTGTTCACTTTCTTGGACTCTTCAGGAGCAAAGGAGTCTAAGGAAGGGATGATCTCCTCCAGTACTGTGATATCTGGCAAGAGACTGAAGCCACCTCCTCTTGCAGGTGGGCTATGCCTGAGCGTCCAGGTTTGGGTCTATCCTGTAGCAAAGAGGCTTGGGTGGCCATGCCAAGCTTGTAGGGAAGACATGATGGTCAAGTAAGTAGGGAGGGTCACAGGCTGAGGGCCTCTGAGAACCTCTGTTTCCAGGGGAACCCGGTATGTGGCAAGCAATTGTTGCTCTAATGGCATATAATGTGGAGCTAAGGAGAAGAGTGACATGTGCCAGTAACCTAAGAACCATCTGTGGTCATCATGGTTGCCCTGAAACTCCAGAACATGAAAGAAGATTACTAAAGTCCCTACAGCGAGGGAGTCTCTTAATGGTACCAAAAGAAATGCTTGTTGCATTTTAATTTAGACAGAGTCTAGAGCAATTTGTTGGAATGAGCCCCATTCAGGATGAGACAGTTTGCAGAAACATTATACATGGGTTTGAATAAAATCTGTAAATGAGGAATACGTTGCATTCAGAAACCCAAACCTAAAAGTTGGGGGAGCTGAGAGGGTCAAAAGCTGTTTTTCCATAGCGCCAAGGATGGGGTGGGCCCCTGGTTTACCAAATCATTTCAGGAAATTAACGGAGGTGGCACAGCCTTGAGCTATGTGTGGGGAATGGTTTGTGAGTTATGTATATCCTCAATGAATGTGTCCAATGAATCCCATTTTGTTAGTGTGACATCACACCTGTATTCCCGAGGAAAGTTAAATGTGGTTACGATTTTTCCCACGAAGTCTGTGCGCAGTGTCTGGCTGTTGAGTTACTCTATGAACAACCTTGCTTCCTTTCTTCCCTGGGTGTTCTTGAATGACTTAGTTGGAGGAGGTGGGAAAATGAATATGAGATTGAGGGAGCGATATACTGGATTTCTGCTAGTCTGGACATGTAAGAAAATGCAAGTAAGCTATATAAATGTATGTCCAAATTTGAGGTACAGTTAGTTGATAAAGTACATAAGTGTTTGTCTAATCTTCCCTTCTATAGTGTAAATTCTACAAAGAGGGTCAGTAGCTTACCAGAATGCCATATTTGGCATTCAAAATACTTGTCAAGAAATAAAGTTATAAATGTTAAATGAAAACACTTTAGGAAGTGAGTTCTAAATTTACTTTTGTATCATTATCACTTAGATCTTGCTAATCTTATAAAAAGTTTATTTTCCATACTATGATGATCCTACTTAATTATCTTCTTCACGAAAATGAAAACTGAAGAGAAAGTACCTAGGAAATTAAAAAAAAAATATTTCTATTATATAAATCCTATATATTATTTTATATATTTATGACATTATTTTATATATTTTATTATATATGATATGTATATGTTATATGTAATATATATCATATATAATATAAATATTTATGTAAAATATTTATATATCATATATTATTTAAAATGAAAACAATACTGCAACAATAAAACAAACTATGGCTGTTTTCTGTGCAGATGTATAAAATTTTGCATAAGCCTCATCCTCATGATGGCAGAAAAAAATCACTCAGATAATTCTTTGCTTACATGTAAACTCGTCCTTTTATTTGCCATCTTCTCTTTTCTTCATTCTTTACCATACAAATTAGAATCAGTGTAGTTGTCTCTGTTAGAGAGCCTAGCAGGAAAGTGAGAAACACTTTGTAAACAGATTTTCTTCTTTGTCTACTTTGGTTAAGATGTCTAATATTATATTTTTGTCTTCCAAGTTTTAGTTCTGAGATGACATACCTGCTTGTCCTACAAGATGGGAACTATTTCAAGTAAACTTTTCTTGTATTTTTTTGAATGAACCTTTGCTACAGAAGACATTTTAAATATACCAGATGTGCTCTGCTGTCTTTGCACTGACTTTCAGCTGCCTTGAGAAAGTCCTTGTTCTCAGCTTCAAATGTATCTTCATCTGTATGTATATGACTTTCTCCCATTTTCAAAGGAGAGGAAGATACCCATTTTATTTGTCAAAGATGATGACTTCACCTCTACACAGACCCCGTCATTTTTAGCTTCCTCAGCAATAATACTTCAATAATTATCACCGTTCCTTGCTGAGTTTATCATTTCTCACCGTGTTGGACATTTCTCCTCAGCAAACATATTCGATCACTTATGCTTTAAAAATAAAAGTCAAAAGGGTACTTGAATTCCATTTACCTCCCCAGATGTTGTCTACGTTAGCCAATGAGACAATTTACCTTTATTCAGATCTTCTCCTTCCAGGAATGTTCTACGGTTACCAATAAGATATGATGTACCTTATTTTAGAGCATGAGTTTGTAGGAGTCATTTCTCTCACATATAACAGGTGATGACCCAGAAGACAGACGTTTGTCAACCTAAGTTCCTTAATAGTGATAATGTTGAGTAGATATCCTTGAGATGATCCTTGATGTGAAATGAAAATAATGTGGGGTGAGTAGGAAAAAAAAAAAAACAAAAAAACAAAACAAAAAACAAACAAAAAAAAAACCTTTAATTTAAAGCTATGAGATTTGGAGTTTAGTGTTTACCAAAGCATAAATTATCTTATCCTGCCTAATATAGAAGTTGATTCATAGAATTTGGGTGGTAGCATAATAAAAACCTAAAATATAAGAGAACTTCTCACTGTCCGTATGGTCAGCAAGGAGAAAATTGTTATTTTAAGGCTGCAAAGATAGGAATACATATTGTGTACTGGCAAAATTTCTGGTAAAATATTGTTGGTAGTAATTTAGATGGTAGACCATGCATCTAGTAGATGTGAATTGTTAGAGGAAAAGGTTGACAGAAAGAAGTACAGGGTACTTGTTACTGTTTAGTATATTTAGCAAGGTATTGCAAGAAAAGTAGAGCTCACAATGAATCCGTCAGTCTTCAAGAACAAACAGAAGGGAATAAACATTTCTAAAAATGCAGAGCCTTGTAATAGTAAAAAGACAACTGTTTTATACATGAAATAGTAGGAAAAAAATTAAAGAAACCTTGGAGGAACAAATAAAAAGTAGATTTAAGCTGAGCCTTGCAGTACATAATTTTCAACTGATTAAATTGCCTCCCGGTGAAAACTAAATTAAGGAAATGACCATGACAGACATATTTAACACTGCCTGGATTAAACTGAATCAGAAAAATGATGCAAATGAAGAAAGTGACATCCAGTAAATATTTTCAAATGGACAGAATTTGTCAGGAAAGAGACAAAGGATGTGCACCTGCCAAACCTGTTGAGCTCCAGGTTTTTGGGAAGTCAAGGTATTGAGCGAGAGGGTGCACAGCAGAAATACGGTGCACATGAAATGAAGTCTTGAAAGGAAAGGTGATTGTGAATGTTGACATATACAAATGAAACTGAGTAGAATCAAATTGTTGAGAATTAACTAGGCTTTTAAAAAGAATCTACTGTCAAAAACACAACTAGCTTGAACCATCAGTGTCCATTGTCCTTTGAGACTTGAAACAATTCTTGGCCGCAAATATCTATGGATAGAAGGTAATCAGAGAACAGTTTGCAGCATCCAAGGACAGCCTGTCCCCTGATGTCCATTTCAAGCGTGGCAAAGGAAGATAGTGGACAAGAATAACTGGTTTCTGATTTGCCTTGTGTTCTTCCATTTTCTAAAAATGAATGTTTAGTGTGATTATTCAGGCTCTGTCCTCTCAATGTTTATTGGGATGTGTTTGTAGGGGCAGATAGCACATATTTCTAAATTCGTAGATCTCTAAAACAGGAATAGCTACAGCCATGGTTTATCTAATGCTGCCGTCCATCCTTCTAAAAGAAAAACCTTTTACCGAGGAAACTGACACTTTTAGTTTGATGCCATGATTGAGTGGGATTTACAGCTGAGGTGAGTAAACCCTGTTTTCAGGAAGAAGAGTGAAGAGAATATTTGGTGACCAGAATAGAGGGCAGTAGTTTTTATACTTTTCATGAATATTCCAGTCTTCCTCAATCTGAGAAGAGAGTAAAATGGACTCCCACCCCCTGGCATGAGGGCATGGACATGACGCTTTCTTTGGCTATGATATGTGAGCAGAAGTTTTCAAGATTCAGTGCACAACTGTCTGTATCTCTTTTCCCTCCCTGCCACAATAACCACAAATTTTAAAGGCTCTGTTTGCTTGGATTCTGAGGAAGGACAGTGTGGTCCAGAATCCTCTGCTGGCCTGAGATGCGCCTAGAGCCTAAGCAAGATAGAAAGTTCTAGTGTTTTAAGCAGTGGGATATTAAAATTATTTGTTAAAGCTGTACAATTGAAAATATTCTATTATATTACTTATGTTGTGTCTTTTCTTCCCTTTCATGTTTTGAGAATGTAATTTATGTGTGTTATTTCCAGATTTTTCACCATTTTTTTTGGTCCCACAGTGATTGCATCCACAACAATAAAACTGGCCCATTATGTTCCCCCAAAACTAATGGAGGTATTTTGTTATATCTTATTAACATAACGGTAGCAGGATTTTATCAAAACTGTTTGACCTAAAACTCTTTCTTTCCTTCCCTAGACTCTCTGACACCATTGTGTTACCATTTCAGGTTTTCTCTTAGGTCCTTTATAAATTTTCTCCTCTATTTCACATTCCTCAAAATTAAGCATTCACAAAGGTTCTAAAACTTTTTCCTTTCTACTTGCTTCCCTCTGGGAGAAGCATTGACCTTCAATGATGCCAACAGTTGGAAATGTTTGGGTAACTCCTGAATTAGTATCTCTAGTCCGGATCAATTTGTTGAGTTCCAGAAATTATGACCACTGTCCTGTGAACCTCACCACCTGACAGTATATATCCACTGAGTTGTCATCGTTACAAAGTTCTAAATACCCATGACTTTTTTCTCTCTACCGCACACAGCCATATGGTTACTAAGTGCTGGTTATTCTAACTCTTGATGTGAACAATCACCATTATTTCTCTCTTTTTCCATTGCCACTTTTAGTCTAGTCTTTAATTATTTCTCCCTTGATTTTTCAAACAGCTGCCTTACTGATTTTTTTTTTTGTCATGCAGTTTGAGTCCTGCACGGTGGCCCAAGTGATCTTTCTAATGTAAAAGTTGGCACAAGTCACTCTTCTTGAATTTCTTCAAAGGCTCCCTCTTTTGCAAATAAGATTAAATCCATTCTCCTTACTGTACTTATAAAAATCTCTTATGTCTGTTTTAATTCCTTATCAAATTTCATCTGTTCACATTTTCCTCTTGTAACATATACTCAATTCAGACTAAACTGTTTGTAATTCTCTAAGCCATGCCTTCTTATTTTGCTACTCTTAAAATTTGCTTTTTCTGCTAGTTGACATTGTTTTTCCTCACCTGAAGTTAACCTTCTTATGACCCAAGTAACAAAATGGTTTTTCCTCTCTGTTTTCCTCCATTATAATCTGCAAATCCTTACGACCTCATGGATCCTCCTGTGTTGTCATCTGTAATTTTTTGCTGATTTCTGCCAACCTACTATAAAGTCTGACTGTAGAGACTGCTGTTTATATTCCTGGTATCCAGGATACCAAGTAGTAAGTACTCAGCATTCATTTATTTATAAAAATAGAATAGGATTCCTTGATGTGGAGGCTTTCACTATGTTCAGACCTACTCAGAATTAAAGCCATATATTCATTCCATTGATTAACAAATATATAGTTATCCATCTTTTGGGTAATTTTTTGATACAAAATACCTGAAATACTCAGTTTTGGAATAATTTGGCTCTGAAG
Organism: Panthera leo; assembly: GCF_018350215.1. Taxonomy (NCBI): domain Eukaryota; kingdom Metazoa; phylum Chordata; class Mammalia; order Carnivora; family Felidae; genus Panthera; species Panthera leo. The sequence goes on from NC_056682.1 coordinate 179,963,598, forward strand.
AAAAAAAATAAAGATTTCTTTATATATTATTCCTGCCTAGTTTTATTCCCTTAATGTGCATGCTATAGAAATTAGCCTCATAAACATAGTCTCTGGAAGTCATTTCTTCTTAGTTTTCTCCAGCATGATCCCAAATGAGACTTCTCACTATTCTCTATAATCTTATTCCAGCTTATTAAAATGATCTCTGCTCAGTCAAAAGAACATGACATTCTACGCCCATAAATTTGATAAAGTATCTCTATGTAACAGGCCAGAAAAAAGTTTCTTGATAATTTTCTCTTCATACTTTAAAAAGCTTTTTTGAAGAGGAATAATGTTCATCTCACTTCATTCTGCTTTCTTTCTTACCTACCTTCCAGAAAGCAAAATGTGGTTAACCTGACAATACTTAAGACCATGAATAAATTCATTTCAACACCTCTAATAGATGGGTTATTAATAGCTATAAATAACTTAGGTAAACTTTAAGTTATTGTCTTGTAACCATAGTAAATATAGTTCTTGGTAAACAGGGATGGCCATTTGCATTTCAAATGTGCATATTCTCGGGGCGCCTGGGTGGCTCAGTCGGTTGAGCGGCCGACTTCGGCTCAGGTCATGATCTCGCGGTCCGTGAGTTCGAGCCCCGCGTCGGGCTCTGTGTTGACAGCTCGGAGCCTGGAGCCTGTTTCGGATTCTGTGTCTCCCTCTCTCTGACCCTCCCCCGTTCATGCTCTGTCTCTCTCTGTCTCAAAAATAAATAAACGTTAAAAAAAAATGTGCATATTCTGAACTGTTCATGAAAAATGCTTGTATAGTTTATGCTTTGATGGACTGATTGATCAAATTAAAGTACAATGTTTTTACTACCTATAGAGTACAACAAAATGAAAGCAATTCATTGATATAAACTATCTTTAATTATAAAATTTGACCCTAAATCCCAGCACATAATTAAAATAGTGACATCAAGTGGACTTTGGAAGAGATAATTATTTCTTAAGAATGTTTTAAAATAAATTGCATATTAAAATCCTTTTAAATGCTATAAACACCACAAAACAATACAATGAAATATATTAAACGTGCAGACACGTGGGATGTGCAAGCACCCCATTTAAGATGTTGCTCACTATGAGGGTGACATGTGGTTGGCTTTAGTAAAAAGAAAAAAAAATAATAGCAACCAATAAGTAACTAAAAAAATAAACCAGTATTGGTTTTGAAGGTCAGCTGTCAGCACCGCCAAAAGTGAACTATGAACAAGCAGGGTTTAATACTTTCTTTTTTCTCTCTTTTCTTGGCTTAAGTTGGAAAAAAATAATTAGAACAGATTTTTTTTTTCTAAGCACAAGCACTAGTAATACAGAACTTGCACGGTGCATGGAACAAGTTCTTTCAGCGGCATGTTTTATTATTTTTCCCTAAGCCACAGATGTTAGCTGTTTTCACATCAAAATAATGATGTTAGTCATGAGTTTCTTGGAAAAGCGTTTTTAAAAAGCTTTTGCGCAGATGAGATGGGAGATGTGTGCCTCAGAACAAATGAAAAGAGTCATGTTTTCAGTGGAATATCAGGAGCAGGAAAAAAATTTGGCAGTAGCCTTTGAACAGAAATTTTAAGTGCCTACTGAAAAGTTGGTAGAGAAAGACTGACGATTATAAACTAACCTGTGAGCAGTGGAGTATCGGAAGGCCAAAAAGAACCCAAAACTGACAAACTTTTTAGGAAACAAGAATCCAAAGAGGAACATTCAAGAGAATAATATGAGCTGTATTCACATACCTTATACTTTTCTGTTTAAATGTATTTCACATTTTAAGAAATACATTATAAAATCTAAGGCTCTAGGGGCGCCTGGGTGGCTCAGTCAGTTAAGCATCCAGCTTCGGCTCAGGTCATGATCTTAGGGTTCATTGGTTTGAGCCCCGCATCTGGCTCTGTGCTGACAGCCCAGAGCCTGGAGACTGCTTCCGATTCTGTGTCTCCCTCTCCCCCCCCCGCCCCCCCGCACTTGTTCTCTCCCTCTCTCTTTCTTTTAAAAATAAAAATAAACATTAAAAAATTTTTAAAAATTAAAATCTAAAGCTCTATAATTGTAGTCAATGTAACTTCAATTGTGCAATCACTACTCACTTCAAAAATAAGAACAATGCTAGCTCCCAGAAACCCCTCTAACTTTTTTTTTCTCTAAAAGTAATTGCTATCCTGAATTGTGTCCAGGGATTGAGCCTGTTTTACAACTTAAACATGCGTGCGCGCGGACACACACACACACACACACACACACACACACACACACACACACATTGGGAGTACACTATTTGCATTTATGTGTGTGTATCCACCCCCCAACATAAAGTCTAATTTAACCATGTTTTTGTGGTTGCAACAGAATCTTCTTTGATGTATGACATTCTATTTTATAACTATATTAAAATCAATCCATTCTGCTTTTGCTAGACATGTTCGTTGCTCTTAGATTTTAAGTGATAGAAATAATAGTGTTATAAACACAACTTGATGTGTCCTATGATGCAAATATGAGAATTCCTGGTTCTTAGAGAATGTTTACATTCCATTCCATTCTATTAGAGCCTGACCTTTTTTTTTTTTTTCCAAAATCTTAAAACAAATGACAAAATGACACTCCCACAGTCGTGCTGCAGAATTCTAGTTGTTCAGAATCATCCTTACCATTTGTGGGTGATGAAAATCACTTTAATTGTAGCCATTTTGGTGAGCTATATTTGATCACATTGGTACTATTTTGTATTTCCCTTATCACTAATAATGTCATATGCCATTTCACATGCTTGTTTACTGTTTGAACATTTTCTGTTACCCATTGAAGGGGTTTCTTATCTCTTTCTTTTTTTTTTTTTTTTTTTTCTTTCTTGAATTGGCTTTTTCTATTGCTATGTGGAATTCTATGTTCCAACTGGAGTTTATCTTTGGTAATCAGTATTACAGTATCTTCCATCAATTTATGGATTGCTTTCTCAGTGGTGTCTTTTAACATTTCTTTCTTGTATTTCTCTCATGTTTTGTTATTAAATTTATACTGATTTCCTGAAATGAATTATGGATATCTCCCATTTTTTTTTTCTGATATCTGGAAATATTTAAGATTGCTGCAAATTATTCTACCATGTTTGGAGTCACTCACAGAAGTTATCTGGGCCAGGAACTCTCTTTCGACTAAATTTTAAGTTACAGATTTAATTTTTCTCATCGATGTAGGAGAATTTGGATTTCTGTTTATCTTCTATTAAGACGTAATTGACATATAACATTGTATAACCTTAAGGTGTACAACATGATGATTTGGTATATTTAATTGCAATATGGTGGCCAGTGTAATGTTAGTTAATACCTCTATCAAGTCACATAATGATCATTTCTTTGTTTTTGGATTGATAACAGCGAAGACTTAGTCATTCAGGAACCTTGAAGTTTATATTACAGTATTGCTGACTATAATCACCATGCCTGTACCTTAGATCTCCAGCACTTACTTATTGACTAGTTGCTAGTTTCTATCCTTAAATATCTCCCAAACTCCCCTACTCTCTAGCTCCTGGCAATCACTTTTTTATGCTGTTTCTGTAAATTTGACTTTTTTTTTTTTTTTTTAGATTCCACGTATAAATGGCATCTTGAAGTATTTGAAGGCATAATGCCTCCAAGGTCCATCTCATAACAAGATCTCCTTTTTACTCATGGCCCAATAATTTTTCACTGTATGTATATGTAAAACTTTCTTTATCCATTCACCTATTCATAGGCACTTAGGTTCTTTCTATAGCCTAGCTTTTGTGGACAAAGCTTCAGCAAACACTGAAGGGAAGACATCTTTCAATATCCTGTTTTCATTCTCTTTGGATACATATCCAGAAATGGGGTTGCTGGATCATATGGTAGTCCTATTTATCCTTCTTTGATAAATTACCATGCTGTTTTCCACAGTGGCTGAGCCAATTTGCATTCCCATCAACAGTGCACAAGGGCTCCCTTTTTTCCACATCCTTATCAACACTTACTATCTCTTGTCTTCTTCATGCTGCTCGCCATTCTAGCAGGTGTGAGGTGACAAAACATCTCATGGTTTTGACTGGCATTTCCCTGATGTTTGATGATGTTGAAAATCTTGTCATGTATCTCTTGGCTAGTTAGCTGTCGTCTTTGGAAAAATGTCTATTAAGTTCCTGTGCCCGTCTTTAAAACTGGATTGTTTGTGTTTTTTGAATTTTAAGTTGTATGAGGTTATGCTTTTAAAGAACTTTGTCCATTTTATCTGTAATTTCAAGTTAATTTTTTAATGTTGATTACTTTTCCTTTTATATCTTTATCATATCTATAGAATCTGAAGTGATTTTTTTCATTCATGTGAGTACTTTGTAATTAATTTTATTAGCCATGTTGGGGTTTTTCCTAAATATTTCTTCCTGACAACCAGTTATTAGCTCTATTGATTTTTTTTCTATTGTTTCCTGTTTCCTACGTCATTGATTTTTGTTCTTATCAAACCCTCTTCTTTCTAGTTCATTAAGAGGAATACTTAAATCCTTGATTTTCAATCTTCTAATGTATGTGTTTATGGCAATAAATTTCATTCAAAACACAGCTTTAACTTCATAACACACATTTTGATAGAATGTATTTTCATCATCATTTAGTATAGAAAATTTCTTCTTTGTTATTTTGGTTTTGATTTATCAACTATTTAGCAGTGCATTGCTTTATTTTCAAGCATTCTTAGATATTTTAGCCATCATTTTTGTTCATTTGTTTCTAGCTTAATTCTGTAGGCAGAAAACAAGCTGAATAATTTCAGTCATTTAAAATGTGTTGGTACTTGCTTTATGGCATAATAAATGTTCAATTTGGAAAATTTTCCATGTGCACATATAAAGAATGTGGGTGAAGTATTCTATGAATCTCAATTCAACCAAATTTGTTAATCATGCTGTTCAAATATGTAGTTCTTTACTGATGTTTTTTGTCTGCTCGTTTCATTATTTACTGAGGAAATTTTGCTTAAATTTGCATTTGACTATAGTCTTGTCTACTTACCCTTTATGATATGTCAGCATTGAAATATTCTGAAGCTATATTTTTATGTGTATACAAATTTAGGATATATATATATTTATGTTTACATTTTATATATATTTTATAAATATACACATTTTATATTTTTTGTATACTTTACATATTTATGTATATAAATATTTCCTATTGAATGAACTTTTGTATCATTATGCAATATTCATTTACATTGCCAGAAATAAATCTTGCCTTTAACTCTAGTTTTCTGAATGATTATAACTATACTAGCTTTCCTTAGATTACCTTTTGCATATTTTTACACTCAAATTTTTACATGTCATATTTAATGTGTGCCTATTACAAGAATCATATACTTAACTTTTGCTCTTGTATGCAGACTGATCTTTTTTGTTTTTACTTGGACTATTGTGTTTATTTCCTTTTAATGTTTAAGTGTTTTTCCAGATGATTATAAATCTGTTATCTAACTTTTTTACCAATTTTTTAAATATTTCTTTTTACTTTTTACCTCTCTATTAGCTTTCTAGGTATGAATTATTTTATTATTCTTTTAGTGGTTACTGTGGATATTACAAAATGATTCCTTGAATACTTTGTTTGCTGATATATACAGTCCATACAACACTAACCCTATTCTTAATTTATATTATCATATTTAAATTTTATTTTTATGTATTTATTTTTTCAATATATGAAATTTATTGTCAAATTGATTTCCATACAACACCCAGTGCTCATCCCAAAAGGTGCCCTCCTCAATACCCATCACCCACCCTCCCCTCCCTCCCACCCCCCATCAACCCTCTGTTCACAGTTTTTAAGACTCTCTTATGCTTTGGCTCTCTCCCACTCTAACCTCTTTTTTTTTCCTTCCCCTCCTCCATGGGTTTCTGTTAAGTTTCTCAGGATCCACATAAGAGTGAAACCATATGGTATCTGTCTTTCTCTGTATGGCTTATTTCACTTAGCATCACACTCTCCAGTTCCATCCACGTTGCTACAAAGGGCCATATTTCATTCTTTCTCAATGCCACGTAGTATTCCATTGTGTATATAAACCATAATTTCTTTATCCATTCATCAGTTCATGGACATTTAGGCTCTTTCCATAATTTGGCTATTGTTGAGAGTGCTGCTATAAACATTGGGGTACAAGTGCCCCTATGCATCAGTACTCCTGTATCCCTTGGGTAAATTCCTAGCAGTACTACTGCTGGGTCATAGGCTAGGTCTATTTTTAATTTTCTGAGGAACCTCCAGACTGTTTTCCAGAGTGGCTGCACCACTTTGCATTCCCACCAACAGTGCAAGAGGGTTCCCGTTTCTCCACATCCTCTCCAGCATCTATATTCTCCTGATTTGTTCATTTTGGCCACTCTGACTGGCGTGAGGTGATATCTGAGTGTGGTTTTGATGTGTATTTCCCTGATGAGGAGGGACGTTGAGCATCTATTCATGTGCCTGTTGGCCATTCAGATGTCTTCTTTACTATTTATGTTTTATTCCCATTTCTTCACTGGGTTATTTGTTTTTCAGGTGTGGAGTTTGGTGAACTCTTTATAGATTTTGGATACTAGCCCTTTGTCCAATATGTCATTTGCAAATATCTTTTCCCATTCCGTTGATTGCCTTTTAGTTTTGTTGATTGTTTCCTTTGCTGTGCAGAAGCTTTTTATCTTCATGAGGTCCCAGTAGTTCATTTTTGCTTTTAATTCCCTTGCCTTTGGGGATGAGTCAAGTAAGAAATTGCTACGGCCGAGGTCAGAGAGGTCTTTTCCTGCTTTCTCCTCTAGGGTTTTGATGGTTTCCTGTCTCACATTCAGGTCTTTATCCATTTTGAGTTTATTTTTGTGAATGGTGTGAGAAAGTGGTCTAGTTTCAACCTTCTGCATGTTGCTGTTCAGTTCTCCCAGCACCATTTGTTAAAGAGACTGTCTTTTTTCCATTGTATATTCTTTCCTGCTTTGTCAAAGATTAGTTGGCCATACATTTGTGGGTCTAGTTCTGGGGTTTCTATTCTATTCCATTGGTCTATGTGTCTGTTTTTGTGCCAATACCATGCTCTCTTGATGATTATAGCTTTGTAGTAGAGGCTAAAGTCTGGGATTGTGATGCCTCCTGCTTTGGTCTTCTTCTTCAAAATTACTTTGGCTATTCGGGGCCTTTTGTTGTTTCATATGAATTTTAGGATTGCTTGTTCTAGCTTCGAGAAGAATGCTGGTGCAATTTTGATTGGGATTGCATTGAATGTGTAGATAGCTTTGGGTAGTATTGACATTTTGACAATATTTATTCTTCCAGTCCATGAGCACGGAAAGTTTTTCCATTTCTTTATATCTTCTTCAATTTCCTTCATAAGCTTTCTATAGTTTTCAGCATACAGATCTTTTACATCTTTGGTTAGATTTATCCATAGTTATTTTATGCTTCTTGGTGCAATTGTGAATGGGATCAGTTTCTTTATTTGTCTTTCTGTTCCTTCATTATTAGTGTATAAGAATGCGACTGATTTCTGTACATTGATTTTGTATCCTGCAACTTTGCTGAATTCATGTATCAGTTCTAGCAGACTTTTGGTGGAGTCTATCAGATTTTCCATGTATAATATCATGTCATCTGCAAAAAGTGAAAGCTTGACTTCATCTTTGCCAATTTTGATGCCTTTGATTTCCTTTTGTTGTCTGATTGCTGATGCTAGAACTTCCCACACTATATTGAACAACAGCGGTGAGAGTAGACATCCCTGTCGTGTTCCTGATCTCAGGGAAAAAGCTCTCAGTTTTTCCCCATTGAGGTTGATGTTAGGTGTGAGCTTTTCATAAATGGCTTTTATGATGTTTAAGTATGTTCCTTGTATCCCAACTTTCTCCAGGTTTTTATTAAGAAAGGATGATGAATTTTGTCAAATGCTTTTTCTGCATCGATTGACAGGATCATATGGTTCTATCTTTTCTTTTATTAATGTGATGTATCACGTTGATTTATTTGCGAATGTTGAACCAGCCCTGCAACCCAGGAATGAATCCCACTTGATCATGGTGAATAATTCTTTTTATATGCTATTGAATTCTATTTGCTAGTATCTTATTGAGAATTTTTGCATCCATATTCATCAGGGATATTGGCCTGTAGTTCTCTTTTTTTACTGGGTCTCTGTCTGGTTTAGGAATCAAAGTAATACTGGCTTCATAGAATGAGTCTGGAAGTTTTCCTTCCCTTTCTATATTTTGGAATAGCTTGAGAAGGATAGGTATTATCTCTGCTGTAAACGTCTGGTAGAACTCCCCTGGGAAGCCATCTGGTCCTGGACTGTTATTTGTTGGGAGATTTTTGATAACTGATTTAATTTCTTTGCTGGTTATGGGTCTGTTCAAGCTTTCTATTTCCTTCTGATTGAGTTTTGGAAGTGTGTGGGTGTTTAGGAATTTGTCCATTTCTTCCAGGTTGTCCAGTTTGTTGGCATATAATTTTTCATAGTATTCCCTGATAATTGCTTGTATCTCTGAGGGATTGGTTGTACTAATTCCATTTTCATTCATGATTTTATCTATTTGGGTCATCTCCCTTTTGTTTTTGAGAAGCCTGGCTAGAGGTTTATCAATTTTGTTTATTTTTTCAAAAAACCAACTCTTGGTTTTGTTGATCTGCTCTACAGTTTTTTTAGATTCTATATTGTTTATTTCTGCTCTGATCTTTATTATTTCTCTTGTTCTGCTGTGTTTGGGGTGTCTTTGCTGTTATGCGTCTATTTCCTTTAGGTGTGCTGTTAGATTTTGTATTTGGGATTTTTCTTGTTTCTTGAGATAGTCCTGGACTGTAATGTATTTTCCTCTCAGGACTGCCTTCGCTGCATCCCAAAGCATTTGGATTGTTGTATTTTCATTTCCGTGTGTTTCCATATGTTTTTTAATATCTTCTCTAATTGCCTGGTTGACCCATTCATTCTTTAGTAGGGTGTTCTTTAACCTCCATGCTTTTGGAGGTTTTCCAGACTTTTTCCTGTGGTTGATTTCAAGCTTCATCGCATTGTGGTCTGAAAGTATGCATGGTATGATTTCAATTCTTGTATACTTATGAAGGGCTGTTTTGTGACCCAGTATGTGATCTATCTTGGAGAATGTTCCATGTGCACTCAAGAAGAAAGTATATTCTGTTGCTTTGGGATGCAGAGTTCTAAATATATCTGTCAAGTTCATCTGGTCCAATGTATCATTTAGGGCCCTTGTTTCTTTATTGAGGGTGTGTCCAGATGATTTATCCATTTCTGTAAGTGGAGTGTTAAAGTCCCCTGCAATGACCACATTCTTATCAATATGGTTGCTTATGTTTGTGAGTAATTGTTTTATATATTTGGGGGCTCCCGTATTTGGCACATAGATATTTATAATTGTTAGCTCTTCCTGATGGATAGACCCTGTAATTATTATATAATGCCCTTCTTTGTCTCTTGTTACAGCCTTTAATTTAAAGTCTAGTTTGTCTGATATAAATATGGCTACTCCAGCTTTCTTTTGACTTCCAGTAGCATGATAAATAGTTCTCCATCCCCTCATTCTCAATCCGAAGGTGTCCTCAAGTCTAAAATGAGGCTCTTGTAGACAGCAAATAGATGTGTCTTGTTTTTTTATCCATACTGATACCCTATGTCTTTTGGTTGGCACATTTAGTCCATTTATGTTCAGTGTTATTATAGAAAAATATGGGTTTAGAGTCATTGTGATATCTGTAGGTTTCATGCTTGTAGCGATGTCTCTGATACTTTGTCTCACAGGATCCCCCTTAGGATCTCTTGTAGGGCTGGTTTAGTGGTGACGAATTCCTTCAGTTTTTGTTTGTTTGGGAAGACCTTTATCTCTCCTTCTCTTCTAAATGACAAATTTGCTGGATAGAGGATTCTCAGCTGCATATTTTTTTTCTGTTCAATACATTGAAGATTTCCTGCCATTCCTTTCTGGCCTGCCAAGTTTCAGTAGAGAGATCTGTCACAAGTCTTATCAGTCTCCCTTTATATGTTAGAGCATGTTTATCCCTAGCTGCTTTCATAATTTTCCCTTTATCCTTGTATTTTGCCAGTTTCACTATGATATGTCATGCAGAAGATCGATTCAAGTTACGTCTGAAGGGAGTTCTCTGTGCCTCTTGGATTTCAATGCCTTTTTCCTTCCCCAGATCAGGGAAGTTCTCAGCTATGATTTCTTCAAGTACACCTTCAGCAACTTTCCCTCTCTCTTCCTCCTCTGGAATACCAATTATGCGTATATTATTTCTCTTTAGTGCATCACTTAGTTCTCTAATTTTCCCCTCCTACTCCTGGATTTGTTTATCTCTCTTTTTCTCAGCTTCCTCTTTTCCATAATTGTATCTTCTAGTTCACCTATTCTCTCCTCTGCCTCTTCAATCCGAGCTGTGGTTGTCTCCATTTCATTTTGCAGCTCATTTATAGCATTTTTAGCTCCTCGTGACTGTTCCTTAGTCCCTTGATCTCTGTAGCAAGAGATTCTCTGCTGTCCTTTATACTGTTTTCAAGCCTGGTGATTAATTTTATGACTATAATTCTAAATTCACTTTCTGTTATATTGTTTAAATCCTTTTTTGATCAGTTCGTTAGCTGTCATTATTTCCTGGAGATCCTTTTGAGGGGAATTCTTCCTTTTCATCATTTTGGAGATTTCCTGGAGTGGTGTGGAACTGCAGGGCACTTCCCCTGTGCTGTCTTGAATAACTTGCCTTGGTGGATGGGGCCACAGTCAAACCTGATGTCTGCCCCCAGCCCACCACTGGGGCCACAGTCAGACTGGTGTGTACCTTCTCTTCCCCTCTCCTAGGGGGCAGGATTCACTGTGGAGTGGCGTGGCCCATCTGGGCTACTTGCACACTGCCAGGCTTGTGGTGCTGGGGATCTGGCGTATTAGCTGTGGTGGATAGGCAGGGAGCACAGGGGCAGGAGGGGCAGGCTCATCTGGCTTATCCTTTGGTGATCAGCTTTGGGAGGGGCCCTGCAGCACCGGGAGGGAGTCAGACCCGCTGCTGGAGGTATGGATCCGCAGAAATACAGCCTTGGGTGTTTGCGTGGTGCAAGCAAGTTCCCTGGCAGGAACCACTTCCCTTTGGGATTTTGGCTTGGGGATGGGCGAGAGAGGTGGCACTGGCGAGTGCCTTTGTTCCCCGCCAAGCTGAACTCTGTCATCCGGGCTCAACAACTCTCCCTCCTGTTGTCCTCCAGCCCTCCTGCTCTCCCAGCAGAGCTGTTAGCTTATAACCTTCCAGATGTGAAGTCCCGCTTGCTGTTGGAATAAACACCCTCCAGCCCCTCCACCTTTGCAAGCCAGACTCGGGGCCTCTGCTTTGCCAGCAGGCTGCCCCTCCACCCCGGCTCCCTCCTGCCAGTCCATGTAGCGCACACTGCCTCTCTGCCCTTCCTACCCTCTTCAGTGGACCTCTCGTCTGCGCTTGGCTCCAGAGAATCCGTTCTGCTAGTCTTCTGGCGGTTTTCTGGGTTATTTAGGCAGGTGTGGGTGGAATCTAAGTGATCAGCAGGATGCGGTGAGCCCAGCATCCTCCTATGCCACCATCTTCCCCCTACGGCTCTATCATATTTAAGTTTTAAATATTTTTCCCCAACACATAAACAAATTTCCTATTATAAATTTAGATAGTCAATATTTATTTACATGCATCCAAATAATTGAATATTCTAATGCATTTCATTACTTTGCATATTACCTCACATCCTTTGGGATCACTTTTCTTCTACATGAAGAACAACTTTCCTACTTCCTATCGTTTCTGTGTTTGTCTTTGAGCGTTTTTTGAGTTTTTGTTTATCTGGAAATTTATTCAGTTAACCTTATGTTTGAAGAATACTTTTGTTGGGTGTACAAATTTAAACTAATAGTTTCTTGAAGCAATTAAAAATGTCACCCAATGTCATCTGGCTTCCATGATTTCTGTTGAGAAATCCATTGTAAGTCTCTTATTATTCATTTGAAGGCAGTATGTTTAAAACACAAAACAAACAAACAAAAAACACCTCTTTTTGGACATGTTTTTTAGTAATTTTGTTGTGATTTTTCCCATTATGGTTTGCTTTATATTTATTCACTTGAGAATTCTAGAAAGTATAAAGAATATTTTCCATCTCTCTGTTTATACTTCTTCCCCACAATTTATGATTATAGTCAACAATGATGAAATTTATATTATGTGCCAGGTTCTGGGTTAACATGTTACTTCAGTTTCCTCATATAAGACTCAAAAAACCCTACAAAGTTTCTACTATTAATAATTCCAGAAGAAGAAAATGAAAACTTAAGTAATTAGGTCAAGGTCAAATTTTGAAGTTATAGAACAAAGACTAGAATTAGCTTGTTTTATACCAGCGCCCATGTGGTGTGATAGTAAGAATGCCCAAAATATATTTGGAAAAAAAAGTTAATAATGTGGTACTTTTAACTCAATAAAATGACGTGAGCTAGAAATACTTGAGGTATGTGACAAATTGGAAAAAGCTTTTTATTATTATAAATGTGGGTTTTAATGTTGGCTTTGACGTTAACAGTCTCCAAGAACTTGTTTAGGATGACAATTTGGGGCCCAAGGCATCGTTTTTAAATAAGGGTTTTGGATAAGTTGTCCTATTGATTCTTTCAGGTTAGAAAATTTTACGAAAATAATTTGATTTTGAGCAACTTTTTAAAATCAAAAGACTGTGTGCTTACACAAAATCCACGATGAGTATACATCTAATCATACATCCAGAGATGTGCAAAGTAAAGACTGCTGTGAAAATTTTCTTATTAAAAAATTCCCTCTTCGGATTCCTAAACATTATTGCTGGCCTTTTCAGGAATCTGTCTGAGCTTTTTATATTTTGTTAGAAATGAGGTGCCTAAAATTGAATCCAGTTTTTACAGTGCAATACAACAAAATTGGATAGCAAGTGTCTATTATTATCTTGTAACTTCATGTTACAGTACACTTTGATACTTAATCCAAAATCACAGAAGTCCTTCCTAGCACCTTAGAAAATTTATGTGTAATTCTATATATGCTTTGATTTGAAACATTCTTTAAGATTTTATTTTTTACAAAGTGTTTTATTTCTATTTATCACCCAATAAATTTATTTAGCAGCATCGAAATTTAAATATATTTTTTTTGTTTTTTCTTAAATGGTATCTATCTTGAAATTCACTCGTAAAAAATGTACTTTTCTGCATTCTTAACAGTAATTGTATTAGCATTATTTAGGTTTCATAACTTTTCATTTTTTCTTTTGAAAATAAATCATGTTGTCTTGACATGCTGCTGAGTAAATCTTATTTCAGCTAAACATTGCTTTTAGACTAGGGAATACAGTGTTGTTGTTTATATTCTAAAATGCAGCAGTAGTAAAAATCAACATAGCATAGCAGTGTTGTCCTAAGAGCAAACGGCTGGTTATGCTGAAATGCTTCTTGGAATTCAGCAATGTCTTTAATTTTCTTGTGCAAAGTGCTAAATAAAAACAATAAGCAGATTGAAATTATGTATGCATGATTTAAGTGAAAGCATAATGATTCATTTTTTCTCAGAAAAAGTACAGAAATAGTATGCTTCAATTTGATATTATTGCTGGTGAAGTTTAAGAGCTCAAAGACTATTTTGATTACTTTCCAGCTCCAACAACTGTCCATATTTGGGAAATGAATATATTAAGGATGGATTTGGAACTCATATCACTAGAATACCTTTAATATTTTAGTTTATCTCATAATAAATTATTTGCATAGCTAATATTTTATTATAGAGGACTCTAAACTTTGTTTCAAGAGTATTTTAAATGAGAGATAACTGTTAATTCATTACTGTATTTTTTCAAATGGGAATAATGAAGAAGTTATCTATTAAATGTTAGATGCATAGAAATGCATTATCGGCAATTTTGAAACATGTTCCTCAATTTAGTTAAGCAGTTACGTTTTCAAGCAGATAGCACCATATAGCTACTGAGAGACCATTTTATTGCTGGAGCAAATGGGCAACCATCCTATCATTATTCTACAAATAATAAGGGCTATCTAAAGCCTCATTTGGTTCTAAACTTTAAGCAATGTGTGTCTCACAGCCTACCTGCATAATCATTGAGCGTAGGAGATCTTACCATTAAAATCCAGTGCCAGGGAAAGTAGCCACAGTTAAAAAATGGGGTGGGTCTGTGTCTAGACTGTCAGTTTCTAATTAGGATCCTGAGTAGAAGAATCTTTTCATAAAAATGTCAATTAAACAATAGTTTGGAAAATGAACAGTAAAGCAATAGAGCTGTAATTTTACTAGTTCAAATACACAGTGGTAATTTTCCCCCATAGATCTACAGTGATAGTAAATTTTAGTTATGGCCAGCTCAAATCCCTAGTTTGTGTATTCTGTCAGCCAATTAGATTCTGATTTATGAGGAAGTGATTCTGAGTAACTCCATTGCCCGACAACACTAGCCTTCAAAATACCCTGCATTCTCTAACTAGTAATTATTTATAAGATAAAGTTTTTTCTTAGAAAAACAGCAGTTATTTTTTCTCATGTTTAGTTTAAATAAGATGATGAATAATATAAAGATATATGCTTCTCATTCCATTTTGTTACAAAACTAATATTAATATGATAACAAAAATTGAGTGATACTGTGTATTTCATTAAAAGTATATGTTCACATTGTCTTCATTTAATCCTCTCAATTCCAGTGACTTAGCCATTATTCAGATTCGAAAAAAAAATAATAAATTTTATTAGTAGGACATGTCTGGAGGAATTCTGTATATGCCTCGGCAGATTCTCCAAATATTAGCAATATACATGTTGGCCTTATCTTCCCTCTTCTCTTTTTCTCTTTCTCTTGGTACATTTACACTGATATCCATACACATGGACAGATACATATAATTGTTTTCTGAAGAATTTGAGGATCAGTTGCACCCAGTGCTCCTTTAATTCTAAATGTTCAGTACGTTTTTCTTAAAAAAACATTTTCTTATATGACCGTCGTACAATAATCAAAGTCAGAAAATTAATATTACTACAATACTGTTCTCCAATGTATAGATTATATTCAGATTTTGCCAACTGTCCCAATGGTGTCTTCCATCGAAAAGGAAAATTCTAGACTATATGTTGCATTCAGTTATTATGTTCCTTTAGTCTTTCATCTGGAACAGTTTCTCAGTCATCCTTTGTGTTTCATTTTGTAGGCTACAGGTCAGTAATTTTGGAAGAAGTCTTTTCTGGTTGGTCTGCTGTTTCTTCCTGATTAAATTTAGGTTACGTACATTTGGCAGGAAATCCACAGAAGTGATGTTGTGTTCTTCTCAGTGCATCCTATCAAGAGGTACATGCTATCAACTTTTCCAATTATTGGTGATGCTAACTGTCATCCCATGATTAAGGAGGGGTCTGCCAGATTTCCCCACCGTCTTTTTGTAACTATTACTATTTCATGGAGATTATCTCTGAATCTATGTAAAAATCTTGTTATTTCTTACATCTTTCATGTACTAGTTTTAGTATCCATTGATGATTTTTGTCTAAAACAATGATTATTTCAGTAGTTTCCAGAAGGTTATAATCTGTTTTAATCATTACTTTTACATTTACTATTTCACATTTTATTGCAAAGAAAATCTTACCTTATTACTTCTTTTCTTCATCCCCTTTTTCTTCCCTTTCTTCCTTTATCTCTCCCCTCTCCCTTCCCCCCATCTCCCTATTCTCTCCCTCCTCTGCCTTCCTCCTTTCCTTCCTCTTTTCTCATTCTAAAATTATCCTAACCCAATGGAAAGTTAAATAATTTAACTATATGCCTAAAATATACGAAACTAATTTTCTTCTACGATTTATTTAGTGCACGCACACAGAGTTGAAAAGTTGTTTTAATTTCAAGACCTTAACATCCATTTGCTTAAGAAGTTATGCATGAGGTGAAATCCTGGGTACAACATATACAACAAGTAAAAACATGCTTTACTTCTCTATACTGAACAACTGAGACAAAGTGAAAAAGCAGGTCAGGGATGAGGAACAGCCAGAGAAAAACTGTAAGAACAATTTTATTTCCCAACACTGTAGCCCTCTTACAAATACATAAATCGCCGCTTTAATGCTGAGTCATACGTTGTCCAAGGCATGTGAATTAGTTAATCAATATTTATTAAATGTATTAGGTACTGAGGATATACGGCTGAATAGAACACACATGACTTGCCTCAGGAAACTTAAAGATTATAAGGACACATATTAAATAAATATTTACAAAAAATATTAAGTGATAACAAATAAAGGACTGTGAAGGGAAGAAGCATTGAGAGCTATTTGAGAATTCACCCTGGTCTGGTATGACAAGGAAGTTTTCTTTCAGGAAGTGAAACATTAGAAACAAGTAGAAGTTAAATAGAAAATTTTTAAAAGAGAGATTCAGGTTTAGGAGAGACTTGCTCAGAGTGAGCAAGGGGAATGCGTAGCAAAGTGATATGGACGCATTAAGCAGGTAGGACCACGCAAAGCATGGCTATATTAGCCACATTCAGATTTTGTTTACATTTTTAAAGTGAAATGAGTTATTAAAAGGGTTTAAATGAAGGCGATGATCTGATTTGTTTGGTGATTAAAAGAAAATATGTTGATAGCAGCAGTGTTTTCTCCGAAGCAAATGTGGGGCTGCTGGAATAATTTAACTGAGAAATGCTGGTGGCACTGGGGTTGTGTTGGTGAAAGATTGGAAAGTTGATAGGACATAGTTAGTAGCTCATTAACTGAGTGGTAAGAGTGGTCAACGAAGATGCCTAAGTTGTTGTTTTTC
The DNA here is from genome assembly GCF_018350215.1 of Panthera leo. Classification (NCBI taxonomy): domain Eukaryota; kingdom Metazoa; phylum Chordata; class Mammalia; order Carnivora; family Felidae; genus Panthera; species Panthera leo. The sequence continues at coordinate 179,980,481 of NC_056682.1, forward strand.
TTTTCTTTTCTTTTTTTTTTTTTTCAGAATGTGATAATGCATTTCCAGAGAGAAATCTCCAAAATGAGAATGTTGGGGCAAAGTCTATGAGTTTAATTTGAGAAGCCTTAGACACAGTCATAAATCTGGAGTAAAAGAAAGGTCTGACCTGGGAATATGGGGCAGAGGATCATAGCACTTAAATTGAGAACATAGACATTAGATTTAAATGAAAGAGATTATTGGGAAAACAAATGGCTGGGTGATGTCTGGAAATGTTGAATCACTAAATTCTACACCCGAAACTAGTATTACACTGCATGTTAACTAACTGGGAAAAAATAAAAGAAAGAAAATAAACACTACAAATAAAAAAATACAACAAAAAAAAAACACTAATAAATATGTGTAAGTAAGAGTGGAGTGAAAGAGAGGTAGCCTTTAAAGGAAAGGTAAAGTAAAGGAGGACGACCAATTACTAAGTGGGGTGAACGTACAGCACAATATTCTCCTAGTGTAATTAATCTTTCTATTCCCTATAGAAGATTTACTATCTCCTCCCATTGCCACTTACTTTACAGTGCCCTCCAAAAATATAGTTGACTGAAACACAAGACAAAATATTTTAAAAAGAAAAAAATATTTTAAAAATTATACCAGCAAAAATAGGGAAACACAAAATGAGTAACTAAAGTAAAAAAAAAGTCAGATGTAAGAAATATAATTGTCTACACATCACCCCTGAATACATTAATTCTTTCATTAAAAATAGGGGGTTACCCCCCTGTACTCTGGTGGAACTGCCCTTCTTAGTTAAGCTTGCCTCAGTCCCAGCAAGGCAGGCTTCTCTCCCAGAAGAACAGCATAGGCCTCTGCCCACACCACGTCTCAAAAGCCCGGAGTTTTAAAGGTCGGCTGACTTGTCTGGGATAGAGCCAGGAGGGTATGGCACTACTCCTGGAGAGAAGAGATGCCAACAACTGCAGGGCAGACAGCGTGGAAACAGCAATCTGAAACAAAACAAAACAAAACAAAACCAAAAAAAAAGAAAAGCAAAACCTTTGACATAGAGCGGGTAGATTATTTGCTATTCTAAGAGGGCTTCCCTGAGAGGCAACATTCAGGGAGATGCCTCTCATGGGACAAAAAAGCTGGTTGGAGCTATTCCCTCCCATGCCCCTTAGCATAAACACAAAGCCACCTGAGGGAAGCAGCTGACACCCGCACCCCCAGCACTGGCTGCCTCACTTGCTTACACTGAGCCCCAATCCCTGCCATCTGGTGGGACTGACTTGCTCAGTCACACTTGCCTCAGTCCAATGTGGTGAACCCCTCCCCCAAAGTCCAGCACAAGTCTCTCCCCATACCACGTCTCTCAACCAGAGAGTTCTACAGTGCCTCAGTTCTGGTTGAGTCGTTGTCAGCTCTCATTTCACAGGCAGATCAGAGCACACCTACTTAAAGCTCACCACATTCAGGCCAGGGGCCAAACATTACCCACAGCGGGCATGGAGAGCCTCTGCAGATTAGTGGCTTGATGGTTAAAGCAGTCAAAACACAACAGCATAGTATATGCAGCACACATCAGAGATACACCCTGCAGTGCCGGATCCTGGGCACTATGTGACCTCTTCTTCACATGGTCATTAATTTCAGGAGCAGGAGACATAACTGGCTTTGCTAACACAGAGAAGAAGGCAGAGACAGACAAAATGCCAAGATAGAGGAATTCATCCCAAATGAAAGAACAAGATAAGGTCATAGCAAGAGATTTAAGCAAAACAGATGTAAGTAACATGCATGATGGACAATTTTAAGCAACAATCATTAGGATACTCACTGGGGTTGAGAAAAGGAGATATCAGTGAGACCCTTACAAGAGAGATTAAAGAGTTAAAAATTATAAGTCGGAGATGAAGAATGCAATAAATGAGATTAGAAACAGACTTGATGCCATGAATGGCAGGCTGGAAGGAGCACAAGAATGAATTAGTGACCTGGAAGGCAAAATAATGAACCAAAGAAAGAAAGAAGAATTATGGAACACAAGAATAGATTTAGGGCACTCAGTGTATGCATCAAATGTAATAACATTCATATTATAGGAATCCCTGAAGAATAAGAGAGAGAAAAGGGGGCAGAAAATTTATTTGAGGAAGTAATAGCTGAAAAGTTCCCTAATCTGGGGAAGGAAAAAAAAGACATCCACATCTAGGAGGCACTGCGGACTCCCATCGAAATCAACAAAAGCAGGACAACACCAAGACATATTGTAATTAAATCTGTAAAATATAGTCATAAAGGAAAAACCTTAAAATCAGAAAGACAAAAGAAGTCCTTAACTTATAAGGGAAAGTCCATAAAGTTAGCTGGAGATTTCTCAAAAGAAACACGGTAAGCCAGAAGGGAGTGACATGATGTATTCAGAGAGGAGAATGGGAAAAATCTGCAGCCAAGAATAGTCTATCCAGCAGGGTTACCATTCAGAATAGAAGGAGAAAGAGATTTTTCCAGCCAACAAAAACTCAAGGAGATTGTGACCACTAAATCAGCCCCACAAGAAATATTAAAGAGGATCCTTTCAATGTAAAGGAGAGAACAAAAGTGACAAAGGCAAGAAAGGATCAGAGAAAATCTCCACTAACAACAAAACAAGTAATAAAATGGCAATAAATACGTATCTATCAATAATTGCTTTGAATGTAAATGGATTAAATGCCCCAATCAAAAGACATAGGATGTAAGAATGAAAACAAACAAAAAAAAAACCAAAAAACAAAAAAAAAACAGGAACTATCTGTTCATTTTACAATGACCAATTTTAGATATGCAGACACCTGCAGATTGAACATGAGAGGTTAGAGAAACATTTATCAAGCAAATCGATGTCAAAGGAAAATCAGAGTAGCAATACTTATATCAGACAAACTAGATTTTTCTGTTATTACATTGTTTATATCCCGCTTTGGTATCAGGGTAATACTGGCCTCATGGAATGATTTTGAATGTGTTCCCTCTATTCCCATTTTTGTATGGTTTTCATAAAGATTGTCATTAATTATTATTTTTTAATGTTTGGTAAAATTCACCAGTGAAACCATGTGATCTTGGCCTTTTCTGTGCTGGGATATTTTTGATTTCTAATTCAACTTTCATTCTTGTTATTGGTCTAAGAAGATTTCCTATTTCTTGGATTCAAGATTCATGATTTACTTGTAAACTGTGCATTTTTAGGAATTATCTGGGATTTTTCCTAAATTATCTGATTTGTTAGTATATAATTGTTTATAGTAATCTGGTATAACAATATTTCTGTGGCTATCTGTTCCATTTCTCATTTTGGGTTTTGAGTCCTCTCTTTTCTTTGCTAAGGTAGTTAAAAGCATTGCCAATTTTATTTCTTTTTAGAAAAACTGGTCATTACTTTCAATGTTATTGTGGTCTCTTTTATTTACTTCTGATTTTTCTTTGTTATTTCCTTTACTAAAATTCAGCTAAGTTTCTTCTTTGTCTAGTTTATTGTAGTGCTGTTTATTTGAACGTTTTTTTTCTTAATACAAGCATCTATAACTTTCTATATCTATAAATTTCATTCTAACATGCTTTTGATGGATCCCATAGGTTTTGGAATATTGTGTTTCTTTTACTTTTTGAGATATATTTTTATTTGCCATTTGATTTCTTATTTGACCCATTGCTTGTGTAGTATTGTGTTATTTAATATTTTATATTAAATACTTAATATTTACATCATAGATTTTCCAGCTTTGTTTTATTGTTCATCTTTAAGTTTTGTACCATTGTGTTTGGAAAATATACTTGGTATGATTTCAGTCTTCTTCTTTTTTTTTTTTTTAATGTTTATTTTTGAGAGTGAGGGAGAGAGAGAGGGAGACACAGAATCGGAAGCAGGCTCCAGGCTCTGAGCTGCCAGCACAGAGCCCGACGCGGGGCTCGAACTCACAAACCGTGAGATCATGACCTGAGCTGAAGTCAGAGGCTTAACTGACTGAGCCACCCAGGTGCTCCCAATTTCAGTCTTCTTAAATGTGTAATATTTGTTATGTCTCTTTTTATGTGATTTAAAAGGGATTCTTTTGTGTGTGTACTTGAAGAAAGTGTGTATGCTATTTTACTCGGATGCAGCGTTTTATAATATCTTTTAAAACCATTATTCTGAAGTATGCTTCAAGTAAAAAATGTTCTTGTTGAAAAACATAATTATTGTAACTGAAGGTATTCGTTTAAAATAAAGCATATCAGAGGGGAAGTGAGTGGGGGGGGGGATGGTTGAAATAGGTGAAGGGGATTAAGAGTACACTTATCATAATGAGCACTGAGTAATGATGCATAGAATTGTTGAATCACTATATTATACACCTGGAACTAATATAATAGTATATGTTAATTATACCGGAATTAAAATGAAAAGCTTAATTAAAAAAGAAGACAATAGGGGCGCCTGGTCCCTGTTAAGCATCCAACTTCAACTCAGGTCATAATCCCACAGTTTGTGGGTTCAAGCCCCGCATCTGGCTCTGTGCTGACTGCTAGGAGCCTGGAGCCTGCTTCGGATTCTGTGTGTCCCTCTCTTTCTATGCTCCTCCCCACTCACGCTCTGTCTCTCTCCCTCAAAAATGAGTAAATGTTAAAAAAAAAATTAAAGACAACAACCATTAAAAATATAGGTGGTTATATAGGTCAAAATATATTACTGAGGTACCTGATTTTAACATACCAACAAAAAGAAAAAATAGTGTAAAAAGATAAAGGAGATTAAAGGAAATAAAATGAGCAAGAAGATATGGGCCAAAATACACATAGTAATAATGAGTTGGAAATATATTTAAACAGAGTAGAATTTAAGGCTGAAGTATTGAGAACAGATAAGATTATTTTTTGATGATTCAAAACTACACACATGATAAAAGACTTAAAAATACACCAAACAACAGCTAAATATATAAAACAAAACTGGTAAATGTAAGGAAAACTAAAAATTAAAATGAGAATTGTAGATTTCAATAATCTCCTAAAGTTTCATTGATGCAAAACACAATAACACACACACAAAAATGTAATGAAGAGAATCAACTTAATAGGAATACATAGAATTATAGGTATCTCATATAATTTTTTTATATCAGGAAAATTTACAAAAGGTTCATGTATTGAAACTCACAAATTCATTAAATGACTCTTCACAATATTCTATAAATCTGAACATTTTTAGGTTCAATTTTTTTAGTCATCATCCAAAACAGTAGAATTAAATAATATGATTAAAAAACAAAACAAACAAAAAACGTCTAACTACTTTTGAAATTAGAAACATAGATCTAGAATAACATTTGGAACTGCAAGAAAATCCAATGGGAAATTTAAAAGAACATCTAGAAAGCAATAAATATAAAAACACTTTATATCAAAATCTACAGGATTAATCTGATTCACTAAGAAATATATAGTCTTAAATACCCCCATTATTATTAAATAAAAAATAAAATAAAAGCCTAAATTGAAAAGTCATTCTCACTCACTTGCCTCTGATATGCTCCCTTGAATAGAAAAGGAAGATATGGATTTTTTAAAAAAATGAGTGCCTATATTTAAAATCTTTGCTTTATTTAACAATTAGACAATGAACAATATAATTGAACAACATAAAGCAAAATAAAATAGAAATATGAATATAATGAAGAGGAAATAAATGTTAATAAAAAGAATAGTAGTCAAAACACATAAATTCAGAACTCCTATTTTTTAAAGTCTAATTAAATTTACTAGGGGCACCTGGGTGTCTCATTCAGTTAAGCATCTGACTTTGACTCAGATCCTGATCTCATGGTTGGTGAGGTCAGCCCTATGTCAGGCTCTTTGCTGACAGCTCAGAGCCTGCAGCCTGCTTTGGATTCTGTGTCTCCCTCTCTCTCTGCCCCTCCTCTGCTCACAATCTGTCTGTCTGTCTGTCTGTCTCTCTCTCTCTCTCTCTGTCTCAAAAATTAAAAAAAATATATTAAAAATAATTACATTTACTAAATGGCTAGAAAGGTAAAGTTTTATATGAATGGGAATTTTTTAAAAAATAAGAAAATACAGGCGCAACTCAGATATATTGCAGGGTCAGTTCCAGACCAGAATAATAAATGAATATCACAATGAAGTCAAATGAATTTTTTCATTTCCCAGTGCATTTAAAGTTATGTTTGCACTATACTATAGTCTATTTTTATACAATAGTATGTTCAAAAATGCACATGTTAGTTTTTAAAATACTGCTAAAAATGCTAACCATTATCTGAGCTTTCAGTAAACATTAATATTTTTGCTGGTGGAGGTTCTTGTCTCACTATAGATGGCTACTGGCTGCTTAGAGTTTTGGTGGTTGCCGAAGGTTGGGGTGTCTGTAGCAAGTTCTTAAAGTAAGACAATGAAGTGTATATCGACTGAGTCTTCCTTTCATGAACAATTTCTCTGTAGCATGCAGTGTTATTTGATAACATTCCAATCTTCTCAACTCCTGCTGCTTGTTTTTTATCAGTTGAATTTATATAATTTCTAAGTCCTTTTTTGCCATTTCAACAATCGTCATGGTGTCTTCATGAGGAGTAGCTTCTATCTCAGGAAACTACTTTCTTTGCTCATCCGTAAGAAACAACTCATCTGTTCAAATTTTATCACAAGATTGCAGCAATTCAGTCACATCTTTAGGCTCCACTTCTAATTCTAGTTCTTTTGCTATTACTGCCACATCTGCAGTTACTTTTCCCGCTGAAGTCTTGAATCACTCCAAGCCATCCATGAACGCTGGAATCAGCTTCTCCAAACGCCACTTAATGTTGATACTTTGACCTCTTCCCATGAATCACAAATATTAATGGTGTTCTAAATGGTGAATCCTTTCCAGGTTTTCAATTGACTTTGCCCAGATCTATCAGAGAAGTCACTATCTATGGCATTTGCAGTCTCATCAAATATATTTCTTAAATAATGTGGCTTGAAAGTTGAAATGAACCGGGGTTTCAGAATGAATGTCATGTTAGCAGCAGATTTGAAAACAGCATTAATCCTGTTGTCCATCTCCATCAGAGCGCTTGGGTAAGCAGGTGCACATTGTCAATGAGCAGTCATATTTTGAAAAGAATATTTTTCCCTGAGCAGTAGATCTTAACAATGGGTTTAACAATTTCAGGAAACCATGATGTAAACAGATTTGCTGTCCAAGTTTTGTTCTTCCATTTATAGAGTACAGGCAGAGTAGATTTAGCATCATTCTTAAGGGCCCAAGGATTTTTAGAATGGTAAATATACGTTAGCTTCAATTTAGTCACTAGCTGTGTTAGCTCTTAACAGAAGAAATCAGCCTGTCCTCTGAACATTTGAAGCCAGGCATTGACTTCTTTCTTCGTGTGAAACTCCTAGATGGCATCTTCTTCCAATAAAAGGCTGTGTTGTTTACATTGAAAATCTGTTTTATGTAGCCACCTTTCCTTGAATTATCTTAGTTAGATCTTCTGGATAACATTCTGTGGCTTCTATATCAGCACTTACTGCTTCACCTTTTACTTTTTGTTATGGAGATGGTTCCTTCCTTTAAATCTCATGGATCAACCTCTGCTAGATTCAAACTTTTTACCTGCAGCTCAGCCTTTACAGAATTGAAGAAAGTTAGAGCCTTGCTCTGAATTAGGATTTGACTTAAGTGAATGTTGTGGCCGGTTTGATCTTCTATCCAGACCACTCAAACCTCTTCATTTCAGCAGTAAGTAAGGCTCTTTTGCTTTCTTATCATTTATGTCATTTTTAATTTCCTTCAAGTATCTTTTCTTTGCATTCGCAACTTGGTGCACTGTTTTGTATAAGAGAGCTAGTTTTTAGCCAGTCTCAGCTGTTGACATGGCTTTCTCACTAAATTTAATCTAGCTTTCAATTTAAAATGATATGTGCAATTCTTTCCTTCCCTTGAATACCTAGAGACCATGGTAGGGTCATTCAGTGCCCTGAGTTCAATATCTCTGTGTCCTAGGAAACAGGCCTAAGGTGAGGGAGAGATGGTCATGAATGGAGCAGTTAGAACATACCCAACATTTAAGCCATCTTATATGGTCATGATTTCTGGTGCCCCCAAACTAGTACGTTTTTAGTAACATCAAAGACCATAGATCACCGTTAAAAATACAGTAACAATGAAAGTTTTGAAATATTGAGAAAATTATCAAAATGTGATACAGAACACAAAATGAGCAAATGCTATTGGAGAAAAAAAATGGTGCCAACACACTTCCTTAATGCAGGATTGCCACCACCTTTAATTTATGGGGAAAAATGGAATATCTGTGAGCACAATGAAAAGTGCAATAAAATGAGGCATTCTTGGGTATAAAGGAAACTGAAAGCATTAAACATGATCTCATATTAAATTTTATAGAACACATGTAGAAAAATACGAGGACGGTATGATTTCTAACAAATAAAAATGACTAAAATTAATCCAAAAGACAGACATTTTAAAACTGAATTAAAATAGAAGAAGAGAATATGTACTTAAAAGCTACTGTATTGAAAAGAGGGACCTACACTAAGTTTTAGCTAACCATCAGATAACTTGATTCCAATTTTACTTAAACTGTTTCAAGCTGTAAAGGGAAACAAAGAATTCTCCCCTTTATTTTATGAAGCCAGCCTGATTTACATTCCCTATCTCAAAAGGAAATGAGAAAATAGAAATTATTTATGAATATAAAAACAAACATCCTAAATAAAAAATAAAATATTAAACAGAAGCAAGTAATGCATAAAAATATAATGTCTAATTACTAAGCAATGTTTATTCCATTAATCAAAGTGTAATTCAGCATACAAAATTTATCACATTTTTTTTCCTTCACACATTCAAAAATGTGGGAAAAATATAAATTCCACTGGTATATTCCAGTAAGGCATTTGGTAATATGAAAATTCATTCTCAATGAACAGTATGGGCACAACATACATAGAAGAAAAAAATGAAATAAAACTATTTGCCAAAATAATTGAGTAAACATTTTCTAAATGGACAAAATTCTAAACTTACACTTATTTAAAATAAGGAAGTCAACTGGAGCCCAACTCTCTCCATAGTATGCAACATTTTCTTGAGATTTTAGCAAATATGGGAACATGGAATATTTTAGTAATTAATATAATTTTTAGAAAAATAAATTATGTTTCCTTGTGATGGTATGATTTATAACTATAGCCACCATTTTCCCTTCTAAACTATTAAAATAAATAACTGGATAAAGTGACTTGATGTAAAATATTTATTAGTTTCAAGTGTACAATAGTTTAATGGTTTTATATAACATGAAATGATACCCGTGATAAAACTAGTTATCATCTGTCACCATACAAAATTACTAATATTATTGAATATATACTAATATATTACATCCCCATGACTCATTTATTTTCCAATGGAAATATGTACCTCATAATCCCCTTCGCCTATATTTTCTGTCCCCCTAATCACTCCTGTCCTCTAGTAGCCAATAGTTTGTTTCCCATATCTATGAATCTGTTTCTGTTTTGTTCATTTGTTTTTAGATAGCACACCTTAGTGAAATCATACAGTATTTGTCTTTTTATGTCTGACTTATTTCGCTTAGCATAATATACTCTTGATCCATTTTGTTGTCCCAAGTGGCAAGATTTCATTTTTTTTTTAATGGCAGAGTAATGTTTCATGTGTTATATATATATATGTATATATATATATATATATACATATATATATACATATATATGTATATATATATATATATATGTGTGTGTGTGTGTGTATAATGCAGATATTATATATATATTATATATATAATATCATATATATATATAATATTATTTATTTTTCATCTATTAATGGACATGTAGATTGTTTCAGTATCTTACCTATTGTAAATAATGCTGTGATGAACATAGGTATGCATATATCTCTTTGAATTGATGTTTTCTTTCCTTCAAATACCCAGAAATGGAATTTTTAGATTGCATGGCTACTTAATTTTAAACTTTTTGAGAGCCCTCCATACTGGTTCACAGAGTAATTTCATCAAGTTACATTCCCACCAACAGTACACATGTGTCCCCTTTTCTCCACATCCTTTCCAATTCTTATATTTTTATGGATTTTTTTGTTCGTTTGTTTTGTTTTTTATACTAGCTAAGTGACAGGTAGGAGGGGATATTTTCTTGTGGTTTTAATTTGCATTTCCCTGGTTGGTCATGTTAAGCATCTTTTTCATGGTCATTTTGGACATCTGTATGTTTTCTTTGGAAAAATGTCTATTCAACTGCTCTACCCATTTTTTAATTGGTTTGTTTTTTGATATAAAGTTGTATAAGTTCTTTATATATTTTAGATGTTAATCCCTTATTGGATATTATCACTTGCAAATATCTTCTCCCACTCAGTGGGTTGCCTTTTCATTAGGTTGATAGTTTCCTTTGCTGTGCAAAACTTTTTACTTTGATGTAATCCAATTTGTTATTTTAGCTTTTGTTGCCTTTGCTTGAGGAGACTGGTCCAAAAAAAAGAAAATACAGCTAAGGTCAATGTCAAAGAGGTTACTATTTATGTTTCCTTCTAGGAGTTTTATAGTTTCAGGTCTTATGTGCAAATATTTAATCCATTTTGAATTAATTCTGTATGTGGTTCAGTTTCATTCTTTTACATATAGTTGTCCAGTTTTCCCAACACCAGACTGTAAGAAGACTGTATTTTTTTCATTGTATATTCTTGCCACATTTGTCCTACGTTAATTGACCATGTATGTGTGGGTTTATTTCTAGGCTGTCTATTCTATTCGTCCATGTAGCTTTCTCTTGCCAGTAACCTACTGTTCTGGTTACTATGGCTCTGTAGTATAATCTGAAATCAATGAGAATGATATCTCCAGATTGTTCTTTCGCAAGTTTGCTTTGGCGATGTCGTATGTATGTATGTATATATGTATTTATTTGTTTATTTATTTACTTTTGAGAGAGAGCATGAGTGAGGGAGGAGAAGGCAGAGAGGGGGACAGAGGATCTGAAGTTGACTCTGCACTGACAGCAGTGAGCCTGATATGGGGATTGAACTTACAAACCATAGATCATGACCTGAACCGAAGTCAGATACTCAACCAAATGAGCCACCCAGGTGCCTCATCTTTTTTATTTACATACAAATTTTAGGATTATTTGGATAGTTCTGTAAGAAAATGCCATGATATTTTGATGGGGCTGACATTGAATCTATATATTGCTTTGGGTAATATGGTCTTAATATTAATTATTCCAATCAATAAGCCATGGAATATCTTTCAATTTGTTAGTGTCATTTTCAATTTCTTCCATCAATGTCATAGTTTTCAGAGTGCAGGTCTTTCACCTCCTTGGTTAAATTGAATCCTAGATATTTTACTTTATTAATGTGATTATAAATTGAACTATTTTCTCAATTTCTTTTTCTGATAGCTTATATTAGTATAGAAAGACCCAACCAATTTCTAATTATTGATTTTTATCCAGTGACTTTTCTGAATTCATGTACTAGTTCTAATAAATTTTTGGTGGAGTGTTTAGGGTTTTATCTATATATTATCATGTCAGCCGTAAATAGTGACCATTTTACTTCTTTCTTTCTGATATGGATGACTCTTATTTTTCCTTGCACAACTGCTGTGGCTAAGATTTCTAAATTTATGTTGAATAAAAGTGAGAGTCGGCATCCTTTTCTTGTTCCTGATCTTAGAAGAAAAGCTTCCAAGTTTTCATCATTGAATATGATGTTAGCTGTGATTATGTCATATGTGACCTTTGTTATGTTGAAGTAGTAGGTTCCCTGTATATCTACTTTGTTGAGGATTTTTTATTAAATGTTGAATTTTATCAAATGCCTTTTCTGCATCCATTGAGATAATTATATGACTTGAATCATTCATCTTGGTAATGTAATGTATAATTTTGATTGATTTGTGAATGGTGACACATCCATGCATCACGTAAATCCCACTTAATCATTGTATATTATCCTTTTAATGCACTGTTGAATTTGATTTGCTAATTTTTGTTGAGGATTTTTACATTTATGTTCATCAGGATAATTGGCCTTCAGTTTTCTTTATTGTGCTATCTGTGTCTAGTTGAGGTCTCAGGTAATGCTGACCTCATAAATTAGTTTGGAAATATTCTTCCCTCTTCAATTTTTTTTGTAAATATTTAAGAAAGATAGGTAGTAACTCTTTTAAATATTTTGTAAAATTCACCTGTGAAGCCACCTGGTCATGAGCTTCTCTTATTGGAGGATTTTTATTTTATTTATTTCTTTTTAAAAATTTAAATCCAGATTAGTTAAAATATAATGTAATAATGATTTCGGGAATAGAATTTAGTGGTTCATCACTTACATATAACACCCAGTGCTCATCCCAGCAAATGCCCCCTTAATGCCCATCACCCATTTTGCCCATTCCCCCACCTAACACCCCTCCAGCAGCCATCAATTTGTTCTCTGTATTTAAAAGCCCCTTATGGTTTGCCTCCCTCTCTGTTTTCATCTTATTTTTGCTTCCCTTCTGCTATGTTCATCTGTTTTGTTTCTTAAATTGCACACATGTCTGAAATCACAATTGCCTTTCTTTTACTGACTTACTTTACTTAGCATAATACACCCCAGTTCCATCCACATTGTTGCGAATGACAAGATTTCATTATGTTTGATCACCGACTAATATTCTATGTAAATATATAAGCCACATTTTCCTCATCCACTCATCAGTCCATGGACATTTGAGCTCTTTCCATTATATGGCTATTGCCAATAGTGCTGCTAAAAACATTGGCATGCATGTATCCCTTCAAATCAGCAATTTTGTATCCATTGGATAGATACCTAGTAATGCAATTGCTGTGTCCTGGGGTACTTCTATTTTTAATTGTTTGAGGAATTTCCATACCGTTTCCGGAATGGCTGTGCCAGTTCGCATGCATTCCTACCAGCAGCGCAAAAGGGCTCCCCTTTCCTCGCATCCTCACCAGCATCTGTTGTTTCCTGAGCTGTTAATTGTAGCCATGTGTGAATTTTAGCCAGGTGTGAAGTGGTATCTTGGAGGATTTTTTAAATTACTAATTTGAATTAATTTGTAAGCAGTCTATTCAGACTTCCAATTTCGTGCGTGTGATTTAGGCTTAGAAGGTTGTACATTTCAAGAACTGTATCCGTTCCAGGTTTTCAGTTTGTTGGGGTATAATTATTGGTAGGAGTCTCATGATTATTTGCATTGCTATGATATCAATGATGCTTTCTCTTTCATTTCTGATTTTATTTGTTTGAGTCCTCTGTTTTTCTTGATGAATCTGGCTAGAGGTTTATCATTATTTTAGTACTTATTTCCATTGATTTGGGGCTTTGCTTCATTTTCTTTTTTTCAAGTTCCCTTAGGTGTAAAGTTAGATGGGTTGTTTGAGATTTTTCTTGTTTTTTGAAGGTGCGCCTGTGATGCTATGAATTTCTATCTTAGAACAGATTTTGCCGCGTCTCAATGATTTTGGACCATTGTGTTTTATTTTCATTTGTCTCAAGGTATTTGTTAGTTCCTCGTTGATTTTTCATAGACTCATTGGCTGTTTAGCTTTCACGTTTGTTTTTTTTTTCCCCAAATTCTTCTCATAATTAAGTTCTAGTTTCATACCATTGTGCTCAGAAAATATGGTTCATATGATTTCAGCTATCTTGAATATTGACACATGTTTTATAGCCTAACATGTAATCTATCCCGGAGAATATTCTGTATGCACTTGAGGAGAATGTGTATTCTGCTGGTTTGGGATAGAATGATCTCTCTCTATCTTTTAAAGCCATTTGGTCTAATGTGTTGTTTAAGGCCAATGTTTCCTTATTGATTTTCTGTCGGATGTTCTATCCATTGATGTAAGTGGAGTATTAAATTCCCTTTCTATAACTGTATTACTGTCAACTTTTCCCTTTATATCTGTTAATGTATTCTCTAAATGTTTAGTTGCTCCTATACCGGGAACATAATGTATGTAACTGTTATATATATATTTTTAATTGACCCTTTTATCATTATACAATATTCCTTTTTGTCTTTTGTCACAGTCTTTGTTTTTAAAATCTGTGTTGTCAATATCGTTACCTCATCTTTCTTTTGGTTTCCAACCCTTCCCTTTCGGTCTTTGTCTTTAGATTCAAAATGAGTCTCTTGTAGACAGTATATAGATGTGTCTTTATTTTTTATCCACGATGCTACCTTAGGTCTGTTTATTGCAGCATCCAGTACATTTACATTTAAAGTAATTATTGATAGGTATGTACTTATTGCCATTTTCTTAACTGTTTTCTGGTTATTTCTTTCTTGTTCTCTTGTTCTCTTTCGCCTTCCCTTGTGATTTGCTGAATTTCTTTGTGCTATATTTAGGTTCCTTACTCTGTATTGTTTCTCTATTGTAGATTTTTGTTTGTTGTTACCATCAGATTCATATATATATATTGATCCTATATATGTAGCAGTCTATTTTAAATTGATAGTCACTCAAGTTTGAACACATTCAAAGGCACTGCATTTGTACTCCCCTTTTAGGTTTTTGATGTCCTATTTTAAATATTTTTTTGTGTAACCCTTAACTACTTATTTCTATTATAGTTTATTTTTATAGTTTTTGTCTTTTAAACTTCATATTATGTGTGTAAGTTACTGACCCACTGCCTTTACTGTATATTTGCCTTTGCTGGTGAGTTTTTTTTTCCTTTGATATAGTTTCTTATTTCTATTTATGGATTTTTCTGGTTAAAAAAAGACTCTGTGACCTTTATTGTAAGGGTTCTTTAGTAGTGATAAACTTCTTTAGTTTTTGCTGACATGAGGAAATCTTTGTTTCTTCAGTACTGACTGATAATCTTGCCAGGAAGAGTATTCTTGGTTGTAAGTTTTTCCCTTTCAGTGCTTTGGACATGTTTTGCCACTCCCTTCTGGCCTGCAAAGTTTGTTCTGAAAAATCAGCTGAAGTCTTATGGGGTTTCACTTATATGGGACTATTTGTTTTTATCTTGTTGTCTGTAAGATTCTCTCTTTATCTTTATTTTTTTTTCCATTTTAATTATAATATATCATGATGGGGATGTCCTTGGGTTCATCTTATTGGGAACTCTCTGTGTTTCCTAGATCTAGATGTCTGGTTTTTTTGTTTGTTTGTTTATTTTGTTTTGTTTTGTTTTGTTTCCCAGGTTAGGGAATTTTTCAGCCCTTATTTCTTCAGATAAGTTTTATGCCAATTTCAACCCCTTTCTCATTCTGGGGTCTCTGTAAAATCAGTGTTAGTATAGTTGATGTTGTCTCAGAGGTCCATTAAACTACCTTCACTTTATGATTCACTTTTCTTTTTGCTGTTCTATTGGGTGATTTCTGTCCTCAGATTGCTGATTTTTCCTCTCCATTATCTAATCTGTTGACTCATTTTAGTGAATTTTTAAAATTTCAGTTATTGTGTTCTTTTTATTTTATTTTTCTTATATTTCTGGGTTTTTTTTTTCCTTATATTTCCAACTGTTTATTGAAGCTACACTGTAGCTACACTACATTCTTCTCCCAAGTTTGGTGAGCATCTTTATGACCCTTTAAGCTGTTTATTGGGTACATTACTTACCTTCATTTCATTAGTCTACCCCTCCACCCCAACCTCCACTGGGATTGCATCTTATTCTTTCATTTGCAACATATTTCTGTCTCTCATTTTGTTTGGCTTTCTGTGCTTGTTTTTTATTTGTTTTGTTTTTGTTTTGTTTTGTTTATTTTAAGAGAGAGCACATGGGAGGGCAGAGAGAGAGGGGGGAGAGAGAGAAAATCCCAAGTAGGCTCTGCAGTGTCAGCACAGAGTCCAATGCAGGGCTTGAAATCACAAACTGTGAGATCATGACCTAAGCCAAAATCAAGAGTCCAATGCTTAACCCACCGAGTCACCTAGGCACCCCTTCTGTGCTTGTTTTTATGAATTAAGCAGAACTTCTACGTCTCTCAATCTTGAAGCAGTAGCCCTGTTTAGGGGCATCTCCTGTGTGGATTTTACAGGTCTGTTCTCTGAGGCTGGCTGAGGCTGGAGTGGTCCTAGGGCACACTGCATCATGGCCACTCTGGTAAGGCAGCCGGATCTGAAGCAGATGCAGCTTGTGGAGTCCTGAGGAGTGCTGGGGCCACCCTGGTCAAGTCACTGGCTCTGGTATAGTTGCCACCTTGGTGGGACTGCTGGAGCTGGAGCAAGAACTGGCCAAGGGGTGCCAGTATGCTCTGTGCTTGGCCATTCTATTGGAATAGCTAGACATGAGGTGGGCATGGGCCAAGGGGGTCTTGGGGCCCACATCAGCAGGGTCGCCTTGGTAGGACAGCTGAATTGTTGCAGGCTGGGTAGGGAGTCTTGGGACATCATACTCTAGTGACACTTGGCAGAACAGCTGATGCTGTAGTAGGAATTGGGAAGGGTCGCACCACATTGGGTCTGCCCTGGTGGGATGGCTGGAGCTGGAGAGGGCATGAGCCAGGGGGTCCCAGGGAATGCCATGTATAGCTTGCCTTGGCAAGATGGCTTGGTCAGGTTCAGGTTCAAAGGATTCTGGAATGCACTGTGCCCGAACCACCTTAGGGGAAAGCTGGGCTATGGGCCTGGGTCCCACCGAGGTGGCCCTAGCAGGCTGGCTAGATTGCCTGGACAGTACTCACACCCACACTATTTAATTGGGCAGGGAACCTCAAAAATTGTGCTCACTGGCATCTCCAATGCCAGAGAGAGTGCCAGCAGTTTCTCTCCTGTTTGACAGATACTCTAAGGTAAGCAAATGGTTTCCCTTCACTTATAGACTAGTTTCCCTTTAAACTCCTGTTTTGTTTTTGTTTTTGTTTTTGTTTTTGTTTCGAAAGAAAGGTGGGCAAGTTTGTGTTTGGGCCTCTCAGTTTTAACCCTCAGTTTTGTGGGCAGTGTTCCTATTACAGAATCTGTATCCCCTAACCTTTTCTACATGCTCCCTCTGTCATTTATTATGCAGAAGCTGTTCAATTAGCACCAAGTTCTTTTTCAGAGGATATTGTTATTACATTTGTTTGTGTCTGAGGGAGGAGGTAAATTTAAGGTCACCCATATTGCACTGCTCTCCTCACTGTAGGTTGTCTTGAATTTAGCAGGAACGCCTCGAAAAAGAAACAGGAACATTCATCTATTCCAAATAACAACAATAAATTCAACAAAAAAGTCAAAAGGGGCACCTGGGGGGCTCAGTCGGTTGAGCATCTGATTTCTGATTCTGATCTCCCAGTTGGTGACATTGAGCTCCACATTGGGCACTGAACTGAAAGCATGGAGTCTGCTTGGGATTCTCTTTCTACTCTCCTCACCGCCCCTCCCCAGTTCACACACACATACTCTCTCTCTCTCTCCCTCTCTCTCTCTCAAAATAAATAAATAAACATTAATTTTTTTTAAATCAAGAACTTTATGAAATACTTAATCATAAATTTAACAAGAAAGACATAAAACATATATGAAAAAAAGTGAGAGCACATTATTGAGACAAAACAACATTATTGAGATAAAGAAATGCCATTTCATTTTCTTAGGAAGGAATGTCATAAAATATAAAATATCTTCAAATAAATATATGCATTTAGTATAATTAATCTAATCTCTAATGCTTTCTAAACCTACTTATTCACAACTTCTTCAGATGTTCTTCATTAGAAGGTAAACTAGAAAGTGTCAAGACTGTAACCTAAAATAGAAAATTCTACTTATTTTCTATTGAGTTATCCACAAAGTCACGCAAACATTCACATTTCTTGAACTTCTGCTGAGTCCTTGAACTTTAGGGTGATTTTGTGAAGAGTATTCATACAGTACATCATAAATTATTTGCTTGAGCATATTTTATTTTGTATTCTTTTTGGAAAAAAATAGTAAAATAAGGGACGAAACATGATGGGTTTCCACATTACTGAAAATATTGTTACTTGCCATGTAGTCTCTTATAAACTGATCAAACAGATTTCATTTTCTAAGCTATTTTTTTCAAAGAGATATATGAAGTTTTTATCTAATATTTAACTTTAATATTCAGAGCAATGATTTAAATGAGGAAGCCAAAGCAACAGTATAAGGCAAAAGAATCTGCAGATTTCTATGAGCCACGTTTCTTTCTTTCTTTTTTTTTTTTTCTTAATGTTTATGTATTTATTTTGAGAGAGACAGAGAGTGTGAGCAGGGGAGGGACAGAGAGAGAGGTAGGAAGAGAAACCCAAGCAGGCTCTGTACTGTCACCGACTGGGGGCTCAATGTCACAAACGGTGAGAACATGATCTGGTCAAATCAAGAGTCAGATGCTTAACTGACTGAGCCACCCAGGCGCCCCAAGCCTGTTTGTATTTAGAAAAGTATAATTCCTAAATCTCGCATATGGTTCATTTAATGCTTTAGTGATTTTTGGCAGAAATACAGATAGCTTATTTAATAAGAGGCAATATTTTGCCCCCAAAATGCCTCAAATTACAATGACAATGTAATTTGCATATAAAATGCTTAATGACTAGAATTAGAACTAAATTCGAATTACACAATTTACAATTAAAATTTACAATTAAATTATACATTTCACAATTAGAATTAAAACTCCCTGAGGCAGGTAGCACAACCGTACACATTTCAGTATATGCTGAATTTGCTATATGCTAAAATAGTATATGCTAAATTAGTATATGCTAAATATGCTATATTTCTAATCATATGACACAAATTTTGTCAGGATATACTTGTCGATTGTTGCACACATACTTCACATACACACACTTCCAACAAAATTCTTTTCATTGAGTTTCATACTTTCTTCCTGAAAGAAAAAATAATTGCTGATATCTGGATAGCTATATATTCCTCCCCTATTTTCTAGCCCCTGTGCTAGTGATATGGTGATGTGGCTTCTTTTGGTCCATGGGTTCTCAGTAGAAGGTATTCATCGCTAAAGTATAGGATATCAAGTGCATTGTGCCATTTTTTCACTTATTGTAATGCAAAAGGAGGCTCATATAAAATCATCAGATAGTAGAGGCTCTATCAGCCCGTGTCTGTAAATGGCAATGTGCACAGAGGGATTTCCTTTTAATTTGATCAGCATTAGCTATATGCCATGAGCTACAGATTTTTTTTTATGTTAAATGACTAACATTCTGTGGTTGTTTTCTAACTGCGGTTTAACATACGTTTCTTAACTAATACTCCTCAAGTCTTCGTGTCAGACAAAATAGAATGAATGATCTTGCCATAAAAATAATGTTGATATAAACACATTTGTTCCTCTTGCTCCACTGACATTTTGTGATACATTCTTTTATTCTTGTCCTCAAATAATTACAACTTGATTTATAGTTTTCTTTTGTTAGGAAAATGTTATCTTTTTTTAAAAAGAATTTCTTTTATTCATCAAATATTTATTGAGTAAATATTTGGATGAAATATTTATGGGAATGACACAAGCTGAATTAAAAACAAACATTTGCCCTTAAGGAGATGACTGTATAGCAGCACGCACACACACACACACACACACAAATTCACACAAATGCTATGACACAAGTTTGAATTTGATTAATACCATACAGATTCTCAAAGTAAAGAGTTCCATCACTGGGGACATTTTAAAAGTGGCATATACCTACGAAGTTAATATACATAGCCATCATATATAAATTTCAAGCAATTTTTGGTCTCAGGTCATGATCTCATGGTTCGTGAGTTTGAGCCCCGCATCGTCTCTGTGCTGACAGCTCAGAGCCTGGAGCCTGCTTCTGATTCTGTGTCTCCTTTTCTCTGTACCTTCCCTGCTCATGCTCTCTCTCTTTCTCAAAGAATAAATAAACAGAAAAGAGAAAGAGAAAGAAAGAAAGAAAGAAAGAGAAAAATTTCAAGAAATTTTTTACCATGGTTCCCAATAATGTCCATATATTATCTTTTCTTCTTTTCCAGACAATTCCATTTAAGTAGTCACCTGTCCAAAAGGCTGTGAGTACCAGAGATCAAATGATGGAGGAGGATGGCAGAGCTATTTCTTATGACAGAGCCTGTCCTCAACAAGTGTGTCCAGAAGAACATGCACATAGAATTGATTGTTTTTATTTGAATGACATTCCTTGGGGCACAAACTATGGAGTACTTGTAATGTTCAGCCGTAAGTGCTTTAGCTCACTGGACACAATGGGAGGTTGCTTTTCTCCCCAAACTTTTAACAAATTTTAATAGAATGATCAGAAGTTAAAAAAATTCTAAACAAAGACTTTCAATAGGAGATTTACAGACTTGCATGACAACTCTCTCTCTCTGTAGATAATGGAAAAAAATATCTGTAGATATTCAGCATATATTTCACAGAATAGACACTCATATTTTGCTTAAACATTGTAGAAAATTGCCATGATTTTATTTACATTGTGAAGTTAAGTGTTACCCCAAATTTAATGCCATTATTTCTGGGAGCCTCCCATAGATTAATATTTTTCAAAACCTCTCAACAATTAATTTTCCTCCAAAACTAAATACCATCGTTCTGAAAGGGTTATGCAATTGACCAGTGGTAAGAGTGATAAAATTTAGGAACACATTCTTGGAATGACCCAATTTGGTTCTGTAGAATGGCCTAGAAGGTGGAGTCAAATGAAAATCTATATTGAAACATTACAGTCTAGCCTCAACTAAGGAAGATGACCAGATGTAAGGCAGGAAGATGGAAGAAAAGAGCTGAGAAAACCAAATATTAATACCAACAGCCTTAGATGCTGCATTTCATAGGTTTTAAACAAGAAAAATACTGAAATAATTCTCACTGAACAAAATAAATATGCTTCTAAAGGGTGTTTAATATGATATGGGATAATAAAGTTGAGAGCTTCCCCATCTCACTCTACTCTTTAATTCCCATACTCTTGTTAACAAATAGTTGACTCCATTAAAAGCTGTGTAATAAATAGAGAAGACACAAGACATGACCGTTCCGCTGGCAAAGGGGAAGTGCACAGGCATAAGCAAGTGGAGGTACATCCTAAGTGCACTTACCTAAGAAAAAAGATTAAGATTTGCAGTGAGCATAACTTTAAATGATCTAAATGTCAATAGGAGCCCAAAGAATAGGTAGAGATGGAAAGAGATTGGAGATGGAAAGAGATGGAAGCAGAGATTATAGAAATTTGAAAAAGATGAAAGGGAGCTAGCAGAAATACACACACACACACACACACACACACACACACACACATATATATGACAAAGGTGGGGACGAAGATGGTGGAGTAGAAAGATTCTGAACTCACCTTCCAAGGATACACCAAAATCTAGAATTGCATATACAACAACTATCTTTGCTACCAAACTGAAGACTAGCAGCACAGGTGTTATACAACAAAGGATATAATGAAAAGCGACATCAAGATGGGAGCATACACGTGGTCTAATCTGGATTTATACCTTCGTGGTGGCAAATTCACAAACAGGTGGGGTATCACAACTGAAGAGTCCCTTCCGGAGGAACATGGGGTGTGAGCCCCCTATTGGGCATTCCTATCCTGGGGACCTACACTGGAAAGATGAGCACCCATACCATTTGGATTTCAAAACTGGTGAAACTTATGCCAGGAGAGCCATAAGGCAAGAGGCACTGAGTCTCTGTTCTTAAGGGGCACGTGCACAAACTCTCTCCATGTCTCAGCATAGAGGCAGCCATTTGCAAAGCACCTGGGTTACACATGAAAGAGATCTGTTGACCAATTCTAGGGTATGTCAAGGGCAGGATTCCGTTGCAACGTTCTCCAGGGATGCAAGCGCTGGCAGGCACCATTTTATTTTCACTTAGCTTCCCCATAGCTGCCCTGGAACTAGCAGATACCGTTGCTGGCCCTCTCCACCTACTGTGGTAGAAACACGTGCCCAGCGCTGGTGTTTCTTTGTGAATTCCACATTACCCATCTACCTGGCCTGACCTAGAACCTCTTCTAAGCACCCATATGCTCCCCCATGTTCAGTGGGAGTCCTTGGCCAACACCAGTGCCCCAACCAATGGTTCCCACACCAGATGCCAGCCCCTTATACTTGAGTGCCACCAACAGTTAACAGCCAGGTCTCACAGTCAGCCACACTGAGGGCAACTCCATATACCAAGCATCCATAGTGATTGTGGCCTGGCTTTTACATATAACTATCCTTGGGGGCAGCTCCACATACCAGTGAGTCTATGCCAGTTGTGATCCAGCCACAACAGGAGGGTATAGATAGCCTACCCAGGGATACCCCTGGGGAACCTAGGTGATGAGGGGTTACTGGAACCCACAGGACACTTTCTTCTTAAAGCCACTCCTTCAAGAAAGGGAGATGTAACTGACCTATTACATAGCAACAGATAATTAGCAAAATGAAGAGATAAGGGAATATGTTTCAATCAAAAGACCAAGAGAAATTCTCAGAGAAATAACTGAACAAAATGGAGCTAAGCAATCCACCAAATAAAGAGTTCAAAGTAATGGCCATAAAGGTGCTCACAAAACTCAAAAGAATGGAGACGCGCAAGAACTTCAAAGAGATATAAAAGATATATAATTAAAAAAAGAACTACTCAGACCTGAAGAACACATTAACTAAAGTAAAAATGGGCTAAAAGGAAGGGATAGCAGAGTACACACAGCAGGACAGACCAGTGATCTGGAAGACTGTAGAGAAAGTCACTCGGCCAAAACAGCAAGAAGAAAAAAAAAAATAAATTGAGGATCATTTAAGGGACCTCTGGGACAAGATCAAGCATACTAACATTTGCATTATATGGGTCCCAGAAGGCAAAGACAGACAGAAAGGGATAGAAAATAGCAAAACTTTTCTAACTTGGTGAGGAAAGCAGACAACCAAGTCTAAAGACATAGAGAATCTCAAGTAGGGAAAACCTAGAGAGACCCACACAAGGAAACATTATAACCAAAGTGTCAATATTTAAAGATAAAGAGTGAATCTTCTTAAAAAATAAATAAAAAAAATTAAAAAAAACCCTCCAGTATAATTAACATATGGTGTTAAATTAGTTTCAGGTGTATAATATCATGACCTGACAATTCTGTATATTACTCAGCACTCATCAAGGTAAGTGTCCTCTTAATTTCCTTCACTTATTTCACCCATCCCCCCACCAATCTCCCCTCTGGTAACCATCTGTTTGTTCTTTGTAGATAAGAGTCTATATTTTTGTTTGTCTCTTTTTCCCTTTGTTCACTTGTTTTGTTACTTAAATTCCACACATGAGTGAAGTCAGATGGTATTTGCCTTTCTCTGACTTATTTCACTTAGGATTACATTCTCTAGATCTATCCATGTTGTTGCCAATGACAAGACTTCATTCTTTTTTGTGGTTGAATGATATTCCCTATATCATATGACATAGTGTATATATATAGTTTCCATAATTTGGCTATTGTTAACAATGTGGGCGAATATATCCTTGCATTAGTGTTTTCCTATTCTTTGGGTAAAGATCAAATAGTGAAATTACAGGATTGTATGGTAGTTCTATTTTTATTTTTTTGAGGAAGCTTCATACTGTTTTCCAGTGGCTGTACCAGTTTGCATTCCCAACCACAGTACATAAGGTTTTCGTTTTTGTTTTTGTTTTTGTTTTTTTTTGCCTACATCCTCATCAACACTTATTTCTTGTGTTTTTGATTTTAGCCATTCTGACATGTGTGGGATGATACAGCTCATTATGGATTTGATTTGCATTTCCTTGATGATGAATGGTGTTGAGAATCTTTCCACATGTCTCCTGGCAATCTGGATGTCTTCTGTGGAGAAATGTATGTTCATATCTTGTGCCCATCTTAATAGGATTATTTGTTTGGGGGGCATTGAGTTGTAGAAGTTCTCTACGTATTTTGGAAACTAACCCTTTACCAGATATGTCATTTGTAAATATCTTCTCACATTCAGTAGGTTGTCTGTTAGTTTTGTTGATAGTTTCCTTTGCTGTTCAGCAGTTTTTTTGTTTTTTTGTTTGTTTGTTTGTTTTTTTATTTTGATGTTGTCCCAATTGTTTTTGCTCTTGCTTCCCTTGCTTCAGGAGACATATCTAGAAAAATGTTATGGCCGAAGTCAGAGAAACGTTACTGCCTATGTTCTTTTCTAGGATTTTTATGATTTCAGGTATCACATTTAGTTATTTAATCCATTTTGAATTTATTTTTGTGTATGATGTAAGAAAGTGGTCTAGTTTAATTTTTTTGCGTGTAGCTCTCCAGTTTTCCCAACATCATTTGTTGAAGACATTGTTTCCCACTGTATAGTCTTGCCTTCTTTGTTGAAGATTAATTGAGCACATAAGTGTGGGTTTATTTCTGGAATTTCTATTTTGTTCCATTGATCTACGTGTCCACTTCTGTGTCAGTACCGTACTGTTCTTATTATTACAGCATTGTATTATAACTTGGACTCTGGAATTGCAATACCTCCAGTTTTGTTTTTCTTCTTCAAGATTTCTTTGTCTATTTGAGGTCTTTTGTGGTTTCATACAAACATTAAGATTGCTTATTCTAGTTCTGTGAAAAATGCTGTTGGTGTTTTGATAGGGATTTCATAAAATGTATAGGTTGCTTTGGGTAAGAGGGATGTTTTAACATCATTTGGTCTTTCAACTCATGAGTGTGAAATCTTTCCATTGATATTATCTTCTATTTCTTTCATCAATGTTTTATAGTTTTCAGAGTACAGGCCTTACACCTCTTTGGTTAAATTTATTTTTAGGAATTTTATTATTTTTGGTACAATTATAAATGGGTTTGCTTTCTTAATTTTTTCTGCTACTTCTTTATTAGTGTACAGAAATACAACAGATTTCTCTATATTGATTTTGTATCCTGTAACATTATTGAGTTCATATAATAGTTCTAAAAGTTTTTTGGTGGAATCTTTGGGCTTTAGTATATATGGTATCATATCATCTTCAAAGAGTGACAGTTTTAAGTCTTCCTTACCAATTTGGATGCCTCTTTGTTTTGTTGTCTGATTGCTGTATTTAGAACTTTCAATACTATGTTGAATAAAAGTGGTGTGGGGTGCCTGGGTGGCTCGGTCAGTTGGGCGTCCGACTTCGGCTCAGGTCATGATCCCACGGTCTGTGAGCTCAAGCCTTGCGTCGGGCTCTGTGCTGACAGCTCAGAACCTGGAGCCTGTTTCAGATTCTGTGTCTCCCTCTCTCTCTGCCCCTCCCCTGTTCATGCTCTGTCTCTCTCTGTCTCAAAAATAAATAAAAATTTAAAAAAAATTAAAAAAAAAATAAAAGTGGTGAGAGTGAATATCTTTGTCTTCTTCCTGACCTTAGGGAAAAAACTCTCAATTTTTCCCCCATTGAGAACTATGTTATAGCTGTGAGTTTTTCATATGTGGCCTTTATTCTGTTGAGGTATGTTCCCTCTAAACCTGTTTTCTTGTGCGCCTGGGTGGCTCAGTCGGTTGAGCGTCCGACTTTGGCTCAGGTCATGATCTCATCATTGGTGAGTTCAAGCCCCACGTTGGGCTCTGTGCTGACACCTCAGAGCGTGAAGCCGGCTTCAGATTCTTTGTCTCCCTCTCTCTGTCTCTGCTCCTCCCCTGCTCATATTCTGTCTCTCTCTCTCTCTCTCTCTCTCTCTCTCTCAAAAAAATAAATAAAAATAAACCTACTTTGTTGAGTTTTTTTTTTTTTCTTATTGTGAATGCATATGGTACTTTGTCAAATACTTTTTTTCTGACAATATTGAATTGATCACATAGTTTTGCTTCTATATTACATCAAAAAGAGAGGATAAAATTTTAAAAACTCAAAATCTCACAAGAATGTGATTATTCAATAGCTAGTAAAAACTTAACTATAAAAGAGCAATGATAATTAGCTTATTTTTGATAAGAGATATGGAATATGGTTGATTTTAAAGAGGAACGACATAAACAAATTGTGGTTTCTGAAGAAGATAGGACTAAAGAGGACATGATGGTTTGGGCATATTGGAATGAAAATGTGTTTCTCAATTAAAAAAATTAAATTATAGTTGGTTAATAACTACAGAGTTCTTAAAAGAAAAGCACTCAGGAACTGTATACAAGGCTAAACTTACTTCAGTTTTAAGGCAACAAACAATTCTTAGTTATGCTAGAACTTCAGGAATAGCACATATTTGAGGTCCTTGGCAAAATACAGCAAATATTCAGTCAAAAAATTATAGAAAGCAGGGATGGAGAAACAAGATGTGGACTTTTGCATCTCTTTTAAAAATCAGCATACTTACTAAACTATTTCAAAATGTTTATAAATTATAAATGCTATAAGCCTTGTCTTATAAAAATAATTCAATTAAACAACAGGAGATAAGGAATGGGAGTTGTCAGGAACCCTCAACATGGTAGCTTCCTCATGGTTTACAGAGTCGAGTCAATAAAGTGTTAGGAATTTCTTTTTTTTTTTTAATATTTTTAATGTTTTCATTTATTTTTGAGACAGAGAGTGAGCAGGGGAGGGGCAGAGAGAGGGAGACACAGAATCTGAAGCAGGCTCCAGGCTCTGAGCTGTCAGCACAGAGCCCGACGCAAGGCTCGAACTCACAGACTGTGAGATCATGACCTGAGCTGAAGTCGGACGCTTAACTGAGCCACGCAGGTACCCCAAGTGTTAGGAATTATTAAATTATTATAAATTATCAAATTATTAAAATATCTCTAACCTTAAAATTATTCATAACTTTTTAAGTTCAGTATCATTTTCCAAGCCTATACAATTTATAAAAATATTATCTGAGTTTCAGTGATTTCTTTCATTTCTGTTTCAAACTTAAAAGAAATTAAATTTAATACCTAAGAAATTAAAATAGCATTGAAAGATTTTCAATCTATCCATTGAAGTTGGAGCTAAACTATCTGTTTTAAAACTAATTTATTTAAATTCAAGCCTGTTAACATACAGCATAATATTGGTTTCAGGAGAAGAATACAGTCATTCATCATTTACATATAACACCCAGGGCTCATCCCAAAAAATGCCCTCCTTAATGTCCATCACCTTTTTAGCTCATCCCCCCACCTACCTTCCTTCCAGCAATTCTCAGTTTGTCCTCTGTATTTAAGAGTCTCTTATGGTTTGCCTCCCTTAAAACAGTTAAGTAAGATTCCAGCTGAAAATAACAGAAAACCTGACTTCTGATATTATAAACATATGTTTATTTCTCTATCATAATAAAATGTTGGGAGGTAGGAAGCTGCTGGACCCATGGCTCAATGATGTCATCGCCAAAGTCTATGCACATATTTTCTCACTATGCTTGTGACAACAGCATGTTTGTGTATACCAAGCAAGAAGGGGAAAAATGAACAAGGGGGGGTGTCATCAGATGTGTACTTGCATTTCATAGGCCACCCCTGACTCAAGAGAGTCTGCACAGGTGACTCATAGATTTCCCAATATAACTTACAGTAGGTACAAATAAAACATATTGAGTGATTTGAATTATGTTTCTATTATATGTTTCTTTTTCATTTATTCATAGATGAATTTCAGAAGTCAAGTGCAATAGATTTTTACCGTGGATAATATACAGGGGATTTTTTTTTAATTTTAAAATTTAAAAATGAGAAACAGGTCTTACCGAAGGCACATTTCTGTCTACCCATATAGCTAAAATCAATGAAAACATTTATTAAATACATAACATCATTTTACATAAAGTCACATAGTTTAGCACAAGTCATAAGACAAGACATATGAAATATTAAATGTATAGTGACAAGGACAGATATACCAAACATATTGTCATGTAATAATTTTTTAAAAAATTCTTGAGAAATTGTTTTTTTAATTGCAGATACCGTGTTCAAAATCATTTCCCCTGAGAATTTGTAGAAATTTCCGTAGCAGCATTCTTAGCCTCTAAGAAGAAATGACACAACATCAGTTTTGAGGCTCCAGCAATATCATCCATTACACTTCCATTTTGCAAACTTTTCTCAGCATGTCCCTCTACAACACCTCTTGCTAGTCATATATTGTCTTGGCCGAGTGGCATTTATAATATTTTCACAACAAGAAATTGTTTTTGATGGTCATTTTTCAATCACGCTCTTACACTCAGTATTGCTGTCCGTGTCGTGTGGCTCAGACAATTACTGACTGACCATTTGCAGGTGGCAGGTCAAACACTGTCACATTCCATAGTATAGCAAATCCTCCTTTAGTTATTATAACAGCATTGTTTTAGAGAAGAAAAGGCTTTTTCTTTAAAGTATGGCTACTCTTCCTTCCATTTTTGACTTTTGAGTAAATTATGTCTACTATGATTAAATCTGTTGAGAAATTCTATTGGAATTTGCAGCCATATATATATTAAAAAAATAACGCAAGGGGGTGAAGGAAAGAGAAGACAAAAGAAACAAACCACAGAGTCTCTTAATGATAGAGAACAGAGTTGATGGAGAGAGGTGAAGGGGAGATGGGCATTAAGGAGGGCACTTGTGATGAGCACTAGGTGTTATATTCTCCTGAATATAATTGAATTTTCCTGAAACCAATACTACACTGTGTGTTAACTTCTATTTAAATTAAAAAAATAACCAAATGAAATTGGCACAATCACAGTTTTTGAATATTAAATAAGTGTATTTGCTTAAATTATTAAAATATTACTTGAATATTTGAGATGATTGGGAACATAGAGAGCTGGAGATCAATGAGTGAATAGAATACAGAGACAAGGAACACAGTAAAAATGGGCAAACAATTGAAAATATGAGCAAATTTAAGAAATCCAGATGCTCTAAAATTCTTAATTGAAATAGCAAAAGAAAATAGAAAGGAAAATAAATTATAGAATAAAATTCCTGAAAGTTAAAGACACTATTTCCAGATAGAAATCCCCACCTCCTGGGAGCAGAAGATACATGTAAAAAGATTCACAACTATTATACACACCACACACATGCTTTAAAGGACATATCAGAACTCACAGGAAGAGAAAAATTCATTAAAAATTTACAAGTGTCAAGTTACTCCCAGAATGAAGAGTTTTACATAAGAATTAGACGGTTTTGCTTTTTTTGTTTTTCCTAATCAAAAGACAAGGGTGGTATTTTTAAAGATCAAAGGAAATTATCCTGTACCTAGGGTACCATACCTTGCCATACTACCAAGTAAATAAGAGGATAAAATTAGCCAATAGCGATCGTAAATAAATTTAGAAATGTTATAACCAGTAGGTCAGAACCAGTAATATTACTTAAGGACATGCTTCTGATATTTGAAAGTTCTATTTTCACCC
This sequence comes from Panthera leo, assembly GCF_018350215.1. Lineage (NCBI taxonomy): Eukaryota > Metazoa > Chordata > Mammalia > Carnivora > Felidae > Panthera > Panthera leo. Next base: position 180,009,826 of record NC_056682.1, read on the forward strand.
TCATATGATCCGTACCTTTGGTGTCATTTTTTTTTTCTTGGCATATGTTATAAATCCCATAAAACATTATTTTTGTTGTTTTAAGTGGTCCATGTTATTTTACATGTATCCATGTATTGTTCTTTGTGCTTCATTCTTGCCTGATCATATTTTCTGTGTCTTCACATATCCCATATATCTTAAGATTTCTGTGCAGGTTATTACGAATAAAAAATAAAATAAAACAAGAAACCAGACAATGGTTTCTTTTTACAAGAAAGACTTCTTCTTTTCTTGTGACAGCCAGATTGTAGGTGTTTGTTAATATCATCAAATTCAATTAAGGGTTGAGCTAGGTTGCCATTTCAGAATAAACAACCTCTTGTTCGTCAGTAGTGCGCCAGGAGTGCAGTCTTCTGTGTGTTGAGTGAGAATCCGGTAGCTCTCTCTCTACTGTCTTAGTCCCACAAACCCTTGGGGAAATCGGCTCTCCTCTTGAGATGTCTTTGTTAACTTATTGCATTCCATATTTTTCAATAGCTGGCAAATGTTTTGAGGGGAAACTGGCCAAATTTTTGAGACCAGCTCTTACGCTCCATTAGAACTTTGTCTCATAGGTATAATGAGTATGTGAGTTATTTTAAATTGCTTACAGCAATTAATACTCAAATGCTTCTAGTATTTAACTCAGAGCCCTAGCCTCCAGTGTAGCTCAGAATTCAGAACTCACAATATTCCAAGAGTAAACAGCTTTTTGTTTGGCTTCTTTAGTTTCCATACCATCACTCATGAACTCAACTTCATCCAACTACCAAAGTCTCTGCTGGTTTCTATTCCGTTATAGAATCTCCCTGGATCTGGCCAAATGCCTAGGCTCACTGTAAAATAAGGATCTGGATCCAAAAAAGAAATGGCTTTTACTCATAATAGGAAAGTTTATTCCTCTTTGGAATTTTAATTTACCATATTCTTCCTATTTCTATAATTATTCTGTGCCTTTTAAAAATAGGATCTAAATGTTGTAGAAGGAGCATGGATCTACAGTGATCTACTGTCTTACCCAGAAGCAGAAGTCTTCTTTTCAGTATGTGTTAATAATTACACTCCAGTTTATTTTAATGAAAAATGTTTTTATTTATTCAGGAGCTTTATTTTTTTAATATAATTTATTGTCAGATTGGCTTACATACAACACCCAGTGCTCATCCCAACAAATGCCCTCCTCGATGCCCATCAATCATTTTCCCTCTCCCCACCCACCACCCCCCCCCCCCCATCTACCCTCAGTTTTTTCTCGGTTCAGGAGCTTTAATTTTTGTAATTCTTTCTTGTCCTTTTGCGTTATTATGATCAAAATAATTACTCTGTAAATGAGATGATGATGTTTATCATTTCTTAGTGATAGGTAAAGTTTACTTCCCATATTGACAGTTTGATACTTTAAATGAGCATGCATCATTTCTTCCAAAAACATTTAAATCCAAATATTTTTAGTGCCAAAGTTAAAAGTCAACAGCACTTGGAGCTTTTATAAAAACTCTTTGAAAATCATAGGACTAATCTTTGCCTTTGTACAGATATATAAATACAAACCAAATTCTATGATACTTTGATAAGATATATTAAATTACCTAATTTTTTAATTTTTAAAAAATACTTATTCTTGATGGGGAGGGTGGTGAGGGACACAGAGAGAGGGAGACACAGAATCTGAAGCAGGCTCCAGGCTCTGAGTTGTCAGCCCAGAGCCCAACGTGGGGCTTGAATTCACAGACTGTGAGATCATGTCCAGAGCTGAAGTCAGACACTTAACTGACTGATACACCCAGTTGCCTCTACCTAAAATTTAATAGTTCATGTAATATAAATATTAGTTAAACATGACATGGCTAATGAGATATAATGACTAGTTAATATCTTTGTTAAATTGTGTCAACAAGTTCCCATCTTTTAAGATTTCCAATTAAATTCCTGATTCAGGTATCTGTATTTCTAACTAAGACTGCTCAAAAGAATATAGGGATTAACAATTTGTCTTCCCCCATATTAAGAGGGTGACCAAACGTTTTAAGTTTTCAGGACTCAGAAGGTTTCTAGGAAGAGGGATTTTCAGTTTTAAAAGCAGGACAATCCCTGGCAAAGTAGGATGGGTTTATTACCTTACCAATGACAAAGCAATTCAGATCTCTAATAATAAGTGATATGTAGAAAATATATTTATGATATTTAGGATTTACATAAAATTTATAAAATAATTATGACTTAATAGTATTAATAAACATGAATACAAAACACTCAAGAGAGCAAAAGTATACAATTATTACATAATTATAATCACAGGAGTCAGAACTGTATTGTAAACTCAACGTTGAATTTGAAATCAAAAGATCTGCGTTTAATTTCCAATTTTACCATTTACTATTTGAACTCTGACAAACCCACTCATCTCTCTGAACAACACACTGATATTCTGTAAAAAAAAGGATAATTGTATTTATCTTTTTTTACCTTATTAGATTGTTTTAAAGATCAAGTAATGTAGTGTATGATAGAAAACAGAAAACACTATAGTGCTACACTGATGTTATTTATACACTGATATATTCAAAATTGTAGACAATTATCCAACATTACTTGGTCACTAACTCATGCCATTATGAAAGCATATCTCTTCTACAGTAGCTGAGTTTAATAAGCTAGCTACATCCCAATCCTTATTTCTTCCACAGTAGCTAAAATTTACTAAGCTCACCAACCAAAAATTTTCTTTTCATTAAGATTAAACTTCCAGCACAGGATTTTATGTACTTTTTGTGGCCACAAGGGTCCAATGGACAAAACTTTATTTCAAATATTGAAATAATATGTGACATATATCATTAAACATTTGAAAACAACTTTTGTCAATTCTTTCCTTGTGGCCATAAGTTGAAAGTATTTTAAATTTCCAGATATATCAATTGCTTGCTCATAATAATGTAAGCTCATATGAATTTCACACTATAATGTGACACAGAGGAATAAATTTTATTAGGCATTTAAAAGAGAATATGAGAATTCTTGATAGAGTAGAAGATGCCTGGGTTGACTTCTAGATAAAGTGGAAACTCAACAGATATATCAAGACAACAGGGTTTTGCAAGTCAAAATTACAGCAACCATGAAGGCAGGACAGTAGGGAAAGGACATTGAGAATTCAGGGAATTAGGTGTTTAATTAAACTAAGTACAAAGTAAATCTAGCGGTAGAGCAGGATGAAAGGTAAGATAATTAAAATAGGCTAGATTATGTAAAATACTCTAAGCTAGAGAAATTGTAATCATTTGTAACCTCAATGGCCAATGTATCTATATTTTACTACATATAAGGTAGGTAGTGCTAGATGCCAATCCAAAAGATGTTTTCCTGTTTATCCTTAAACACAGAACATTAATTACTTTTTGATTGCCAAAGCATCTAGCTAAAAGTCTATTTTCAAACTCCTACCTCAAAACTAGAGGTGGTTAATGAAATAACCCTAATTCTGCTGTATAACGTGCCTATAATGATTCCCTACAATCAAAATAGCGTTTTTTCTCCTGTATCTTTCTTTATTTCTTCTTCTTTTTTTTTTTTTCTGTTTGACTGTTATGAAGGCATAACTCTGGAAAATAATGGTCATCTTGTGACAATGAGATGATACACAAGGGTACAGATGTACCCACAAGGGTACAGTATACAAGTGTATATACTGTGAACAGCAGAGCTGAAAGATGAAAAGAACCTGATGTCTGATGATGTCATTGAACCATTGGGCAAGCCCCACAACAGCCTAATTCTGGACTTATTATCTGAAATCAACAGATATTTGCTCCTTAAACTACAATAGTTAACACAATTAAGTACCCATGGATGTAAGTCTTGAAATATATTTTATAATCAATAGAAAGGCACTGAAGTACTTTAAGAGGATTAATATAATCCATTTATGTCTTAGAAAGGTCACTCCTGCTACGCCAAATGCCCATAGTAACTATTTACACTGTAGAAATCGCAGACATGATATATCATCCTATGTTTAAGAAAACACACAGTTTTTAAAATAAATGTAAGCAAGATAAGAATAATGCCAGATATCCTAGCTATTGACCAAATTCTAAGAATTACAACAGATTCAATAAATATACACTCAGAACATGTGCATTTAAGATTTGTTACTCCTGAGTAGGTTATGCTTGACTGGAATAATTCTTTCTGCCATTTCAAATCCATGACAACGTGTTCACATTTCCATCTTCTACCCTCATAAGTAAATATGAAGAGAATGTGTTAAATATGGATACAGACATAAAATATCTTTTGATTGGTGTCTTCTTGAGAGGCTAAAATGAAGTGATATGAAATCTTTTATAAATGTTATCTCATTGGCGTAGTTGGAAAGATACTTTAAAATATTAGTTCTTACTGGGTCGCCTGGGTAGCTCAGTCGGTTAAGTGTCCGACTCTTGGTTTTGGCTCAAGTCATGACCTCATGGTTCATGAGTTCTAGCCCAGCGTCATGTTCTGCACTGGCAGAGCGGAGCCTGCTTGGGCTTCTCTCTCTCCCTCTCTCTCTGCCCCTCCCCTGCTCATGCTCTGTCTCTGTCAAAATAAATAAATTTTAGGGGCACCTGGGTGGCTCAGTTGGTTAAGCATCCGACTTCGGCTCAGGTCATGATCTCGCGGTCCGTGAGTTTGAGCCCCACGTCAGGCTCTGTGCTGACAGCTCAGAGCTGGAGCCTGTTTCAGATTCTGTGTCTCCCTCTCTCTCTGGCCCTACCCGGTTCATGCTGTCTCTCCCTGTCTCAAAAATAAATAAGCGTTAAAAAAAATTATAAAAAAAATAAATAAAAATAAAATAAATAAGCCTTAAGAAAAAAAAAATAGTTCTTACTTCCTAGAGTTATACCAGTACAACCTTTGTGTTATACACAAAAAAACCAAGAAAACGGTAAAAAAAAAAAAAAAAAAAAAAAAAAAAAAGTCATTAAGCAAGCTATTGAACAAACCTGGATTTCAGCACCGCTCATTACTGTATGGTCAGTAACAGTATCGGCTCTGGACCCACAGAGCTGCACATGGGACTCGTATTCTACCATACACTAGATAGATAATGTAGAAAAAGTCTCCTTATTATACCTAAGAATGGATTTCTCTCATCTTAAGTGGGGATTATAATACATACTTATGGGAGTATTTTGAGAATTCAGTGAGATAATATTTGTAGTGTGTAGCTCAGTTCTTAGCACATAGTAATCCTTCAGTGGTTGTTGCCACTAATAGTATGATTATTACCGTTATCATTACAGTCCTCATCATTATTATTGCCTTCCATTATGAGCGAAAACAACTAATTTGAATGGAAATGGCTTTTTATATAGATTTTCTTTACAGTGTGCTTTACATCTTGTCCATTCTTAACTGTCCATGAGAGAATTTGGTTATAATGATCTATTTTAGCCTGGTGTTAATTCTCGGACAACTTATTAATATCTGGGCCCTCTGCCTTCTTGCACCGCATATTTAGGAAAAACAAAATTTAATAGTAGACTGTGGCTAAAGAATGGAGGTAATACAATGCAGAAACGTAAGGTACTTTAAAGCCATCGTCACTTGCATTTTGAGTGACTCTAATTTTTTTCCCAGTATTTATAGTCAAGATAATGCTATACTGAAAGGATATATATTTTACAGGTTTCCTTGTAACACTAACAGATTATAAGTGACTTGAAGTTTTACTATAGAGCCATTTAATTCACTAGAATCGATGTTTCCTAAAATGAAGTTTAGACCACTACTTGTAGGCAATACCTAAAATTCATGAAAACGTTGTTATCTCTACAATGTCTATTTTTATTTTAGCATATGACAAATTCAACTTTGAGAAATACATTTGACCCTATGTCGTCAGGGGACTGAACTGTGCGGGTCCACTGGTAGTCCAGTGTTTTCTCATTTCCTTATGATTTTCTTAATAACGTTCTTTTCTCTACCTTTATTGAAAGAATGCAGTATAATAATACATATTCAAAGTATGTGTTAATTAACACATTGGTAAGGCTTCCAGTAAATGTATTTCATTTCCTTATGATTTTCCTAATGACGTTCTTTTCTCTAGCCTACTTTATTGAAAGAATGCAGTATAATAATACATATTCAAAATATGTGTTAGTTAACTGTTTATGTTATTGGTAAGGCTTCCAGTCAATATTAGCCTTTTAGTAGTTAAGTTTTGGGGGCAGTCAAACTTACCTACCCACAGCTTTTCAACTGCGCACGGGAGATGGTGTCCCCAACCCCAGCATTGTTCAAGAGTCAACTGTATGTTCTTCTGAAAATACAAAGTATACCCGCTAATTTCTTTAAATATTTGTTGAGAGTATTTGTAATATTTAACGGAAAGTGCTGCTTTTGCAAGAGATTTTTTAAGTAAGCTTTTATATGAAATTGAAAAGTCTAACAAAATATGTGTAGTATACAATTGACAGAAGATTGAGAAGTTCTGTTCTAGAAATATGTTTGTACAAATGGGAGCTTTGTGGACAATGGAGACTACATACATGCTAATAATATTTAAGAAAGTCTCATGGGTACATTTTAGGCACTATCAAAATGTACCTTGACAACATATGTTGTTTTTGTTGTTGTTCTGTGTTGTGCAGATTAAAAAAAAAAAAAAAATTATGTAGAAAAGAGAAGTTTCTCCCTTAGAAATAGGACAGTATACTTAGGTGTTTCATGTTGTGACAGAATAAGCTTGTTTATCTCTAATTGTTTTAAACAGGGACACACAACAACACCAGGAATTCTAAGTTAATAGTGTAGAGTTGAGCAGGAGGGAAGAAAATTAAGATCTTCAAGACAATTCGCAGAAAGCAGCTAGAGATAGAATTTCTGTAGACACAATAATTTTTCAATCCTTTCAGATAACAACTTGCACTGGTTCTAAAATGCTGTATAACTTTCATCTTGTCTGGCAACTTAGACTAACAGAGGGTTTCAGCAAGAAAGATTGAAGGTTATATTCAGAGTGCATAAGAAAGTGTACCAGGATCACATAGAGATGGGAATAGAAATTTCATATGGTTGCCATACTGGCCACCCAGTCTTGAAGCCATGCTTCCTGTGGAACAGTTAAGACGTTAACTTCAGTGATGTAAAGCTAGTCAAGTTGTATCGGTATTTGTAAAGATGATGATAATGACCATACATTGATAGTAATCCTGAACTGTGCCCACATTTTAAAATTTAGATAGTTCTAGAAGATGATTGTGTATCTATTGGAAGTAAGAACGTGATGACATGTTCACCCACAGTAGGAGTATTTTCATGTTTTAAGCAACAAGCTTGAAATGAAATGCAAATTATTTCCTTGTTTTATTGCATTTTACAGATATTTTGTTTTGTTTTGTTTTTTTTAAATAACATGAAAGCTACTGGCAACCCTATTTTGAGCATATCTGTCAGGAACGTTTTTACAATGGCATTTGCTCACTTCATGTCTCTGTATCACATTTTGGTAATTCTTGCAATATTTTAAACATTTTCATTTTATATTTGTTACTGTAATCTGTGAATATTAATATTTAAAATTGCTATTGTAATTATTATGGGGTTCCACAAACTGTGACCACATAGGGTGGCAAACTTAATTGGTAAATGTTATGTGTGTTCTGAGTGCCCCACTGACGAGCCATTCTTCCATCTCTCTCCCTCTCCTTGGGCGTCCCTGTTCTCTGAGACACAACAAATTTGAAATCAGGTCAGCTAATAACCCCGCAATGGCCTCTAAGTGGTCAAGTGAAAGGAAGGGTCATACATCTCTCACTGTAAATTAAAAGCTAGAAATGATTAAGCTTAGTGAGGAAGGCATGTTGAAAGTCAAAATAGGCTGAAAACTAAGTCTCTTATCCTAAACAGTTCATCCAGTTGTGAATGCAGAGAAAAAGTTATTGAAGGAAATTAAAAGTGCTACTCCAGTGAACACACAATTGATAAGGAAGCCAAACGGTTTTATTGCTGATGTGGACAGAGTTTGAGTGGTCTGGATGGACGATTAAACCAGCCACAATGTCTTCTTAAGCCAAAACTCAATCCAGAGCAAGGCCCTAACTCCCTTCAATTCAGTGAAAGCTCACTGGTGAGGATGCTGCAGAAAAGTCTAAAGCTAGCAAAGCTTGGTTCATGAGGTTTTAAAAAAAAAGCCATCTCTACACCATAAAAGGGCCAGGTAAAGCAGCAAGTTCTGAGATGGAAGCTGCAAGTTATCCAGAAGATCTAGCTAAGATAATTCATGAAGACGGCTACACTAAACAACAGGTGTTCAATGCAGACAAACCAGTCTTATACTGGAAGAAAATGGCATTTAGGACTTTCATAGCCAGAGAGGAAAAATCAGTGCTTGACTTCAACAAATGGTAGAATGACCCTTGTTAGGAGCTTGTAATGCAGCTGTTGATTTGAGGTTGAACCCAGTGTTCACTTGCCATTTCTAAAATCCTAGGACCCTTAGGAATTATGCTAAATCTATGTTACTTGTGCTCTATAAATGGAACTACAACACTGTATGCCACATTTATTTATGACATGGTTTACTGAATAGTTTAAGGCCACTCTTGAGACCTACAGCCCAGAACAAAAGATTGCTTTCAAACTATGAATGTTTATCGACAATACATCTGGTCACCCAAGCATTGTGATGGAGATGTACATGGGATTAATGTTGTTTTCATGCCTGCTAACACAACATCCATTTTGCCCATGGATCAAGGGGTCATTTCAACTTTCAAGTCTTATTATTTAAGAAATACCTTTCTTAGAGCCAAAGCTTCCATAAACAGTGAATCCTCTGAAGGATCTGGGCAAAATCAATAGAAAATCTTCTGAAAGGGTTCACCATTCTAGATGCCAGTAAAAACATCCAAGATTTATAGGAAGAGGTCAAAATATCAACATAAAGAGGAGTTGGGAAAAGGTGATTCCAAACCTCACGGATGACTTTGAGGGGTTCAAGGCTCCAGTGGAGGAAGTAACTGCAGGTGTGGTGGAAATAAAAAGAGAACGAGAATTAGAAGTAGAGCCTGAAGATAAGACTGCCTTGCTGCGATTCCATGATAAAACGAACAGATGAGGAGTTGCTTCTTGTGGCTGAGCAAAGAAACAGATTTCCTGAGACGGAATCTATTTCTGGTGAAGCTGCTGTGAAGATTGCTGAAATGACAGCAAAGAACTTATATTACATACATTTAATTGATAAGGCAGTGGCGGAGTTTGAGAGGATTGGCTCCAATTTTGAAATAAGTTCTAGAGTGGGCAAAATGCTACCAAACAGCACCTCATGCTACAGAGATATCGTTTGGGAAAGGAAAAGTCAATTAACGCAGCAAGCCAAAGGGTTGCCTTATTTTCAGAAATCGCCACAGGCACCTAAACCTTCAGAAAACGTCACCCTGACCAGTCAGTAGCCATCAACCCTGAGACCAGACCCTGTATCACCGAAAAGGTGATGTGTTGCTGAAAGCCCAGTTGAGGTTTTGGCATTTGTTTAGCAATAAAGTTTTTTTTTTTTTTTTAATTTCAGATATGTACTTTTTTTAAAAAACATAATGGTATTGGATGCTTAATAGACTGCAGTATAGTGTAAACATAACTTTTATTTGCGCCAGAAAACCAAAACATTTATTTGACTCACTTTTGTTTGATGTATTTTTTTATTGCAGTGGTCTAGAACTGAACCCACAATATCTCTAAGGTATGCCTCCGTACAGAGAGATTTTTGTTGTGTTTTAATGTGCTTCTGGCCTCACTTTTATTCCTAGAATGTAAATTTCATGATGGCTGAGGCTTTTGCTTGTCTTCTTACATGGAGACAAACATGCAGTAGGACAGTGTCTAACACAGAATAAGTATCTGATAAATATGTACAGCAAAACTAAACATGTTAATGTGTAGCTCTTTGGATAACGGACAGTTCTGCTGACCCAGGAGCCCTGCAAGGAGCCAAGTGGTGGGCTAGGAGTGGATATTCTACTCAATACTAGCAAGTACTGTACATACAAGGGATATGGAGCTCACTCTGTTGCTATGTTTCTGACAGTTTCCCAGACACGTTCTTTGAATCTGCATCTAGCAACGGGAATTTTCATTTTTTAGAAAAATAACAACAGTATATGCCATAGTTCAAAGCATAGGCATAAAGGTGCTCAACAGCGCTCTCTCTCTCTACCTCTCTACCCATCTCCTAAGATGCCCAAATATTACTAAAAGCAGTGATACAACCAATCCTTGAATTAGGTTCTCAGAAAAACAGAATCTGTGTACTGTGTATATATAGAGAAAGAGATTTGTGATAAGGAGTTGGATTACATAATTGTGAAGGCTGGTAAGTCCCACATATGCAGTGTGGGCTGACAGGCTGGAGAACCAGGAGAGCTAATTGTGCAGATGCAGTCTGAAAGCAGTCTGCTGCAGAATTTTCTTTTGCTCTGGAAGGCAGATATTTTATCTCCACACAGGCCTTCAATTGATTGGATGGAACCTACTCACATGATGGAGGGCAATCTGCTTTACCCCAATTTCACTAAATCTTATTCTCACCCAAAAATACCCTCCCAGTGGACACAAATTCTGATTGTATCGAAATTTAAATTAGGAGAAGCTATTCACAGGAACACTGACATTTTTGCAGTATATGAAAAATGAAGGACATTGTGAGAAATTTCCTCTGTTAATGGATTCACAGATATTCTGAAGTAAGATTTTGATTTCCTCAAAAGCAGTCATAACAATTTGAGTAACAGGAAATAATTCATGTGTATACACAAGATAAGTATGACCTAAAAATTATATATCTTCCATTCCAAGTGTTAATCTTGAATTATTGTTAAAATATACAAGCCATTCAATCTGATTATATGTCTGGTGTTATATAGATTATAGGAATTCAAATGTAATAATGTATTTACTTATATCACACACACACACACACACACACACACACACACACACACACGCAGTTTAAAAGTTGAGTTGCAGTATCCAGTCCAGCATGGTTAGAACCCCAAGAAAAATAATATTAAGCATGGGAGCTTATAGGAATCTAAGGAAGGTTGCTGTTGATGAAGAACAAAAATCACAGCGTGCACTATAAATTTGGAAGGATAGGTTTCTGAGGAGAGCAACAGATGCTGTTTCTTTCAAATTATTTTAAGACGGGATACACATTTTTTAAAAAAGTGTTAACGTTGTAGCACTACTCAAACAAAGAATATTATAAACCTCAAAGGTCTGCTACTGCTGTCAGTTTATTTCCCAAAGGCACAAAATAGATTTGTTTAATTTTTCGTACAATATTTTCTTGTGATCTGACCAGTCAATTGTTAAGATTCCCTTGAAAATGATACTTTAATACTTCATATGAGAAATTGATAGCTCTTGTCAAATGTCTACTAGAACTTAGGAAAATAATGCCTTCTTGATCTTTTCTCAGATGAGATCAAAGTCCGTTAAAGACCTTACAAGATGTGTCCGAGGTAGAGAAAGTCAAGGGCAGAGTATGTCAGCAACAAAAACAGGAAAAAAATATGTAGTTTTTCACGACCAGGACCATGTTCTAACACAAGCAAACATAAGCCTACCTCTGATTTCAAATTGCAGTTAGTGCTTTATGGACTCCCCCTTGCTTCCTTCCTTCCTTTTCTTCTCTCATTGTCTCTTTCTCATCACAGCTTCTTGTCAAGTTTCATACTCAAAACCATCGTCAGCTTGCCACCATTATCATGGTAACTTAAAAATGTCTTAGATATCCTCTTTTTAAGCCTTATATTCTTTATGAATTAGTAATAATAAAACCTCACAATGTAGTTTTATATATACTGTATGGACATAGATTTATAATTCAGGTTATAAATATGATAGTATATTCAGAAAATATTGTACTGTTTTGTCGTGTAAAACTAGGAATGCCTTGGGGCATCTGGGTGGCTCAGTTGGTTAAGCATCCAATTTCAGCTCAAGTCATGATCTCATGGTTCATGGGTTCGAGCCCCCATATCAGGCTCTGTGCTGATAGCTCAGAGCCTGAAGCCACCTTTGGATTCTGTGTCTCCCTCTCTTTCTGCCCCTCCCCCGCTCACAGTCTATCTCCCTCTCTCTCTCTCTCTCTTGCTCTCCCTCCCTGTCTGTCCCTCTCTCTCTCTCTCAAAAATAATAAATAAACATTAAAAGTATCTTTAAAGACAAACTAGGAATACCTCATGATAAATAATCCAAATAATAATAATGATAGTTTTAAGTATTTTATTTTGTACTATAGCAATATAATAAATGTTTTGAATATATATATATATATATATATATATATATATATATATAATTCCAGTATAGTTAACATACAATGTTATATTGGCTTTAGGTGTACAATATAGTGATTCAATTATTCTGTACATTAATCAGTGCTCATCATGATAAGTGTGTTCCTAATCCCCTTTCACTATTAAACCAATCCCCTTACCCACCTCTCCTCTGTTAACCATAGGTTTGTTCTATACAATTAAGATTCTGTTTTTGGTTTGTGTCTTATTTTTTCACTTTGCTTGTTTCTTAAATTTCATATATTAGTGAAATCATAGGGTATTTTTTTCTCTGACGGACTTATTTTGCTTAGCATTATACTCTCTAGATCCATCCATGTTGTTGCAAATGGCAAGATTTCATTTTTTATGGCTGAGTAATATTCCACGTACATATATATGTGTGTGTGTGTGTGTGTGTGTGTGTGTGTGTATACACATACATATACATACCACCTCTTTATCCATTCATCTATTGATGGACCCCTGGGCTGCTTCCATGATTTGGTTACTGTAAATAGTACTGAATACATTTAGGGGTATATATATTTTTTTGAATTAGTGTTTTAATATTCTTTGGGTAAATATTCAGAAGTGGAATTACTGGAGCATATGGTCATTATACTGTAAATTTTTTGGAAGAACCTCCATGCTGTTTTCCACAGTGGCTGTACCAGTTTGTCTTCCCACTGACAATGCAAAGAGTTCCTTTTTCTCCACAAACCCACAACCCTGTTGTTTCTTGTATTTTTGATTTTGGCCATTCTGACATGTGAGAAGTGGTAGTCCATTGTGGTTTTAATTTGTATTTCCCTGATGAGGAGTGATGTTGAGCAGCTTTTCATGTGTCTGTTGGCCATCTGGATGTCTTCTTTGGAGAAATGTCTTTTCATGTCTTCTCATTTTTAATTAAATTATTTGTCCCTTTTTTGATGTTGAGTTGCATAAGTTCTATATGTATTTTGGATACAAACCCCTTATCAAAAGTGTCATTTGCAAATTTCACTCACATTCTGTAGGCTTTTAGTTTTGTTGATCGCTTTCTTTGCTATGCAGAAGTTGTTTTTTTTTTTTTTTTTTTTTTTTATTTTGATGTAGACCCAATAGTTTATTTTGCATTTGTTTCCCTTGCCTCAGGAGACATATTTAGAAAATATAATGGCTGATGGCAAATTCCTTCCTGTGCTCTCCTCTAGGATTTTTATGGCTTCAGGTCTCACACTGAGGTTCTTAATCCATTTTGAATTTATTTCTGTGTATGGGATAAGAATGTTGACCTCACAGAATGAATTTGGAAGCTTTTCTTCTATTTTTTTTGTGGGGGGGGATAGTTTGAGTAGAAGAAGTATTGAGGCACTTGGGTAACTCAGATGGTTAAACATTTGACTATTGATTTTGGCTCAGGTCATGATCTCACAGTTTGTAAGTTTGAGCCCAGCATTGGGTTCTGCACTGGCAGGGTGAAATCTGCTTGAGATTCCCTCTCTGTCCCGTTCTCTCTCTATACTCCACAGTGTTCTCTCTCTATACTCCTCCCAGCCTCTTTCTCTTTCTCTCAAAAAAAATATTTTATATACATATAAAAGAATTATATATATATAATATATTAAAATATATATATATATTTTATAAATATATATATATTTTTTTAAATAATATATATATATTTTTAAAATATATATATATATAAAAGAAAAAATATTAACTCTTCTTTCAATGTTTGGCAAAATTCACCTATAAAGCTGACTCGTCTTGGACTTTTGTTTGTTGGAAGTTTTTTAATTACATATTTTAATTTCATTGCTGGTAATTAGTCTGTTCAAATTTTCTATTTTTTTCTGCTTCATTTTTGGGAAATTATAGGCTTCTAGGAATTTATCCATTTCTTCTATATTGTCCAATTGTTGGCATATAATCTCTTATAATATTCTCATAATCATTTGGATTTCTGTGGTGTTGTTTTTTCTCTTCTTTCATTTCTGATTTTATTTGCATCTTTCTCTCTCTTCGCTCGCTCGCTCTCAATGAGTCTAAATAAAGGTTACTTTTTTTTTAATCTTTTAAAACAAGCTCCTGGTTTTATTAATCTATTGTTTTGTTGTTGTTGTTGTTGTTGTTGTCATTCTAAGTTTCTATTTTAGGTATTTCTGTTCTAAATTTTATTATTTCCTTTCTTCTGCTGGTTTGGGGTTTCATTTGTTTTTCTTTTTCTAGATCCTTGAGGTTTATGTTTACATTGATCATTCTTGCTTCTTGAGGTAGACCTGAATTGCTATAAACTTCTCTCATAAGTTTTGCTGCATCCCAAATATTTGGGGCCATTATATTTTTATTTTCATTGGTCTCTGTGTATGTTTTTATTTTGTCTTTGACCTCTTGGTTGGCCCATTCATTGTTTAGTACCATGTTGGTTAATATCATGTATTTATGTTCATTACAGATTCTTTTCTTGTGGTTGATTTCCAATTTCGTGTGTTCTGGTCAGAAAAGATGCCTTCTATGACTTTGGTCATTTTGAATTTGTTGAGACTTGTTAGTGACCTAATATGTGATCTATTCTGGAGAATATTTCATGTATCATTAAAAATAATGTGTATTCTGCTGTTTTAGGATGAAATGTCCTAAATATATCTGTTAGATCCATCCGGTCCAAAATGTCATTTAAAGGAACTGTTTCCTTGTTGATTTTCTGTTTGGATGATTTATCCATTGATGGGAGTTGGGTGTTAAAGTCCCCTACTATTATTGTAGGACCATCAATTACTTCCTTTATGTTTGTTACTAGCTGCTTTATTTATTTGAGCGCTCCTGTGTTGAGTGCATAAATTGTCATATCTTCTTATAGTGTTTCCTTTATGATTACAGAGCTTCCTTCTTTGTTTATTGTTACAGTCTTTGTTTTAAAGTCTATATTGTCCAATATAAGTATCACTACTCCCACTTTCTTTTCACCTCCATTTATGTGATAAATTCTTTTTCATCCCTTCACGTTCAATATGCCTGTGTCTTTAGGTCTGAAATGAGTCTCTAACAGTCAACAAGTGGATGCACCTTGCTTTTCCATCCATTCCATCACCCTAAGTCTTTTGATTGGAACATTTAGTCCATTTACATTCAAAGTAATTATTGATAGGTATCAATTATTGCCATTTTGTTACTTGTGTAATGGTTGACTTTGAAGTTCTTTGTTCCTTTTCTCTCTTGCTCTCTTCTCCCATGGTTTGTTGGATTTCTTTGGTGATATATTTGAATTCCCTTTTCTTTAGTTTTTGCATCTGTTACTAGTTTTTGATTTGCAGTTACCATTATATTTATGTATAACATCTTAGGTATATAGTAGGCTCTATTAAGTGAATATTCACTTAAGGTTGAACCCATTCTTTACTTTTCTCTCCATATTTTAGATATATGGTGTCAAACTTCACATCCTCTTGTGTAAAACTTGACTGTTATAGATATATTTAATTTTATATCTCTTGTCCTTCCTACTCTTATTACTCCTACTTATGGTCTTTTCTTTCCACTCAGAGTCCCCTTTAACATTTCTTGTAGGGCTGGTGTAGTGGTCATGATTTCCTTTAGCTAATGTTTGTCTAGGAAACTCCACATCTCTCCTTCTATTTTGAATAATAGCCTTGGTGGATAGAGTATTCTTAGCTGCAGTTCACTACCCCACCCCAGCATTTTGGATACATCATGCCACTCCCTCCTGGCCTGCAAAGTTTCTGCTGAAACAATCAGCTGATAGCCTTATGGGGATTTCTCTCTTATGTAAATGTTTTCTTTTTGATTGCTTCTTTCAAAACTTTCTGCCACAATTTTTTTTTTTTTTTTTTTGCCATTTAATTACAACGTGTCTAGGTGTGGACCTCCTTGGGTTGCTTTTGTTGGGGGCTTTCTGCACCTCCTAGGCCTGAATTTTTGTTTCCCTCCCCAGAATTCAGAATTTATCGGCTCCTATTTCTTCAAATAAATTTTCTGTCACCTTTCTCTTTCTTTTCCTTCTGGAATCCCTTTAATGTGAACGTTATTGTGCTTGATAGCGTCACTGAATACCCTAAATCTATTTTCTTTTTCTTTTTTATTATTTTTCTCTCTCCTGTTCAGCTTTCCATTACTCCATCCTCCAGTTTGCTGATCCATTCTTCTTCCTCTAGTCTACTATTTATTCTAACTAGTCTATTTTTCATTCCAGTTATTGTGTTTTTCATCTCTGATTGGCTCTTTTCATGTTTTCTTTCTGGTATGGGCGTCACTGATTTCCTCCACTCTTCTTCAGCCTAGTATCTTTATGACTGTTACTTTAAATTCTCTCTCATGCATATTGCTTTATTTTGTTTAGCTCTCTTGTGATTTTTTCCTCTTCTTTCATTCGGGGAATATTGATCTGTGTCCTCATTTTCTCTAACTCTCTGTGTCTGTTTCTATGTGTTAGGAAAGTCACCATACACCCTGCTTTTGATAGTAGTGGCTCTATGAGGAATTGGCCCTCTGGTGCTCTGTGATAGACTGTCCCCTATTCACCAGAACCTGGTGCTTCATGGGTGTCTCCAGTGTATGTTATGTGAATCCTACGGTAGTGGCTGCGCTGCTTTTGCCTTCAGTCTATTCATTTGCAATGGTTCCTTTTGCCTGCTGTGGGCAGGGTTTGGTTCCTGTGTTGTTAGGGGGCGGTCTGAGGCTGCCATGGGCTTCCACTGAGTCAGATCAAGAGTTTGCCAGAGATGCAGCAGCACCAACCTGCAGGGTGCTTTCCCTGTGGTGTCCCGTGAGAAGCTTCCGGTGGTCGGCTGCCCCTGCATTCAGGCCAGATGCCTGCCCCCTAGCCCACTACTGGGGCTGCAGTTGGACTGGTGTGTGTAGATATTTCCCCCTCTTCCTAGGACAGGAGTCACTTTGTAGTGGTGCTGGCCCCTGTTGGGAATGCATGCATACTGCCCAGCTTGTGGCACTACTTTGGATAGGGTACAGCCAAAGGCATACTGGGGCCGGTGGGGGGGGGGGGGTCAAGTCTGCAGTAGAGCATTGGGGTGGGGTGAATGGTGTTCGCAAGGTTTGCATAGGTCTGCTGTAAGAGGGGACCTGGAGGTCCTTTAGAAAACTGCCACAGGGTTGGAGGGGACAGATCCACAGGAGAATATAGGGGTGGAACCCACATGCCAGCTAGGCCCATTCTGGTCCAGTGGTAGAGGGAACACACAGCTGCCCAAAACCCCGGCCAAGGCTGGCCAGGTTGGAGGGTGCAGATCCACACGTGTATGCAATGGTGGGGCATGCTGTTAGTAAGCTAGATGGAGAGTGTTGCACTATGCTGGTTCCCACAGGCATCCCTGAGTCTAGGTGGGGGTGCAGGTGGGGCGGGGGGATTGCTTCTGTCCGCAACTATGCTCCTGGAGATGTCTCCAAAGGATTCCTGCCCCTCCAGGACCCACTCTGAGATTAGTGAACAAATCTCCCTCCCATATACCCCAGGCAGTGTTCAAACTGCTGCTTTTCCAGTGGTATCTACCTGGGGCTGTTTGTTGTGCTGTTTCCTTGAGGGTGGGGACTCTGTTTTCTCTTGCTCTCTTTCATTCCCAGAGCTGAGGCTGCTGATTTTTTAAAGAAGTTCCAGGCATTAAATCCTACTGATTTTAAGTACAAACTAAATTGTGGTTCCGTTGGTTTTCAAAGCCAAATGTTATGGGGATTTGTCATCCCCGTGTGTGTTCCCTGGGCCTAGGGTGCCTGGTGTGGTGGTCTTGCTTTTTGTTTGTTTCTTTGTTTGTTTCCCCTCTCTGCACCTGCTGTGTCCCTGCCTCCTTGGAATATTCCTGTGCCTTCCTCTCTACATTTCGTTCTGGAGCGTCTGTTCTGCCTGTGTTTGGGTCATTGTGGGGCTATTTATGCTGATGTAGGTGTTAACTAGCTGTATCTGTGGGATGATATGTACTTAGGATCCTCCTGCTCTGCCCTTCTTTTGTTTGAACTACAGTATCTTGCATGTTATGTCGCCTATAATTTTCGTTTTATCTTCACAAAAATTCAGTGTATTAAGTTTTACATGTGACCCTATTTTGTATAAGGAAACTATCAAAGTTTACTCATTAAATATGTAATTGGTTGTTTTATTAAGTAAGCTGAGAGACGTTAAGTGCTTAGAACACCTCAGACAAAGTAAGCTTTCAATATTAGCTATTCTTTTTTTTTAATTTTTTTAACGTTTTATTTATTTTTGAGACAGAGAGAGACAGAGCATGAATGGGGGAGGGGGAGAGAGAGAGGGAGACACAGAATCTGAAACAGGCTCCAGGCTCTGAGCCATCAGCACAGAGCCCGACGCGGGGCTCGAACTCACAGACTGCGAGATCGTGATCTGAGCTGAAGTCGGATGCTTAACCGACTGAGCCACCCAGGCGCCCCAATATTAGCTATTCTTAAGTGAAAGCTTCATATTTAGAGACACGCAGAGTCATAAAAAGATACACATATTTTTTTAATGACTGAAATCAAGTTTTTAGATTCTTGAGTATCGCCAAAGGAAAACTAGTGTATAAATAATCTCTGGTAAATATTTTCCAATGACCCATGTTGATTTCTATTGCATTTGATAGCTCAGATATATCATTACTGTGGCACGTAGAATGAATGAAGAAAATACAATTCAGAATTGACATTACCTTTTTAAAATTCTGCTTCTGGGCAAAACTTCAGTAGAAGTTTTAGAGACGATTCTATAGCTCAACTAAACAATACAGAACAGAGATCATTTGTGAAGGACAATCTATTGTAACTAATCCTGAACTTAGTGGAGAGCAAAACCAGTAAATATTGTGTGTCATGTGATGTAAAAAAAAAAAATTAGATAAAATTCACATCACACATAGTAGCTATCTTAAAGTTATAATTCAATGATGTTTAATGTATTCACAATGTTGTGTGAACACTAGATCTCTCTAGTTTTAAAACTTTTTAATCACCCCATAAAAAAAACACCCTATATCATTAATTATATTACCCATGATCATTAACTAATTACATTCCCCCACTCCCCACTCCACCCACCTCTAGTAACCTGTAATCTGCTTTCTGTATATCAATTAGCCTAGTCTGAATATATTATGTAAAAGGAATTATGCATACAAATTGTGACCTTTTATGTTAGGCTTCTTTCCTTAAAATAGTATTTCAAGGCTCACTCAAGTTGCAGCATTTACCAGTAATTTGTTCTTTTTTATGGCTAAATTAGATCCCATTGTATGTGTATACCATACTTTATGCATTTACCTCATTGACGGATATTTGGCTTAACTCCATTTTTTTAGCTCGTATGAATAAAGCTACTATACACATTGTAAACAAGTTTCTGTGTAGATATACATTTTTTGTTTTTGTTTTCTTTTTAAGGTTTATACCTAGGAGCATAATTGCTGAATGTTCTGTTTAACTGTTTTCCACAGTGGCTGCACTATTTTACATTCTCTACCACAATGGATGGGGATTCCTTATTCGTCAAAATCACCGCAATAGTTATTAACTTCCACTTTCTTAATTAAAGTCATACTAGTTGCTGCAGTGGTACCTCACTGTGGTTTGACCCGCACTTCCTTAATGACTAAGGATTGTGAACATCTTTTTCTTAGATTTTTTTTAAATGTTTATTTATTTTTGACAGACAGAGACAGGGCACGGGTAGGGGAGGGGCAGAGAGAGAGGGAGACACAGAATCGGAAACAGGCTCCAGGCTCTGAGCTGTCGGCAGAGCCCGACGTGGGGCTCGAACTCACAAGCTGTGAGATCATGACCTGAGCCGAAGTCAGATGCTCAGCAGACTGAGCCACCCAGGTGCCCCTCTGAACATCTTTTTCAATGTGCCTGCTGGCCATTTGTATATCTTCTTTGGTGAAATGTTTATTTTATTTCTTTGCTCATTTTTAAAATTGTGTTTGTCCTTTTGTTGAGAAAATGAGAGCTCTTGCTAGATTCTGGATATTACATATTTATCTGGATTTTAAACTTTTTATATGATTTGGAAATATTTTCTCCATTTCTGTAGGTTTTCTTTTCACATTCTTAATTGTGTATTTTGATGCATGAAAGGTTTTTGAGTTTTGAAGTACAATTTATCTCTTGCGTCTGTGTTTGTGGGTAGGCTTTTGCTTTTGGTGTTCACTCTAAAAATCTATTGCCAAATCCAAGGTCATGGAGATTTACTTTTTTCTGATATTTTTATGGTTTAAATTTCTATAGTTAGGTTATTGATCCATGTTGAGTTAATTTTTGTATATAAAGTAGGTGCCCAAACTCATTCTTTTGCATGTGAAAATGCAGTTGTCAACCATTTGCTGAAGAAACTATTTTTTCTACATGCATGTCTTCAGCTTTCTTGTTGAGAATCAATTGACTAAAGATATTTGGATGGATTTCTGAACTCTCAAACATATTCCGTTGGTCTTGATGACTGTCCATATATCAGTGCCACACTGTTTTGAACACTGCAGCTTTGGAGTAAATTTTGAAAAAAAGAAGTTTGAGTCTTCCTACTTTGTTCCCTTTTTTCAAAAATTTTCTGTTTGGAGCCTCCTGTATTTCCATATAAATCTGCTTTCCATTTCTATTTTTAAAAAATCCATTGGAAGTTTGATAGAGAATACAATGAAGCTGTAGGTGGCTTTGGAAAATTCTGACATCTTCATAATATTACATCTGCCAATTTATGAATGTGAAATATCTTTCCATTTATTTATGTCTTTTAAAATGTATTTCAACAACAATTTAGTCTTCAGGGTAGCACTCTCTTACTTCCTTGGTTAAATGTTTTCATGGATATCGTATTCTTTTGGATGTAATACTAAATGGAATTGCTTTCCTAATTTCCCTTTTGGGTTGTTTACTGTTGTATAGAAAAGCCCACTGTGTGTGTTTGATCTGGAACCCTAAATTTTGCTAAGTTGTCTCTAGTAGATTTGTGTGTGTGTGTGTGTGTGTGTGTGTACATATATACATACATTCGTATTGTGTTACAATTAGAGATAGTTTTCCCTTCATTTCAAACTTACGTGACTTTTATTTATTTTCCTTGTCTCACTGATCTGGTTAGTACTAACATAACAATGTTAAATAGTCAGTAAGGGGTGCCTGGGTGGCTCAGTCGGTTGAGCGTCCGAATTCAGCTCAGGTCATGATCTTACTGTCCATGAGTTCGAGCCCCACGTGGGGCTCTGTGCTGACAGCTCAGAACCTGGAGCCTGTTTCAGATTCTGTGTCTCCCTCTCTCTTTGCCCCTCCCCTACTCATGCTCTGTCTCTGTCTCTCTCTCTCTCTCTCTGTCAAAAATAAACGTTAAAAAAATATAAATACATAAAATAACA
This sequence comes from Panthera leo, assembly GCF_018350215.1. NCBI lineage: Eukaryota > Metazoa > Chordata > Mammalia > Carnivora > Felidae > Panthera > Panthera leo. The sequence continues at coordinate 180,031,523 of NC_056682.1, forward strand.
GTAAAATGAGTATTCTTGTCCTTCTCCTAAACTGAGGGGAAAATATTTCAAATTTTCACCCTTGAGTATGAAAAATTGGACTTCTCATGGGTGCTTTTTATTATAATAAGGATATTCCCATCGATTCTTAATTTGCTGAATGTTTTATTCGTAAAAAAGGGGTTGAATTTTGTGAAATTATTTTTATCAATTGAGTGATCATGTGTTATATTCTTTTCATTTCAGTAATGTATAATATTTTATTATTTTCCTATTTTTTAACCACTATTTCATTATTTTGATAAATCTTAGGCCTGTGTAATCCTTTAACTTGTTGATTCAGTTTGCTGGTACATTTCTTGAGAATATTCCTTAGGGGTATTGATCTGTTATTTTCTTTTTTTTTGAAATTTTTATATCTGGCTTTGGAGTAATAATTTATTCTCAAAGAATGTGTTCACTCCTCTTCATTTTTTTATAAAGGTTTAACTGGGATTAGTGTTTATTATATAAATATTTGGGAGAGTCACCACTGAAGCCATTTGGTCCTGGACATTTCTCTGTTGGGTGGTTTTGATTACATAGCCAGCACTTCTTATAGGTGTGTTGAGTGTTCTGTTTCTTCCTGAGTCAGTTTTGGTAATTTGTGTGTTTTTAGGAATGTTTCCGTTTCATCTGAATTATCTAAATCCCACAATTGAACACACAATTGTTCACAGTAATGTGTTATAATTCTTTCAGTGTAAGAGAGGACCTAAACTGGTGGACCTAAGGAGGAAGCTCGGCTTATCTCGTTCTTTGAAAACATCTAAATAACTATCAAATCATTCTAAATACCCCAGAAATCAACAACTGTTGATAGAGCAAAGGCTGCAACTGTTATGGAACCAGGCTGGATCTCCGGCAGAGAAACCAAGCGGCACTCAGAGATCTTGGGGGATTGGAGTTTTGTTTCACACTGGCAGGCTCAGAAGACACAATCCCTCCCAAGGTCTGAGCCCCAAGTGCAAGCAGGGGGGGTAGTTTATAGTGTTGTCTCTTCCTCATTCATGGCGATTTCGCGCAAGTCAAGCAGAACAGGAAGAACCCAGAAGAGGAGTCTCTAAACTAGGAACCAGAGCTTGTGTTAGTCCCATCGGCCATTTTATGGTGCCTAGCTTTACTTATTTTCCCAACATGCCCCCCTTTGATGCCTTTTTAAAAATCTTTTTTCCTAGGCATCACCCTCTAGGTCTAGGGATTGGTACCCTCAGAGGGCTAAGATACGTGTTGCAGTTTGGCGAGCAACGGTGTTTTCGATGAAGCATACTAGGGTGTTTAGGATACAGGGGCTGATGGTCACAAGTAAAATTATGGAAAGGAGGGGTCCTGCCAGGTCAGGAAGCCAGGATGTCCAGTTTGGGGGGTCTCATCCTTTCCATTGACTGATAATTTCCCGTTGTCTATGTTGGATTGTTTCCTTTAGGTCCTTAACTTCAGTTGTGACTATTCTGGACTGCTTTACAAAACGGCAACATTCCTCCCCCAGAAAGATACAAATGCCTCCTTTTTCTGAAGTGAAGAAGTCAAGGGTTCACCTGTTTTGGAAGGACACTGCTGCCAGGGATTTTTTTTGGTTTGGTAAGTTTACTAGGGAGTCTGCCACCTGTTGCAATTCCTGTTCCTATCAGGATGGGAAGCAAGACTGCCCATTTAGCCCGAGGCTTGGGGCGAAAGGCTGTTAGGAACTGATCTTCAGTGTATACAGAGATCTTGGGGGTTAGGAAGACTGAATATCACATGTGAGTCCAGTTGGCCTCCAAGAATTGGTAGGCCGAATTGGAGCACAGATAGAAAATCCCAGGAAGTGAACATAAGGTTGTATTCTTATTTAAGGTTATTTTTTCCTTCATAGGGAGGTGCCGTCTATAACTTCAGGGACTGTGCAAGTTAGATTAGCAGCATTCGTGAGACAGACCCCAGTGGCCAAGGATCCAATTAAGACCGTGAACTTGGCTGTGAGATTTTCAGGAGCTTCCCAGCCCAAAGGGATGGGAGTGGCTAAGTAATCCCTCTGGCAGAGAGGTAAGCACATCCAACCGGTTTGGGTTTGGGTGTGATTATCCATTTCATGGAGGACTGGTAGGGTAGTGTTGGCCCAACGCCAGAGCAGGGAATTGGTAAGCATTTGGTTAAAAGCTGAAAGGTTTAAACCCTGGTAGGGTGTTGGGGTGGTTGCCTTTATGGACTGTATTAGCTTGACCTTGGTTTCCTTTATGACCTTTTGGAGGATGCTATCTTGTACCCCTCCCCCGTCTGACATCCCTAGTTGGGGAAGGTATGTATAGCAGGCTCATTTTCCTTTCTGGAGGCTCTGTTTGTTACATGGGTGCCTGCTAGTTTGGGTTATTTCTACAGCCCAAAACTTATGTGATTGAGCATCTGGCGATTGGCAAAGAGTGGGTGTCTTTCCCTTATAACAACCTTTGTGGAGAAGGTGAGGGAGCTGAATGCTCTTGTGTCCCTGTTACCATGGGATACTGTCCTTACTGTCTGATAACAATCCTGGGGGCAAGGTGGGTTTATGACAATTGTGAGAGTGAGAGAGGATAACATAAAATACAGGCCATACTTAATAGTCCTCCCATCCAGAGGAGGTATGGTGAGACCCAGCATGCATCTTTTGTTCCATATCCAATTTGTTGGGGCAGCCTCTATCAGTCCAACAGTAAGAAGCAAGATCAGAGTTATGACACTGGTAAGGGGCAAGGGTTGGCAGAGTTGCATCCGAGCCCTTGGGCTTGGTCCACACATCTTATTCCTTAAGCTTCTGCCATGCGCAGGCCAGCCACCTTCCGGGGTGTGGCTAGAGCAGGGCTGAAGATCTCGGGTGCCGGCATCTTTTTGAGGGTCAATTTAAGCGGGTTGACTGGGTCTGAATCACTTTTCCAGGTTGAGGGCTCTTTGGAGTTGGCTTTCTTCACTCTGGAGTGATGGACCCATGGAGTGATTCCTGAAACACTGAGGGCTGTAGGTAGGAGTTGTTAGAATAACGGTATGAGGCCCAGTCCACTTTAGCTTAAGAGGTTCCCTTTTGCAGTCTTTGACCCAAATAGAGTCTCCTGGCAAAAAGGGATGGATGGGGGTCCCTATGGAAATTGGGACCCTCTCTATGGTGTATCTTTGTAACTTATTTAGGACTGAAGCTGTTCTCTTACTTCCTTATCTCCAATCTGGTGTAGGTCTCCTGGGAGTTTTCCTATGTATGGGGAAGGCTGTCCATATTCTAACTCAAGCAGGAAGAATCCCAGTGCCCCAGGCGTGCAGCGGGCATGCAAGAGGGCCAATGGCAGTAAACCTTGCCATGAGAGATTAGTTTCCTGGTAGAACTTAGACAGGGTTTCTTTGAGTGTGCGATTCATCCATTCTACCTTTCCCGAGCTCTGTGGTCAGTGTGCAGTTTCCAGGTAATGTTCAGAGTTTGTATAACGTCCACCACAAATGCCGGTCCATTGTCACTGTGTATGGTTAAGGGCAGATGAACCGAGGCACCGTTTCCCATAGAAGAGCTTTGGCCACCTCATGACTCCTTTCCGTCCTGGTCGGGAAGGCTTTGACCCATCCTGAATATGTGTAGATTATTACACGGAGGTGCCTGAATCCTTTGCTTGGTTGTATATCTGTGAAGTCCACCTCCAAGTCTTCGAAAGGAGGGGGGGCCCATCCTTTGTATGCCAGGTGGGGGCTGTGGGGCAGACTGGGCGTTGTTCTTGCTACATGTTACACATTGTTCACTGACTGTCCAGCATAATGCCAGCAGCTGGCTGATATAGTAACTCTTTTTGAGGAGGGCCTCCAGTGCAGTTTTTCCCTGGTGCATGAGCTGGTGATAGTCTTTGACCAGTTGTTTTCCCATTGATGAGGGGACAAAGATTGTCCATTTGGTGTGACCCACCATCCTTTTTTGTTTAGAGTGCACCCTTCTGTTGAGGCCCAATGTCTTTCCTCTCTTGTGTAAAGGGGCAGGAAGGGCCTCCCTTGGGGGCATGAGGGTCATGGTGTAGGTGGGAGCCTCGCCTGGGTCATCACAGGTGGCAGCTCTGACTGCTTTGTCAGCCAAGCAATTTCCGCAAGTTATGGGGTCGTTTCCCTTCTGCTGTCCCTTATAGGGCAGGTTAGTTACTTTGTCCGGCAGCCATATGGCCTCAAGGGGTTTTAGTATTTTTTCCTTGTTTTTGATAGTCTTTCCTGCAGCAGTAAGGGGGCCTCTTTCTTTATAGATGGCCCCATGTACACGCACGGTAGCAAAGGTATACCAAAAGTCAGTATAAATTTGACTCATTTGCCCTTGCTGTGGATGAGGGCTCGGGTTAGGGCATATAGTTCAGCTCGTTGTGCTGACCATCCTTCTGTAATGCCTTGGCTTCTAAAACTTCAGTAGTTGTGGTTACCACACACCCTGCTTTTCGGCTGCCCTCTTGTAAGTTGCTGCACCCGTCGCTGAACAGGGTGATCTCCGGGTTTTTTATAGCCTGGTCTCGGAGGTCTGGGAGCCTGGCACACCTTTCATCTGTTACTTCAGAAAAGTCATGGTCACGTTCCCCTTCTTCCGTGGGGAGGAAAGCGGCTGGATTTAGTGTCCTTACTGTTTGGAGAGTAACACTTGGGTTTTCACAGAAAAGCCTTTGATGTGTCAGCCGAGAGCTGGTGAGGAAATGATATCCCTGTGTTGTTCATGAGGGACATGAACATGTGTGGCACCTTGACATTAAGTTTTGGTCCTAGGGTAAGTTTGCCTCCTTGATGAGTAGGACTGTGGCCACCAGCGCCCCAAGACACACTGGCCACACTGCAGCCACAGAATCAAGTTTTTTAGACACATGGGCTACTGGCCATTGCCAGGGCCCTATGGTCTGAGTGAGGATTCTGAGGGATATTTTATCTTTTTTGTGTACAAAGAGGTTGAAGGGTTTTTCTACGTCAGGTAAGCCCAGAGCTGGGCCTCACCCCAGAGCCGACTTTATTTCTGTGAAAGTGGCCCTTGCTTCCTCAGTCCAGGGCGGGGGCTCCCAGTCTGCCTCCCCCACCAAACAGATCATAAAGAGGTCTTGCTATGGCTGAGCATCCAGGAACCCAAATGCAACAGAACCCTGCAGCCCCTCAGAATTTACGAAAACCTCATTTTGTTTGGGGCTGTGGCAGTGTAATAACCTTTTTTCTTTCTGGTCCTAATCTCTTTTTCCTTGTGTGAGGAGGAAGCCCAGATATTGGACCTGCTATTGGAAAATCTGTGCCTTTTTCCAAGAGACCCAATACCCCAAGTCAGACAGGAGTTGTAGGAGGGCTTCTGTGCCTCTTGTACAATTCTTCTGGGTGTCGCTGGCATGGGAGAGGTTGTCCACATATTGGAGAAGGATACACCCTGTGGTTTCTCTTGGAAAGTCGGCGAGGTCCTCAGCCTGCACTTCCCCAAAGAGAGCAGGTGAATTCTTGAATCTTTGGGGGAAACATGTCCAGGTCACCCTAACCCTGGCGCCGTATAATGGGTTCAGTCCATTCAAAAGCAAACAGTGGTTGACTTTGAGGAACTAGGTGGAGGCACAAGAAAGCATCCTTCAGGTCTAGGCATGTGAACCATCTGGCCAACCCTGGAATTTAGGTCAGGAGGGTGTACTGGTTTGGAAACACTGGCTGTAGGGTAACAGTTACCTTGTTAATGGCCCTCAAATCCTGAACAGCCGGTATCCTCCTGCTGGCTTCTTGACTGGCAAGAGTGGGGTATTCCAAGCCGATTGGGATTCAATCAGGACACCTGTTTCTCTGAGGTCAGGTTCTCCTGGATGCCCATGCTAGCCTCGAGTGAAAGGGGATACTGCCTCTGTCTTTGGGGTTGTGCTCCAGGGATCAGATCAACAATGATGGGGGCCTGATTCTGGGCTAGTCCAGGTGGGTTATCTTCAGGCAATATGGAGGGGAAGGAAAGCCTGAACTCTGATGGATTACAGGGTTGGGTTTGGGCACAGAATTGTCTCCATCCCTTTTCCCTTGGTGTGGTGATTGCCAAGACCAGGGCTTCCCCCTGCCTTGGGTTTAATTGGAGGCTAGTATGTCCAGTGGGTTCAAAAGTTATTTGGGCCCTAAGTTTGGAGAGTAGATCTCAGCCCAGGAGGGGAATTGGACAGTCAAGAAAGTAGAGGAGCTCGTGCTGGATTTTGTGACCCCCAAGTTCAAATTGTCAGGCTTGGCAGAAGGTTTGTTGTATCGCCAGTATCCCAGTAGCCCCAAGGATGGTCGCTATCTTTTGGCTGAAAGAGGCCACTGGGGAAGTGACAACCAAATGTTCAGCTCCGGTGTCAACCATAAAAGTCATTGTCTGGCTCCCCACTTTCATTTTGACTGTGGGCTCATGGGGGTCAAGAGAGAAAGAGTCCAGTCCCCTTCAGTCTGATTAGATCTCAGCCAGACCAATAAGGTCCCCTTCCCCAGGTTCCTCCTTATATCGGCTGGGTTTTGGGGGCCCCTTCCAATTTGGGCACTCGTTCTTCCAGTGACCCTTTTTCTTGCAGTAGGCACATTGGTCCTTTGCTAAGGGGGCTCTGGGCCTTCCCCCTTTTGGTGGTTGAAGCTTCCCCATCTTTGCATTGTCCAATTCTTTCAATGTTGCTGTGAGAAGGGTGACCCTCTTCTTTAGTCTTTTTTCAGATTCCCTCTCAACTGTGACTTCCCTGTTCATGAAAACTTTATTGGTGACCTCTATCAACTGAGTGATATTCACCCCAGCAAAGCCCTCTAGTTTCTGGAGTTTTCTCCTGATGTCTAGGACAGCATGGGCCACAAAGGAGGTATTTACCATCTGTTGACTTTCTAGTGCCTCGAGGTCAAATGGAGTGTAGACCTGGTATGCCTCACATAGTCTTTCATAGTAGTCTCTGGGAGACTCCCCAGGTTGCTGAGTGATGATATTTTAGTCCTGTTCATGAACTTTTTGGCTCCAGCTGAATTCCCTGAAGGAAAGCTTCTTGGTGCCATCAGATGTAAGCATGTTCTTCTTCTGTGGTGAAGTCCTATGTCGGGCTTTCTTCAGACGAGTCAGCTTGAACCCAGGCAACAGGGTCATTGATCCCTGGCGTCACGTGGTCTTCTGGGTACTGTCCTGTCTCCCTCATTATCTTCCTTTTTTCTGTATTAAACAGGGGCTGGCAATCTTCCCAGGTCAGTCAGTGCATTTTGAAGAGAGAGACTATCAAGTTGGCCATTGCTTGTCACTTTTCAGAGTATGATGGAGTGTTGTGTTTCCAATTAAGGAGGTTTGTTTTAGAGAAAGGCTGATAACACATCATGGAATGGCTGGGCTGAACTGTTCCATACTCATTCTGTCTTTCAGGTTCCCTTATTTCCCTTACTGGCATTTGAAGTGCACCAGGTCCAGGTCTGGGGCACCGTCTGGCTATTGGTCCTGGTGAGAGAGGATTCTCAGGATCTGGGGGTGGAGGAGAGAAGGCCAGTGGAGGAGTTTCAGGCCCCTGAGTGGTGGGGGAGGGGGGGATGGACCTCTGTGGGGTCATAAGGTGGAGAAAAGATGGGGTCCTTCTCTGGGTCTTCCACAAATACCAGGGAAGTAGTCAGCTGCTTCTTTGGTTCTCTGGATGAGGCAGCTCAAATCTTTGTCTGTCTTTGCATGTTATGGATGAATCACACCCAAGGTGGGGAATTTGATACAATTTCAAGCCAGGAATCGATATCTGGAAATTGGTCAGGGTGACCTGGGTTTCCAGTGACTACTGGCCAAACCTGCCAGACCACCTAGACATCTAATGTTCATTCTGAAGGCCATCCTACATTGAACATGGGCCATTCTAGTTCACAAAGGATCCATAACTTTCCGGGTGTCATTTTCATCCCATAGTCACTGGAGAATCCCTTTTTGAAGTTCTTAAGCATGACCTTGAGTATCGTGGGCTTACTCTGTTTTGATCCCATTACTAATTTTTCCCATGTCCAGTGTCCCAAACACAAAGGGGAGTATCCCCTCAGATGAGAGGACCAATCAGATGCTTCACTGGTTGCATTCCTGGGGGGGCTTTAGGTGAGGCTTGGCCATAGCAGACTTAGCTTTATGACTTGCAATCAGTGTGTATTCTGATGCTGCCCTGGACTGTATGCCTTTCACCAGGACACAGGAGAGCCCACTTAGACTATGTAGACTTTTAGGGACCTTAAGGGTGCCTGTCCATGGAGCCACAGATTCGAACTCGACAGGAGAGCCAGGCTGGGCCACACACTCACACACACAAACATGGTGGAGGTTATCACATTCCTCTCACCAAATCCTAACTGTGAGACCTCTGAGCCTCTGGGGAGTGATCAGGTCCCCCTTCCACTCTTGTGATAGGGCCTGACTAGATTTGGGCCCCAGTCTTACCGCTTCCAATGGTGGGGCTCAGGTCTGCACCTACCACGTCTCTTCAAGTCCTGCAGGAATGACAGAGTGGAGCCAGACTGAGGCAATCAGGTTTGGAAGCTGCCGAACAACGTGGCAGAGATGCCTCTTCCTCAGCAATTCCTGTTCCCTCTCTGCCCCGCCATTTTTCCAAACCGGTGGCAACTAGGGGCCAGCGCAGTTGGGTTTCCTGGTCAGGGAACCAAATATGTTACGGAACCAGGCTAGATTGCTGGTGGAGAAACCAAGTGGAACTCGGAGATCATGGTGAATCAGGGTTTTATTTCACACTGGCGGGTTCAGAGGAGACAATGTCTCCAAAGGTCTGAGTCCTGAGCCCAAGCAGGAGGGGTAATTTATAGTATCTCTTCCACGTTTGTGGCAATTTTGCACATGCAGTCAGCTGAACAGGAAGAACCTGGAAGAGGAGCCTGTAAGTTAGGGACCAGAGCTTTTGGTAATCCTGTTGGCCATCTTATGGTGGATAACTTCACTTATTTTCCAACACAACTAAAGGGACAGAAAAAGCCACATTGAAGAAGTTGGGAAGGGCAGAGATGCGGTTTGGGAGAGAAAGACACCATGAGTGCTGCAGAGGAGAAGGAGCCATAGTCACAGAGAAAGACCAGAAAGAGAGAAGCACATAGGGGAATGCACAAGAACACTTCCCCAAAGTCACTGCCTGGGAAAATGAGAGGGGCTCATTTTCATGAGTTCTTGCAACCAATAGGTCTTCAAGAATGGAGTTTTAAAAGTCTGTGGGTGTAGCTGGGATAGAGCCCTGAAGGCACTACCCTGCTCCTGGAGAGAAGGCAGGCAAACAACCTGAGGGCAGACTGCCTGGAAATAGCCAACTGAAAGACTCCTGGTACACACAGTGGGGAGACTGTTTGCTTTTCTTGAAGTGCATCCCTGAGAGGCAGCATTCACGGCGGCGATATCTCTCTGGGAACGAAAGAGCTGGCTGGCACCATTTTCCTCCCTCACCCATCAGCATAAATGCAGAGAAACCTTCAGAAAGTAGCTCAGCCCCTACACTGACTGCCAAACACGCTTATACCAAGTCCCACTACTGCCTTTCTCAGTCAAGTTTGCCTCAGTATCAGCACAGTGGGTCCCTTCTCCAGGAGATCAGCAGAAACCTCTGCCCACACCACGTCTCCCAACCAGAGAGTTCTGCAGGGCTTCGTTCCTACTGGAAGTATTATCAGGTCTCATTTAATAAGCAGACCAGAGCACACCTACTTAAAACTTGCCACATTCTGGCCAAGGACCAGAAACTGCCCACTGGAGGCAAGGTGAGCCTCTGCAGACAACCAACCTGAAGAATAGAGCAGCCAAAGCACGACAGCAGACTATATGCAGAACACACGAGAGACACTCCCTAAAGCACTAGGCCCTGGACATTCTATGACCTCTTCTTCATAAAACCATTACTCTCAGAAGCAGGAAACAATGGACTTTTCTAACACAGGGAAGAAGATACTTAGACAAAACGCTAAGAGAGCAGTGTTCATCCCAAATGAAATGACAAGATAAGGTCAAGTCCAGAGATCTACATGGCACAGATATAAATAACATGCCTGATGGAGAATTAAAGCAACAATAATAAGGATATTCACTGGGCTTGAGAAAAAAAGGAAGACTTCAGAGAGGCCCTTACTGCAGAGTTAAGAGAGTTAAAAAATATAAGTCAGAAATGAAAAATGCAATAACTGAGATTTGAAATAGACTTGATGTAATGAACACAAAATGGGAAGAAGCAGAGGAGTGAATAAGTGATATTGAAGATAAAGTAATGGAAAATAATGAAGCTGTACAAATGAAAGAAAGAATTATGGAACATGAGAATAGACCTTGGGAACTCTGTGACTCTATCAAACATAATATTCATATTATAGGAGTCCCAGAAGGAGAGAGAAAAAGGGACAGAACATTTATTTGAGGGGATAATAGCTGAAAACTTCCATAATCTGAGGAAGGAAACAGACGTCAAGATCCAAGAGGCACAGAAAACTCCCATAAAAATCAATAAAAGCCGGCCAACACCAAGACATACCATAATTAAATTTGCAAATTATAGTGATAAAGAAAAAAAACTCTTAGCAGCAAGACAGAACATATTTCTAACTTACAAGGGAAGACCCATAAGGCTAGCTACAGATCTCTCAACAGAAACTTGGCAAGCAAGAAGGGAGTGAAATGATATATTCAAAGTGCAGAATGGTAAAAATCTGCAGCCAAGAATACTCTATCCAGCAAGGCTATCATTCAGAAAAGAAGGAGACATAGAGTTTGCCAGACAAAGAAAAACTAATGGAGTTTGTGACCACTAAACCATCCTTGCAATAAATATTAAAGAGTTTGCCTCGGGTGGAAAGGAAAGACCAAAAGTGAAAAAGAAAAGAGAGAGAAAGAGAAAAATCACCAGAAACAATGACAAACAAGTGATAAAATGGCACTAAATACACATCTATCAATAATTACTCTGAATGTAAATGGACTAAATGCTCCTATCAGAAAAAAATAAGGTGTAAAAACGGATAAAAACAAAGAAGATCCATTTCTATGCTGCCTATGAGAGACTCGTTTTAGATCTAAAGACACCTGCAGATTGAAAGAAAGGGGGTGGAGAAACATATATCATGCAAATGGACATCAAAAGAAAGTTGGAGTAGATATTCTTATGTTGGAAAAAATAGATTTAAACAAATACTCTAAGAAAAGACAAAGAAGGACACTATATCATAATAAAGGGGACTATCCAACAAGAAAATTTAACAATTTTAAATATTTATACCTCCAACATGAGAGCATCCAAATATATAAAACTATTAATAACAAGCGTAAAGGAATTCATTGATGATAATATAAAAATAGTGGGGGACTTTAACACCCCACTTATAACAAAGGACAGATGGTCTAAGCAGAAAATCAACAAGGAATCAAGCTTTGAATGACACGTAAAGCAAATGGACTTAACAGATATATTCAGAATGTTCCATCCTAAAGCATCGGAATACACATTCTTTTCAAATGCACGTGGGAAATTATCCAGAATAGATCACATGCTAGGTCACAAATCAGCCCTCAACAAATACAAAACGATTGAGACTACGATGCATATTTTCTAACCAAACCCTATAAAATGTGCAGTCAACAAGAAAAAGTTGGAAAGACCACAAATACATGGACACTAAACAACATGTTCATAAACAATGAATGAGTCAACCAGGAAATCAAAGAAGAAATTAAAAAAAAAAATACATGAAACAAATTAAACTGGAAACACAATGGTCCAAAATGGGATGAGAAAGGTGATTTTAAGAGGGAAATATACAGCAATATAGGCCTGCCACAAGAAGAAAGAAAAATATCAAACAACCAATCCTTACACCTAAAGGAGCTAGAAAAAAATGAAGCCTAAATGCAGAATATGGGAAATAATAAATATTAGAGCAGGAAAAAATGATATAAAACTAAACAACAACAATACAATATATCAATGAAACCAGGAGCTCTTTGAAAAAGTTAATAACATTGATAAACTCCTAGCCAGACTTATCAAAAGAAAACAGAAAGGACCCAAATAAATAAAGAGAGAGGAGAAATGAGAGAGGAGAAAGAACAACGAATACCATAAAAATACAATTATAAGAGAATGTTATAAAAAACTAATTGCTAACAACTTGGACAATCTGGAAGAAATGGATAAATTTCTAGAAACATAAACTATCAGAACTGAAATAGGAAGAAACAGAAAACTTCAACAGAAGAAGGAAAGAAATTGAAACAATAGTAAAAAATCTCTGAACAAACAAAAGTCCAGAGCTGGATGGCTTTCCAAAGAAATTCTACCAAAATTTTTTAATGTTTATTTATTTTTGAGAGAGAGCCAGTGAGTGAGCAGTGAGGGGCAGAGAGAGAGAGAGAGAGGGAGAGAGAGAATCCCAAGCAGGCTCTGCACTGTTACTGCAGAGCCCGATGCAGGGCTTGATCTCACGAACAGTGAGATCATGACCTGAGCCAAAATCAAGAGTCAGATGCTTAACAGATTGAGCATGCAGGTGCCCCTCTACCAAACATTTAAAGAATGAATAATGCTTATTCTTCTCACACTATTCTAAATAGAAATTGAACGAAAACTTTCAAACTCATCTTATGAGGCTAGCACTGCCCTGATTCCAAAAACAGACTCCACTGAAAAAGAGAACCACAGACCAGTAACCATGATGAACATGGATGCAAATATTCTCAACAAAATACTAGCCAATTGAGTCCAACAGTACATGAAAAGAATTGTTCACCACAGTCAAGTGGGATTTATACCTGGGCTGCAAGTCTGATTCAATATTTACAAATCAACAACATGATATACCAATTAATAAAATAAAGGATAAGAACTAGATGATACTCTCAATAGGTGCAGAAAAAGCATTTGAGAGGATACAACATCAATTCTTGATAAAAATCCTCAACAAAGTAGAGATAGATGGAACACACCTCAGTGTCATTAAGACCATGTATGAAAGACCCACAGCTAATATCATCCTCAATGTGGAAAAACTGAGAACTTTTCCTCAATGGTAAGGAGCAAACCAGGAATGTCCACTCCCACCACTGTTATTTAACATAATACTGAAACTCTTAGCCTCAGCAATCAGACAACAAAAAGGAATAAGAGGCATCCAAATCAGCAAGGAAGAAGTCAGACATTCACTATTTGCAGATAAGGTGATACTGTATACAGCAAACCCAAAGACTCTACCAAAAGTTCCAGTTCTAGTTTTGCTAGAACTAAAACAGAAATTCAGCAAAGTTGCAGGATACAAAATCAATGTACAGAAGTCTGTTGCATTTCTATACACCAATAATGAAAAAGCAGAAAGAGAAAATAAGGAATCAATCCCTTTTACAATTGCACCAAAAACAATAAGATACCTAGAAATAAGCCAAACCAAAGAGCTAAAAGATTTTTACTCCAAAGAGTATAAAACACTGATGAAGGAAATTGAAGATGACCCAAAGAAATGGAAAAGCATTCCATGCTCCATTCCATGGATTGGAAGAATGTTATTTAACAATAACAAATATTGTTAAAATGTCTTCATTACCCAAAGCAATCCACAGATTTAATGCAATCCTTATTAAAACATGACCAGCATTTTTCACAGAGCTAGAACAAACCATCCTAAAATTTGTATGGAACCACAAAATTCCCCAAATAGTCAAAGCAATCTTGAAAAAGAGAACCAAATCTGAAGGCATTACAATTCTATACTTCCAAGTATATTACAAAGCTGTAATGATCAAGACAGTAATGGCGCAGACATGGACGTATAGATTAATACAACAGAATAGAAAACCCATAAATGAACCCACAACCATAGGTCAATTAATCTTAGACAAGGCAGGAAAGACTATCCAATGGAAGAAAGTCTCTTCAACAAATGGTTCTGGGAAAACTGGCCAACAACATGCAGAAGAATGAAACTGGACCACTTTCTTATACCATACAAGAAAGAAATTCAAAATGGATAAATACGTAAATGCAAAACTTAAAACCATCAAAATCCTAGAGGAGAACACATGCAGTAACCTCTTTGATACCGGCCATAGCAACTATTTACTAGAATATGTCCCCTGAGGCAAGGGGGACATAAAGTTAAAAATAAAGTTAAAAATAGAATGACCCTACAATCCAGAAATTGCACTACTATGTATTTACCTAAAGGATACAGAAATACTAATTTGAAGGGATGCATGCACCCCGATGTTTATAGCAGCATTATGAATAGTGAAATTATGAAAAGAGCTCAAATATCCATCGTCGAATGAATGAATGGATAAGGAAGTGGGTGTGTGTGGGGGTGTGGGGGTGTGTATGATTTCTTTCCATAGCTTTGTGTTGCAAGACTCAAATATCAGCACTTTAACTATATTACTACATTGTCTTCTGTCCTCCATATTTTATAAGAAAATAGCGGCTAATCTAATTGTGTATTTCTTTTATATAATGAGTTGCTTCTTGCTGCTTTCAAGATTCTCTCTTTGATTTTTGACAGTTTGTTTATAATGTGTCTTGGTGTGCTATCTCTTTGAGTTATTCTGTTTAGGAATTATTTGAGCTAACTGGATGTGCAGATTCATATATTTCATATTTATGGAGTTCTCATTCATTATTTCTTCAGATATTCTCTCTGGCCCTTTCCCTCTTTTTCTTCTTTTTGGGATTCCCGTAATGCCCACAGTGATACACTTAACAGTATCCCGTAGGTTCCTTAAACTTTATGCATTATTCTTTATTCTTTCTGCACCTCAATCTGTTAATTTCAGTTGTCCTACATTTAAGTTCTCTTCTGTCTGTTCAAGTATATTTTTAACCCCTTAAGTAACATTTTTATTTAAGATATTGCAGTTTTTAGATACATAGTTTTATTTGGTGTCTTTTTATATTATAGATTTATTTACTGACATTCCATAGCAATCCATTTATTGTTTTCTTGATTTCCTTTACTTCTTTATGATTTTCTCCATATTGTTGAGCACATTTAAACCGTTAAAGTCTTGGTGTAGTAAGTCCACTGTCTGGGCTTCTTCACGGGTGGTTCCTATCAAGTTCTTTTTATCAGTGACTGAGCCATAATTTCAGGTGTGTGTGTGTGTGTGTGTGTTTGATATGTTTTGTAATTATTTGTTGAAAACTGGATATTTCAAATATTGTATTAATCATCTCATCCCTCCATCCAGGATTGCTGTTATTTCTGCTGTTAAGCCTGCAGTCATCTACTTATTCAGTGATCTTTCCCAAACAATTTTTGCAAAGATTATCTTCCCTCTTGTGTGTGATCACTGCAGTCTCTGTTCCATTATCTCCTCAGTCCTCATTTTAATCCCCTTAGATGCCTGTATCCAATTTATAATATATACATATATATGTGTGTGTGTGTGTGTATATATATATATATATATATATATATATATATATATATATATATATATATATTTGTGTGTGTGTATGAAGAATTTAAAGAGATATACTTTTAAACTCCCTTGCATCAATGAGCCCTTCAGCCCATGTGTGTTAAACCAATGGCCTCTGTATAGCTCTTCAATGGCAGCAGTAAGAATGTGAAAGTCAATGGCAGCAGTAAGAATGTGAAAGCCAAATTTTAGGAGGAGAAGATCCCTATTTCCCCACGCTGACAACAGTAAGTCACACTCAGGGTGTGGTCTGATGTATCCATAGGAATAGGGAATGGTAGCTGCAAAAGGAAATTCAAACTTCAGCATACTATGAGTCTTTCTCCATCAAGAATCTCCCTGAAAGCAAAACTAGATTTTAGAATTCGAAAATAGTTGCTTCAGACAGTTCCTCCTAGTTCCATAGTTGTCTCAGTGGAGGGGCCAAAAGTTAAAGCTTCCGAATTTGCCATATTCTGTGATGTACATTTAATGTTCATATTAAATTACTCCATTTTAGAGATAATTTGGGAAATATTTTTAGTATAAAAATAGCACTTTTTGGTTTTAATTCATTTCTAAATTAAAATCAGTAGTCTTGAATATTGGAATGGAAACTTCGAGTAAGTGCCATCTCAGTTACATGATCCAGAAAAAAAAAAATGTGTTTTTCTATCTTTAGATATTTTTAGGCAACCAATTTACTAGAGTAAATATGATTTTATTAAAGGTAATATTATTGGGCTGTGAAGAAGGAAGCTAGGGCAGCATGGAGCAGAAGGAGTTAAAATCAATTTCATTTGCTGTACCAGATAAAGATATTAATCAAAATACACTTGAGGTTTCAAAATATCTGGGTGGTATTTAAAGTAAGATTTAGCAATCCGGGAAATCATGGATTCGCATTCTGTTTATATTTAATAATGTAAAATTTAATAGAAATTTCTTGCTTGATAGGATAAAAGAATGTAGTTAATACGGGACCCTCTTACATCATGCTTAGACATGCATTCATTTCTCCTGACAAGAAATCTATAATTAATGTCTTCACTTCTATAATAGAATGCTCATATGTTTCTGTCAACTAAGTTACAAAAGCCTCATAAATTTTCTTTTATAATCTTTGTTTCATTTGAGATACCGTGATTTTACTATTTGCTATTGCAGGAAGAACTGACTCAAATATTTTGTGAATATTTGTCGTTTTATGTTGATGCTATTCCTTTTAGTATTGCACATGTATGTGTTCACACACACAGCATTATATATACTCTGAATACCTTCTGACTAAGGTCGACATTTGCTATTTCACATGCAGAAGAAAAACAGGAGACTGAATAGGGTTCGGTTAGAGTGAGATGAGTGAAGAACTTACTGCACAGGCAAAAGTTAAGGATACATTACTAAGACTCACTAATCAAGATAAATAGTTCATGGGTACTTTAAAATCAAAAGTAATGAAACATAAATCACGATGGGTAAAATATCAAAATTTCAAATTCAGGCAGGATCAGGAACTATAACATGATAAACTCTATTTGAACCTGAGGCAACTATGACATCCAGTGATAGAAATTCAGGTAAATATTTTAATGCACCGAGTATTTTTTTCTCGCTTTCTTAAATTTTGTGCCCGGGGCAAGTACCTCACTCTCCTGTTAGTCTAACTGGATCTAAATCCCTAGTCTTGTGACAAACTTTGGAAGTTTAGGCCCTGAAGTAGCAAAATTAATCTTTTGTTTCCTCAGTCAGGATTTTACATGCAAAATATTTACTTTCTAGCAACTAAAGTTGTGAATGTTTCAATTTAGGTTCGGAAGAAGAATGCATTAGTAATACCAGCAGGAAGCTTATTAGGAATAACTGGACCAGGACGCTAGTAACACTTACCTGAGATCATGACTGCATATAAAAGGACAAAGTGGTGTCCCATGTGAGGCGAACTTTAAATGCCATCCAGAAGCAGGCAGTAAAGAGAATCTGGGAGAAGTAGGCCAGAGGATGTAAAAATTGAAGGAAGCACCAGAACCTGAAATATTTATTGTCCCACCTTCTCCCATGTGCTTGATCTCTGTATCTCTCTCTCTGTCTCATCTCATCTCAACATGAGATGACATGTTCAGTAATGTTCAAAAAATATGATAAAACACATCTATTAACCATGAAAATAGGCATATTATTTGAGAGATCAAACAGGTAAACATTCTGAGAGAAATGTGTATTAATTAATCTACCCAACCTCTCATGTCTTCCATAAATATGATTTGGCATTTGCATAAGCCATATTGTGTAGGTGTGAAAAGTCAAAGAACAGGTGAAAAGAAGCTAAATATAACAATACAACAATTGCACTACATATAAATGATACAAGCATACCTCATTTATCATGCTTTCTTTTATTGTGCTTCACAGATACTTTGTTATTATGTTTTTCTTTCCTTGGTTTATTTTTACAAATCAAAGGTTAGTGGCAACCCTGAATGAAGCAGGTGTATTGGCTCCATTTCTCTAATAGCGTTTGGTCACTTTGTGTCTTTGTGTAATGCTTTGGTAATTTCTCAAACTTTTACATTTTCATTATATTTTTACAGTAATCTGTGATGAGTGATCTTTGGTGTTATTACTGTAATTGTTTGGGGGAGCCATGAATTAAGCCCATACAAGATGGAAAACGCAAAAAATGTATGCATTCTGACTGCCTTCACGATGCCTGTTCCCCTGTCTCTCTCCCTCTCCTTGGGTCTTCCTATTCCCTGAGACACAACAATATTGAGATTAGGCCAGTTAATAACCAACCCTGCAATGTCCTCTGCATGATCAACTGAAAGGGAGAATCACACATCGCTCACCTTACATCAAAAACTTGAAATAGGGGCGCCTAGGTGGCTCAGTCGGTTAAGCATCCGACTTCAGCTCAGGTCACGATCTCGCAGTCCGTGAGTTCGGGCCCCACATCGGGCTCTGGGCTGGTGGCTCAGAGCCTGGAGCCTGCTTCTGATTCTGTGTCTCCCTCTCTCTCTGCCCCTCCCCCATTCATGCTCTGTCTCTGTCTCAAAAATGAATAAACGTTAAAAAAAATTAAAAAAAAAAAAAACAACTAGAAATGACTTGGGACGCCTGGGTGGCTCAGTTGGCTAAGTGTCTGACTTCGGCTCAGGTCATGATCTCACGGTTCGTGGGTTTGAGCCCCGCATCGGGCTCTGTGCTGACAGCTCGGAGCCTGGAGCCTGCCTCGGATTCTGTGTCTCCCTCTCTCTCTGTTCCTCCCCTGCTCTCACTCTGTCTCTGTCTTACTCTCTCAAAAAAAAAAAACAAAAACAAAAACAAACAAACAAAAAAAACTAGAAATGATTAGCTTAGTGAGGAAGGCATGTCCAAAACTGAGATTTGTACAAGAGACCTAGTTTTTGGCCTAATAGCCAAGTTGTGAAAGCAAGGGAAAAGATTTTGAGGGAAATTAAAAGTATTACTATGAGAACACATGAATGATAAGAAGGCAGAACAGTTGTATTGCTGATAAGAAGAAAGTTTGAGTGGTCTGGGTCGATGATTAAACCAGCCAAAAAAATCCCCTTACGCCAAAACCCAATCCAGAGGAAGGCCCTAATGTCCTTCAATTATATGAAAGTTGAAAGGTGAGGTTGCTAATAGCCAAAGTATGGAAAGAGCCCAAATGTCTATCATTGGATGAATGAATAAAGAAGATGTGGTGTGTATATATACACAATGGAGAATTACTCGGCAATCAACAAGAATGAAATCTTACCATTTGCAACTTCATGGATGGAACTAGAGGGTATTGTGCTAAGCAAAATTAGTCGGAGACAGACAAATATCATATGACTTCACTCATATGAGGACTTTAAGACACAGAACAGATATGAGGACTTTAAGACACAGAAGCAAAAATAATATAAAAACGGGGCGGGGGGGACAAAACAGAAGAGACTCATAAATATGGAGAAGAAATTGAGGGTTACTGGAGGGCAGACGGGCTAAATGGGTAAGGGGCACTAAGGAATCTATTCCCGAAATCATTGTTGCACTACATGCTAACTTGTATGTAAATTAAAAAAAAATAATTAAAAAAAAAAAAAAGGTGCGGTTGCTGCAGAATATGTCTGAAGCCAGTTGAAGTTTGTTAATGAGGTTTAAGGAAAGAAGACATCTCCACAACATAAGAGGCAAGATTAACGTAGAAGCTGCAGCAAATTTTTCAGAAGATGCGGCTGAGATAATTCGTGAAGGTGGCTACACTAAACAACATATTTTAAATGTAGATGATACAGCATCATATTGGAAGAAGATGCTACTTAGGACTTTCATAGCTAGAGAGAAGTCGTTGCCTGGCTTCAACAAAGGACAGGATGAATCTATTGTTAGAAGCTAATGCAGTTGGTGACTTCAAGTTGAACCCAATGTTTATTTACCATTCAGGAGAAAAAAAAAAAAACACAAAAAAACAAAACCTAGCCCCCTTAAAGAATTATGTTAAATCTACTCTGCTGTGCTCTATAAATGGAAAATCAAAGCCCACGTGACAGCACATTATTTATAACATGGTTTACTGAATATTTTAAGCCCAATGTTGAGATTTACAGCTCAGAAAAAAGATTTCTTTCACAAGATGACTCTTCATTGGCAAGGTACCTGTTCACTCAAGAGCTGTGATGGAGATGTACAATGAGATTAATGTTGTTTTCATGCCTGCAACACAACATCCAAAAGATTAAGGAGTCATTTTTGACTTTCAAGTCTTATTATTTAAGAGACATTTCTTAAGGCTATCACTGTCACAAAGAGTGATTTCTCTGATTGATCTGGACACAGTCAATTGATAACCTTCTGGAAAGGACTCACCATTCTATATGCCTTTAAAAATATTTGAAATTTATGGGAAGAGGTCAAAGTACCAACATTAAGAGGAGTTTGGAGAAAGTTTCTGGCCTCCAAGGATGACTTTGATGGGTTCAAGACTTCAGTGGAGGGAACTAGAATGAGAAGGGGAGGCTGAAGATACAACTGAATTGTAGCAATTTCATGGTTAACTTGAATACACGAAGGTTGCTTCTTACGAGGAAGCAAAGAAAGTAATTTTTTTTTTGAGATGGCATCTATTCCTGGTGAAGTTGCTGTGAAGATTGTTAAAACGACAGCAAAGGGCTTATAATATTACATAAACTTAGTTGATAAAGCTCTGGCAGGGTTTGAGAGAATTGACTCCAATTTGGAAACGATTCCCATAGTGTGTAAACTGTTATCATACAGCACCAAAGGCTGTAGGGAAATCATTCAAAAAAAAAAAAAAAAAAAAAAAAAAAAAGGGAAAATCAATTGGTACGGCAAACTTCACTTTCAGAAATTATTTCCAGAGCTGCTTTTCAGAAGTTACTCTAGAAACCCCACCTTCAGCAACCGCTACCCTGATAAGTCAGCAGCCATCAACACTGAGGCAGGACCCTTCACCAGCAAAAATATTATGCCTTGCTAAAAGCTCAAATGATGTTAGATTTTTTTTTAGTAATTATGTGTTTTTAAATTAAGGTATGTACATTATATTTTTAGACATATTGCTACTCCCCATGTAATATATTACAGTATAGTATAAATAAAAATTTTATATGCACTGGGTAACCAAAATATTATCTTGAATGACTTTATTGCTGCATTCCGTTTTTTGTAGAGGTCTGGAACCAAATCTACAATATCCAAGTCATCAAATACCATACTTAAATATAGAACTAATCTAAGTTACTTTGGAAAGTAGTATTTTGGTTGGATACCGAAGGCTAGGTACAAAACTAAGTCTACAAAAATACTGTAGTTACTAAATTTCTCACGGGGCTTTATCTGAATTCTGAAACTACCTGTGGTGTAGCTAATGCTTTATAAGTAAGTAAGTACATGGTAAATAATGAGAGTCAGTTTATTCACTTTTTTTTAGAAGTCACCCTGCAGTGGTTGGTTGGAAATCAACATATACGAATTCATGGTACATACAAATATTAGCTATAAATCTATCCTTTCATCCATCCAAATACAGATATGAATATATCTTCCAAGTTGTATCCATTTAGAAGACCTCTGAGCAATAACACAGTAAGCAAATTATGTTTCTAAATACCAGATACTGGTTTATAAATATCTTCTCCAATAAAAGGAACAAGGCATTATTGAAGACAATTTGATTCCAAGGCTGCAGCATAGAAAATCGAAGATGAACCTGGAGCGTTGTGTGGTGCTAGAAAGGAACGAAGTGTTCAAAAAATGCTGGCACATGCCAAAAGATTACAGGAGCCACACTATAGTAGTTCCTGAAGGCTAAACTAGAACACTCCAAAGAATAAATATAATTTTAGATGAGAAACCATACAAAATCAAATATCCATGTGTGCTTAATGACATAAACTGATAACTGAACACACAAATAAAGGAGGGAAGAGGGATGGGTCATCTTTATAGAATAACTACAATGCATAAACATTGAAGGGATAGAGATAAGTAGGATAAACAGGAAAAACTTGGGCACAGGATCCACCAAAACATATTAAAATTAGACAAAATGTTGAACAGGAGCAGGATATTTGCATAGCTTCAATGCAGTTCACCTTAAGATATTTCATAATTAAGAGGAATGGGAGTAGCTACAACAGAGAAAGCCATCAGACATCACCTTAATCAGGTGATTAAAGTTAACACCATCAGAAATAACGCATATTGACATCACATATCCCTCTTTATTACGTACTGGGGAAACAGCGTCACTTTTGCGGTATCCTTGCAATAAAATGTGTAACTTCAACTTAATGATTAGATATGTCAGACAACCTAAAATTGAGAGACATTTTATAAAATAATTGGGCAGTATCCTTCCAAACATGAAGGACAAGCAAAGAGTGTTACATAAGAGGGAGATTAGGAAACATATTTTAAATCCAATGTAGGGCCTGGACTGGAAACAGATGAAAAGGTCATTAGTGGAAAATCTTATGAAATTAAAACAAAAAAACCTGTATTTAAGTAAATTATATTACTTTTATGAATTCCTTTGTGTTGACAAATGTTAAAGTTTTTTTTTTGTTTTGTTTTAATTCTTTTTTTTAATATTTATTTATTTTTGAGACAGAGAGAGACAGAGCATGAACGGGGGAGGGTCAGAGAGAGGGAGACACAGAATCCGAAACAGGCTCCAGGCTCTGAGCTGTCAGCACAGAGCCTGACGCGGGGCTTGAACTCACAGACCGCAAGATCATGACCTGAGCCGAAGTCGGCCACTTAACCGACTGAGCCACCCAGGCGCCCCTACAAATGTTATCGTTTTACGTAGCTATATTACATTAGGAGAAGCTGGGTGAATGATACTTGTAATGGCTATGCTAATTTTGAAATGTATTTGTAAGTTCAAATTATTTTAAAAATAAAAATTTAAATAGGCAGTTTGTGTTTGGCCTCCCTTTAACTGAGGCACTTGTGTCTTTTAAGATCTACATGATACTTTATACCCCATCCTTCCCTGCACACATACACATATTTAAAATATACACATCTGGAGTCTTATACCTCCAGTGCTGAGTTGGATGGACTTAGGAAGGCTGCTTGAGCTACCCCATCATAGATTTCTGGATATTCACAGTGGGCCCAATCTTGCCCATATTCCATTGTACCTGGATGGACACTAATCTCCTGAGTTGCTTGAGTCAAGGCTAACACTTTGTATCAAGTCTCTCAGTGAGAAAATATTTGCACGGTTACTACTTTTGACCAGTATCCCCCATTTTTTCCTGACTCATTGGTAGAGAAAACCTGCTGTTATATCTTTGTTCTCCAATGCCAACTAATCATTAATTGGAAATTGCAAAAGACCATCGGACTAGTATTCTCAAATCTTACTGTCGAATGGTAGGATGATATCTTTATTATCCAGCTAGGAATTTTTGAGTTAAGTATTTGTCATTTCCCCATGGGTCCCAACATTTCATTTGTATTTTTGAAAATTACATATTTGCTAAATATATAAAGAAAATATTAACAGATATAAAGGGAGAAATAACAATAAAATAATGGGGAGCGCTTTAATACCCCATTTACATTAATGGATAGAACATCCAAACAGAATATTAGTGAGGAAACCTCAGCCTTATGTGATGCATTAGACCAGATGAACTTAACTGTTACATACAGAACATTTTATCCAAATGCAACAGGGTACATACTCCTTAAGTGCATATGGGACATTCTCCAGGATAGATCATATGTTAGGCCACAAAACAAATGTTAATACATTTAAGAAGATTGAAATCATATGAAGCATCCCTTCAAACCACACTGCTATGACACTAGAAATCACATGAATAAAACTGGAAAATCACTGGGTGGCTCAGTCAGTTAAGTGTCTGACTCGATTTCAGCTCAGGTAATTATCCCATGGTTCATGAGTCTAAGCCCCATGTCAGGCTCCATGCTGACAGTCTGGAGTCTGCTTGGGATTCTCTCTCTCCCCCCTCTCTCTGTCATCCCCTGCTCATGTGATCTCTTTCAAAAATAAATGAACTTAAAAAACAAAAAAACTGGAAAATCACAAATATGTAGAGGTTAAACAATACACTACTGAACAGCCAGTGAACCCAAGACGAAATCAAAATAAAAAAATATAAAAATGCCTTGAAATAAACAAAAATGCAAACATAAGATAGCAAAATTTATGGGATTTAGCTTTACCTGAGGGAAGGGCATAGTAATAAATGCCTACTCCAAGAAACAAGAAAATTCTTAAATAAACAATTTAACGTTATACCTCAAGAACTAGAAAAAGAAGCCCAAGGTTAAAGAAGAAAGGAAATAACAAAGAGCAGAAATAAATGAAGTAGAGACCAAAAGGAAAATAGAAAAAGATTAATGAAAGAGCTGGTTCTTTGAAAAAATAACCAAAATTGACCAATCTTTAGCTAGACATCAAGAAAAATGAGAGGGGGCTGAAATAAAATCAAACATAAAAGAGGAGATACTACAACTGATACCACAGAAATACAAAGGATCATAAGAGACTACTATGAACAAGTACCTAACGAACTGGACCTTCAAGAAATGGATAAATTCCTAGAAAAACAACCTACCAGTGCAGAATCATGAAGAAGCAGAAAATCTGAAGGTATATGGAAAGAGTAGGAGGAACCTGATCTTACCTTGTCCCATAGACACACTGAGATAAAAGGTACATCAATATAAGGAACTCTGAAAACAACCTGAAGACTAGGAGAACAGATCTTCCATATTTAATTACAGAGAAGAATCCACATCCAAAAGGATGGGGGTGGGGCAGAAATATGGCCTGCAGTCAAACTTTATGTACTAATCTTAAAACATGTGCTAAGGGGGCAGGGATTTTCAAGAGACTTCTCCAAGAACAAAAAAAGTGCTAGCAGGTGCCATGTCTCTTACTTTCTCCAGCCAAGATTGGCTCTCCAGATGGTGGGAACCAGCACTAATGGTCTTCACCTATTCTGTTGATATTGAATGTGTTCCCCTACAGCCCTGCCCCATTCAACCTGCACACCTCAGCAGGTGTTCTCCAAACCTGCTTCTTCCTTGCCACACCCTGAAAGGAGCCCCAGCAGAGAATGCCACCACTCCAAAGTGTCTCCTTTCTTGGGGAGAGGGGAGATAACCCTACACACCAGTGCATCTGCAATTCCAGTAGCTGAGCCTCTGTTGGCCATGCAGAGAGCAAGCTCCACCATTTGGTGCACCTATAGCTGTGTCTGACTGCCAGCCCTGCCCACATGCAAGCTTGTGGCACCTCAAGCCTTTCAACAGCACAGAGACCAAACTCTGCACAGTGCACACACAGCAGGCAAATCAGGTCATTGGCAGCTGGTCGGGCTGGAAGCAAACATGGCTCAGCCACAATAGTAGGGCACATGCAACCCACACAGGAGTCACTCCTAGAGCATCTGGGTTGCTGACTAGGGGGATGGCATCACAAGATTGCTTTTAAACAAAGCCCCTACTTTGAAGACCAGGAGACATAGCTGACCTCCATCATTCATAGAAACAGAGTTACACAAAATAAGAAGACAGAGAATATGTCCCAAATAAAAGGAAAGGACAAAATTATAGCAAGAGAGCTAAGTGAAAATGAGATAAACAATATGCCTGGTAAAGAATTCAAAGTAATGGTCAAACAGATACTGGACTTAAGAGTGGATAAATTCAGGGGCGCCTGGGTGGCTCAGTTGGTTAAGCAACTGACTTCAACTCAGGTCATGATCTTGTGTTTTGTGGGTTCGAGCCCCATGTCGGCTCTTTGCTGACAGCTTTGAGCCTGGAACCTGCTTCATATTCTGGGTCTCCCTCTCTCCCTTCCTCTCCCCCTGTCATGTTCTGTCTCTCTCTCCCTCAAAAATAAACATTAAAAAAAAAAAGAGTGGATAAACTCAGTGAGAGCTTCGACAAAGAAATAGAAAATATAAAAAAGAACCAGAGATGAAGAATGGAAGAATAACTGAAATCAAAATAATACACTAGAAGGAATTAATAGATTAGGGGATGCAGCACAGATCAGTGTCCTGGAAAAGAGCAGAAGAAACAACCAAGCTGAAGAGCAAAAAAAATAAATAAATAAATAAAAAAAATAACAGGACTCAGTGACATCATTAGGCATTTACATTCTAGGGATTCCAGAAGGGGAAGAGAGAGAGTATGGGGCAGAATGTTTATTTAAAGCAATAACATTTTAACATTTCCCTAATCTGAGGAAGGAAACAGATATTCTAATCCAGAAAGCACAGAATTCTCCTAATAATACTAACCCAAGGAAATCCACACCAAGACACATAATCATCGAAGTGGGAAAAAGTAGTGATAAAGAGGAAATTTTAAAGGCAACAAAACAGTTACATAAAAGGAAAACCCCATAATGCTCTCAGCTGACTTTTCAGCAGAAATTTTACAGGCCAGATGGGAGTGTCATGATATATTCAATGTGCTGAAAGGAAAAAACAAAAAAACAAAAAAACAAAAAAAGAACTGCAACCCAAAATACTGTACACATCAATGTTATCATTTAGAATACAAGAAGAGATAGTTTCCCAGATATGTGTCTGGGTGGCTCAGTCAGTGTCTGACTCTTGATTTCTGTTCAGGTCATTATCTCAGCATTCATGAGGTTGGGATCCACACTGACAGCATAGAGACTGCTTGGGATTCACTCTCCCCTCTCCCCCTCTTTCTCCTTCTCTCTCCCACAATAAATAAGCGTTAAAAAAGTTTTTCAGATAAACATAAGTTTAATGAGTTCATCACAAATAAACCAGTCTTACAAAAACTGTTACAGGGAATTCTTTGAGTGAAAAGAAAAGGCCATAGCTGGAGGAAAATAATAAAAGAAAAAAAAATTCACAGGTAAAAACAAACATGTACTAAAGGTAATAGTTTAATCATTTATAAAGCCAGTAAGGAGGTCAAAACACAAAAATAGCAAAAATCAATTATAGCTACAATAGTCAATGGATAGATAAAATAAACAAATGCAAAATATGATAGCATATACATAAAATGTGAAGGAGGAAGTGAAAATTTAGTACCTTTAGAATGTGTTTGAATGCAAGTAACCATTAACTCAATATAGACTGCTAAACACGTGCGATGTCATATAGTAACTTAATGGTAACCACAAATCAAATACCTATAACAAAAACCAAAATAAAGATAAAGGAATCCAAGCATTATGCTAAGAGTAGCCATTAAACCTCAAGGGAAAACAAGAATATGGAAGGAATGGAGAGGAACAGAAAAAAACACAATGAGACAACACATTTTAAAATGGAGATAGGGGTGCCTAGATGGCTTAGTCAGTTAGGCATGTGGCTCTTGGTTTCAGCTCAGGTCATGATCATGGTTTCTGGGTTTGAGCCCTGCAACCCTCTCATGGCACAGAGCCTGCTTGAGATTCTCTCTCTACCTCTCTGTCTCTCCCCCACCCTCTCTCAAAAATATTATAAAATAAATAAAATAAAATAAAATAAAATAAAATAAAATAAAATAAAATAAAATAGATAAATACATACCTAGTAATTATTTAAATGTAAATAAACAAATGTTTCAATCCAAAGAATTAGATTCATGTATAAAACAACAAGACCCATCTATATGCTGCCTACAAAATACTGACTTCAGACCTAAAGACACGTACAGACTGAAAGTGAAGTGCTGGAAAGTTGAAGCAAATAGTAGCCAAAAAAACTGTGAAATAAATACTTGTATCAAAAAAAAAAAAAAAAAAAGACTTAAAACAAAGGCAAGAGACAAAGAAGGGCACTACATAATGGTAAAGGAATCACCCTAACAAGAAGATATAACAATTGTAATTTTTTATGAATTCAACATAGGAACACCTAAATACATAAACCAGATATTAACAGACATAAAAGAAAAAAAATGACAGTAACACAATGATAGTAGGGGACTTTAATGCCTCACTTACATCAATTGATAGATCATCAAGACAGAAAAGCAACAAGGAACAAGAGGCTTTGAAGGATACAGCAGACCAGATGGATTTAATAGATGTATATACA
Organism: Panthera leo; assembly: GCF_018350215.1. NCBI lineage: Eukaryota > Metazoa > Chordata > Mammalia > Carnivora > Felidae > Panthera > Panthera leo. The sequence continues at coordinate 180,059,459 of NC_056682.1, forward strand.
ACATTTTATCCAAAACCAGATTACACATACTTGTCAAGTGCACATATTCTTCAGGATAGATCATATATTACACCACACAATAAGGCTCCATATCATATCAAGCATCTTTTCTGATCACAATGGTAGAAAACAAGAAATCAATTACACAAAAAACTCTGTAAAGAACACAAATACATGGGACTGATAAACATACTACTAATGATTAATGTGCCAACCAATAAATAAAGAGGAAATCAAAACATACATGGAGACATGAAAATAAAAACACTCTGGTCCAAAATTTATGACACAGAGCAAAAGGAGTTTTAAGTTGGAAGTTTAGCAATACAGACCTACATCCAGAAACAAGAAAAATCTCAAATGAGCAATCTAACATTGCACCTACAAGAGCAAAAAAGAGAAAAGGGCTAAATCTAGTAAGAAGAAGGGGGAAAAAAAGATGAGAGATAAAACAATAAGAGAAACAACGAAAAGAAAGAAAGAAAAGATCAATGATACCAGGCACTGATTCTTTGAAAATATAACCAAAATTGATAATCTTTTGGCCAGACTCATCATGGGAAAAAAAAGAAAAATGTACTCAAATTCAGAAATGAAAAAGAAACAACATAGAAATACAAAAGACAATAACATATTACTAAAAAAATTATACACAAATAAATTAGATAACCTAGAAGAAATGAATAAATGCCTAGAACATAGAATCTTTCAAAACTCAATCGGGG